>NW_005054298.1:1203427-1210714 GCF_000277835.1 Geospiza fortis | reverse complement strand
TCCCTGCAGGCAAATCCAGCATTTCCTGCTCTTCCCTCTTCTCTAACATGCCAAATTTGCATCCACACCAGACAGTTTATCACAGGAGAAGCCTGTGAACGCAGCAGGCGACTTTTCAACCATAATTTTTACCTTGTTAGCTTATGCAGTATTACCCTAATTCCAAACAAATCTTCCAAGAAGAAGTCACCAAAAAGAAAAAAAGGCTTCCAAGCCTGATTTAAGCATCCAAACCTGAGGTTTACACAACATGAATCCTTCCCCCTTATCCTTGAGTTAGATCCCTTTTAGGTCCTTTCCTGGCACTCCTGACAGACATTTGTTGAAAGGCTCACTATTTATTGGAGCTGCAACCTCCTGGCTTTCATAGAGTCATTGAGGTTGGAAAAACATCTAAGATCATAAAATCCAAGTATTTTCCGACCATCTGTGAGAAATTTACATAAAAAATAACTGACCAAACTACGCTGATCTTCAAGTCCATGTTCTGGGAAGCGATTAAAATTTCTGAGAAACTACACTGAAATAAAAGAAAAGCTGTCATTAGGAGCATGGGGACAGAGAGGTGCTGGCTGTCCAGATTATTGAATAATTACTTAATAATTTGGGGAAGGCAGGTGGGAAGGTTGCTGGGGTGTTTTCATTATTTCTGTTACCTTTCAGAGCTTGATTTTCACAGCATCTGAAACACCTGCAGCTGGCTGGTGGCTGTGAGGAGCCTGGAGTGACAGCGGGAGGGGAAACAGCTCCAGCTGAAAGACAGTAGGCTTATATTGGGAATATTGGATATTGGGAAGGAATTGCTGGCTGGGAGATTGGGCAGGGCCTGGCACAGGGTGCCCAGAGCAGCTGTGGCTGCCCCTGGATCCCTGGGAGTGCCCAAGGCCAGGCTGGACAGGGCTTGGAGCAGCCTGGGACAGTGGGACCTGTCCCTGACATGGCAGGGGTGGATTGCGATGACCTTAAAGGTCCATTCCAGCCCAGAATGCTCCACAGTTCTGTGATTTTGCTCTTAGGCACCATCCAATACCCCTGACAGCCAGAGAGGAAAACTTAAAACTCAAATTATGAGCAAAATAGAGATTTTTATTTATACCTGTAAACCATATTAAGCTTGGTCCCTTTCTATCTAATGCTTGGGCAGTTGGTAACATTCTCTGTGAGGCCACCATGAGATTTTTTTTCCTGACTCTTCCCCTGTGCAGCATCTTCATGGAAGCTGCAAGCCAAGCCACCAGCCCAGGTATGTTTATATGTTATATTTCAGCCTCTCCAAAGCACTAATCCCCATAGTTGACAGCACTTACGTTGCAATGACCTGCAGTCATCTGATCAACTTTCTGAATACTTACCAGCTATAATCAAATATATTCTCATCTCTTATTTGAACAAATCAAACAGAAATTGAATACATTTTTTTTTTATGAACACTAGCAATATGTTCCCTTCTCTGATAATTTTGACATTAAAATTCCATTTTAATAATCCCATCCTTCAGGCTTTGCAGACTCTTAAGGTATTAAAGTAAAAATTATCCTAAGCAGTTAGATTATAATGTATTTAAAGATTAGACATTTCATGTTGAATATTAACTGCTCCACTTCCCAGAGAAAAAAATGATGCAGGGGTTTTTTTTCCTTGTATAATTTATACATTTTTGATAGGTTGACTATACAAAGTTCAAACCTTTTATGAAAAAATACTACCAAATATACTCATAGATCTGCATTGTATTAAAAAGCTGTATATGAAGGTATGAGAAAACATTTTTGCTGAAATCATTAACATAATTTGATCCCTCAGAAATGGGAAAAATGGCTGTTCCACTTCAATGCAGCCTATCAGGCTTCTGAGCTGAGACAAGATAATAAAATATTTGCAGTCTAAGGAAATTTTATTTACACATCATAAAAGACAGGTCACACATTTGGACTTAAGGTTTCATAATTGTATAAAATGGAGAAGCATTAGTAAATTACTCTTATACAAAGCGAATTATACCAAAAAAAAAAAATTTACCTAATTCATAAGTGTTTCATGTATTTGTTGAAATCATGTCAATTCTTTATGAGCACTCCCCATCCCTGGAAGTGTCCTAGGCCAGGTTGAATGGAGATCTGAGCACCCTGGAAGGTTCCCCTGCTCGTGGTAGGATGGGTTTTAGAGTCCCTTTCAAGCCAAATCATTCTGGAATTTTATGAATTCCCAAACACAGCTCTGAAATCAGGATAATCATTCAGCCACAGCTCCTGACATGGACATCGTCCCCTCACAAGTTGCTGAGAAAAACTTCCTCTACAGTGAGTAAAATCTCCTGCTTTAATGCTCACAGACAGCCTTATTCTGAAATAGCTTCTCTGCATGGGGAAAACCTTCACCTGCAGAGGAAAAAAAAACACAAAAAAAAAAAAAAAAAAAAAAAAAAAAAAAAAAAAAACAAAAAAAACCTACCAGATTTTCTTCTTAGAATTTTTACTTCTGAGTATAAACTTGCAGTGTGGCTCAAAAGGACACCAACCCTGCCAAGCTCCCCCAGCAGCAGAGGGACCTGTGGAGCCCCTCCAGGGCTTCCCCTCCTCCAGGCAGCAGCACAGGGTGTTTCTCCTCTCTTTCTATAAACAAAAACAAAATTGTTTACAGGGGGGAAAACCCCGTGGTCCAAAGGAATCTTTTTCCATTGGTGGGTAAACAACACCAGAGACAGCCTTTGTTTCCACACTGACACCATAAATACACACCCTTTCCTGTGCTATTTCTTCTTCATCTTTTAACAATGTGCCTGTGCTATTAGAAGTGTATTTTGGGTTATTTCTGTGGAACGTTTCACATCTTTTCTCTTTGTCCTTTTGCCTTGCCCTTCAATTTTGACCGTGATGGATCTAAGCATATTTAGGACATTAAGGGCAAACTAAATTGTTGTTTATACAGTTAAATGTAAAAAGCATAATGGTAGGGTAGTGTCTATATCCTGGAAAATAAGTACACTTGTCTGATTTTTATTACACATCTTCTCCTCTGATGTGTACTGAGTAAATTGTGGGGTCTCTGCTGAAAATGCAGCATGAAAGTTTAATTCATCTGCAGGATCTGTCAACCTGAGCATGCACTGAGCAACTGAAAACAAAGAGACAACACTTGAGCTTGAGGAGAGATGCTCTGAGAATGCCTCGGTGAAATCTGTGCCACCACAGGGCTGGCAAACCCAGGTCAGTGATGGACATGGGCGATCTCCGTGACCAAGAGCCTGAACCTGGCACTGCAGGGGCATTGCCACCCTGAGGTAGGAGCTGAGAGGGAATCCCAGACCGGTTTGGGTTGGAAAGGGACCTTAAAGCCACCCCCTTTCCATGGGCTGGGGCACCTTCCACTGTCCCAGGCTGCCCCAAGCCCTGTCCAACCTGGCCTTGGGCACTTCCAGGGGTGGGACAGCCACAGCTTCCCTGGGCACCCTATGCTGGAGCCTCATCCCCCTCACAGGGAGCAATTTCCTTCTAATATCTCATTTAAACTCCGTTTAAAGCCTTGTCCAAGCCTTCCTTAACTTCTGGAAATTTTCCTACAGGAATTCCTGTGAAGCCTGGAGCCGAGGAGCCAGCAGGGAGTTTTCCAAGCAAGACACACAAGTCTGGTGGCCTGTGCGTGCAAGGGCTGCTAATCCAGGCCCAGCTCCCTGAACTCACACACACACAGGCACTGCTCTGCCTGCCCAGATGTTTTCTGATTAATAATGAGGTCACCCCCAATGCCAAAAACATGGCCTTGTAGTTCTCCAACGCTCTTGGAAAGCCACCGAGTGTTTAAGGGGGATGAAAATTTTAAATACAACATAAGTATAAAACACAATAAATCAAACGAATTTGTTTAGATGAAAAGCACTTTTTTGTTTTTGTCAGCACAGCAACTGTATATTCCACAATTACTGTAATGTTTTCTGACATAAAACTGCTGTATCTGACCCAGGACTCTGGTTACACCCCTTCTTGCTTCACAGGATGGTTCTTAAGAAAATGTCAGTATTTTAACATTTCCAAGGCTAAAATAGAAAACAAAAAATACAAAATTGGAAAGGGACAGTACACATCATTACTATATCTGTTCCTTGGTCACTATCCCCCCCAAAAATCATTGGGAAAGAAAAGAGTGAAAAAGGCTCAATTATTAGAATTTCTGCCCCAAAATGATGAACAAAGCTGCAAAGACAACTCTGAAATGCCTGACCCTAAACAAACCAGAGGAGAGACGTGGCTATGTCACAGTTCTGCTTCTCCCTTAAAAACTCTTGGCATCGCCTTCATGACCATTCCACTCTCCCGCTTTTGCTTTATATTTATATATTTATAAAGTCATGCAACTTTCTATTTAACTATAAACAGCTTCAAGAGCTCTAAAGCCCAGCACCAAACAGCTGAGTGTGGCTCCTACCATGATTTATTTGAGTCCCTAAAGGCAGAGAACAGGAAAGGGAGATGCCTGCAGAGACCAAGGGCTGGTCCTACCCCACCCAGGGAAGCCCAGGCTGGAGACCACAGAGCCATGGGAAAAGCAGCTCTTTTTCCAGGCTCGTGCAGCACCACCTATGGACAAAAAGACTGCATTTCTCTGGAGTATTTGGGGATGGCAGAGCTTTTCCACCCTTGCTGCTCCCGCAGGATCACATGCGCCGCTGCTCCCGCTGCCTGGAGCGCTCGGGGAGCAGCAGGGCTGGAGGCACTTTGCATCTCTTTGATTTAATCCAGAAAGAAATCCTGAGAAACCAAAGAAGGTGCACGAGAGTGAGCGTCTGGCACTAAATTGCAAGGATCAAAGACCCAGAAAAACGGGTTTTGCATAAAAAGTCAGGCGGTTCCCGAGGCCTCTTCACCCAGACCCAGGTGCCTCAATAAACAGTTTAATTTGGGGGGGGTTTTCTGCTGTGGTTCTGTCCCATAGCACACAGGCATGAAATTGGAAATCACACCATCACTAAGAAATAACACCCTGAGTGCTTGTGGGTTTCCCAGCTCCTTCTGCACGTCCCAGGCTCCGCGTGCTGTCGGGAGCCTGCGGAACCCCAGCGCCGCAATCTGGGACTCGCCGCGATAAATGGCTTTGGAACAGGGCTGCGCACAAAAATTTCAAAGTTTGGGGTTTTTAAATTGCGTTTCTCTTCTGCTTACAAGAGAGAATCTTGAGAATGTGAAGGGCATCACACAGGGACTGATATCTGCCAGCTTCCGGAGAGTATGGAATGAATTGTGCCTTGGGATGTGAGGCGTCCCGTTCGCCTCAGTGCTGAACCTAAAAGTGACAACTTTCAGCACTGTGAAAAGTGAAAATGGGAGTACAGAACATAATTTTTAAAAAGAGCAAAATTAATTTTGATTTTTATAGGGCACCTGCTTTATAGAATATATTTTCATTTCTATTTCAGATGAAAAATTTAGGGAAAAAACCCCACAAAACTTCCCCAATACAATTTCATTTGTATATCAGAAGAAAAATTAGGGAAAAACCCCAAAAACCTCCCAAAACACACACAAAAAAAAAACTATGTCTGAGATGGAAATAAAGTCCTGGAATCTGACACTTTTTTGCAGAATTTAGATGTGGCTTGATATAGAGTTAAGACAAAAGAATGCCTCTTGAACTGAAATATTCAAATATTCTTGATGGACCTTTGTTCTAATGGCTGCTTTCCTAATTTGATTAATTGTAGAAATTTGGATGAGTGCAAGCTCAGAACATTTGGGGTTTTAAATGCAGGATTTTCTGTTGCACTTTATGCCAGTGAGTGATAATGACATATCTTGAACTTCAAAGGTGTCTAAGCAATTAGAGATTCTCTCCAAGAGAAAACGCAGAGAGGAAAAAATAAAAAAAAAGAAAAAAAGTGGTTTTGAAAAGTATTCCACAAATGCTGAATATTAAGCACATTTTGAGAATATTTGCGTAGCATTAAGTGCACAGCTTGCTTTAAAATGATGAATAATTTGACTTTTCAGGATAGAAAGCGGTGCCGTGAGTCTCCTCTTGAGCCCATCTTTTATTTGTACAGCCCTATAACACCACGATTTCATGCTACATGTGTTGCTTGTTATATATCCTAAAAATTCAATTTTCTTATCCCAGAAGGAAGGAGCTATAAGTGAAAGCAGTCATTTGATCATAAAGTGTTGTCAACGTGAAGGAAACCACTTTTGAACGCTCTGCCACCACCCTTATTTGTGGCAATCATGCAAATCACTGCAAACTGGCCTGAAACCTGAGTTCCTTTGGGTTTCACTGGAGCTACAGCAGCGGTGGGCACAAAAGGAAGGAGAAACAGCATCTGATAAATGTTTCTGTGAGCATTTATCCCTGCCAAGACAGAAAAAAGTACACAAGTGGTGTTGCACCTACAGTGCTGGGATATATGAGTCTCTGAAATGGTGATGTCTATCTCAAAAACTATTTAAGCAGCCTCTGATAGGGCAGCCACTGTTGTTATAAGGCTTTCTTTCCCAGAGTGATAGAGCACAGTAAAATACCTTTTAAAACAAAGTGGATGCTATTGCTGACCAGATTCTGACTCTGGGGAATTTATTGTGCTCTATCTTTGCACGAGTTCTCCATCCTTCTCTACTTTTCCTTGTGTGGGACGTGTTTATCAGCCACAAAAGGGATTGTATTTTTTCCTTTTCGTGAACAAGGTTCCCAGAATTTGAGGGGTGCAGCTGAAGGATGGTAGCAAGTGCCTAAAACTTTTATTGCCAGCATCTCATCAGTAAATGGCACTGTTTGAAATTGCTGTAGGGCTTCGGGGTTTTGTATGTGGGTTGTTTTTCCAAATTCTCTAGAATAAAAAGATTTTTTGTCATTATTTTAAATAAACTTCTGGTAGTACTGCAATTCCTTTAAAAAAAAAAAGAGAAACATGGAAAATAACTCCATCAAATCAAACCACTCCTAAGTCCTCACTTTCTCCTCCTCCAGAGATGCTCTGGTGTGACAGGCTGACCTCCCCTACCTAAGATTGGATATATTGATCCAGAAACTGCTCTTATCAACTCTGACTGCTGCTGAGATTTTGTGGGCACGTTATTACTGCTGAGATTTGAACTTCCGTCTCCCAGGCAGCGTTTCCAGACCCCTTTGGCACGCGGGGCGATTCCAGCGACCCGGAATGTCCTGTGTGCAGAGGCAAATATCAGAACATGATCTGTAATTAACAGCAAGGAATTCTTAGTGACTTAAATACCCAGAGCACTCACATCAACTGCAGGGCTACAAGAAAAAAAAATTATGTTATAGGCTGGCCTTGACTGTTGC
>NW_005054298.1:1195927-1198427 GCF_000277835.1 Geospiza fortis | reverse complement strand
AAAGCTTGATGACTATCAGTTAAGAAAACATAAAACTGACAATCCAGCGATCCTTCAGGAAGGAAACAGAAAAAAAAAAAAAAAGATACCATTATAACTGCAAGGAAGAGCCTGAAGGCAACATTTCAACCATAACAGGACGGCTCGTAAAAATTAATAACAATTTCCCATTTACAAGCTTTTGCTTTGTGTCTGCAATAGAACCATTCCCAAGGTACAACTGGTTGCAGACCATAATTACCTTGACAGGTGCTGTATTAAATTCCTCATTTCTTCCCATTTCTCCCATGTTTGTAGCAGGAAGCATCAGATTAATGTAACAAAACTGGTGCTGACTGCACCTTTTTTTTTTTCCTTCTGAGTGTGTTTGTTTTCTCACCTTAAATCCTGGCTCTCCCCAAGCTGCCTGGTTTCTTATTCCACACCTCTCTGCAAGAGTTTACAGGCTTCATATATAAATTACAATTCCCCTTTATTAATCTAATTGATCGTTTGGTTCCAAATGCATATGCAAGATCTTTTGAAACCTTTTAGACCCCTGTGGTTCAATATCAATCTCAAAATATTAAAAGCATCTTGTGGAAAATTAGAAAGCAGATGAGACACTTTGGGACTGGAGATGCTGTAGAAGCTGAAACTTTTAAAGCAGCATTGACACAATTATTGAATGCTGTCATTGCTCAAAAGGGCTTTTTATTTTATTGGTTCTTCTTTAATTGTTTTGTACTTTTACTCTATCTCTGCTGTGCAGCTGCCAGGAACTCAACTTTAAATGAGCAGCAACGTTTAGCTGCAATCAAACAAAGCCCTACACCTTGAGCTTTTCTTCCATTCTTCTTTTTCATGTTCATTTACCAGGCCTGGATATTTTGTTGCCTGGAATTTACAGAATGTTTTGGGTTGGAAGGGACCTCCAAGCCCATTTAGTTCCAGCCCCCTGCCATGGGCAGGGACAACTTCCACTACACCAGGTTGCTCCAAGCCCTGTAAAACCCAGCCCTGAGCACTTCCACGGATGGAAAACTTCTTGGAAAATTTTTCTCATCTAAGAACAAAATATTTTGGGAATACAGGTTCTCATTTCCAAATGAGTAAATAAAAAAATTTTGAAAAATTGAACTTTCAAAAATGGAGAGAAGCTCTTTCCACATGGACCATTTTACTAACTTCTATTTGCTTACACAACCTCTCCCCCAGATTTGATGTATTTCACGGAAGGAGTATTTCCCATGGTGACTTTGGGGTTTGGTGAAGCCAAAAAAGAGACAATTTCACTCAGAAAAGTACAGAATGCAGGGTGGTGACTGCAGGTGGCATGATTGTTCCAACTGAATTCATGTAAAAACACTGCTATTCTCATTCCTTGCAAGGACAGTGGCTGTTTCCTCAAAAAAAACTCAAGGAAAAATATTCCTCTCCTTTTCTTAATTCCCATCAAAGCACACACTGGAAAGGAGTTGGAGGAATCAAAATAACCAAGCTACCCTTTCTCAGGGAGGAAAAAAAGAAAATCTTGATTGGTATCACTAGAGTAAGAGATGGTCACTGAATTCAAAACACCTTTTCAGGGTCTTCCTGAAATATTCTCTGCTATGAAGTTTAAATTCTTGTGGAGCACCTCAAAAAACAAGGGCCTTTTGAGAAAAGGGGGATAATTGTCTAATTTAAAACTTCCAGTCAAATTTAGAGGCAGATTTTAAATATTTAATTTTTTTCAGTGGAGTAAGGTAGCGTAAAATACTAAACATAATATTGCAAGTGAGTTATTAGAAAATTCAAGCAAAATAAATCCGGAAGCAATATTTTTTCCCCTTAACTCTTTGCTTAAAGATTTCCATGCTGACTATGGTAAAAAAAAAATCACCACAAACCTAATCAGGGGAATCTCAACACAAGTTCTCAAATAAGAACTATAAAATATAAAACTACACATACTATTTGTTGTGTTTCACCCAGACTCTTAAGAAATTTCTTATCTATATGACTTTTTTTTATGTATGCCAGCAAGCTGAGTTTAAAATTGGGGAACATTGGGCAGGAGACCCAAGTGTGTCCAATGAGAAGGAATAATGAAAGAACACTTGCCCAGGATCAGGAAATGTCACTCAGGTGAATATTATGGATACTGACAAGTACTAATAGGAGGACAAGTAAATCAAAATAAAGAAATTAGGAAAACTAAAGAAAAAATAACCAGAAGGTCAAATAATTCAGAGATTAAAGTAAATTGTGAGACTTTTTTCCATTTATTTGAACATTTTCTTTACTACTTTTCCCAAAACTACTTCTTGTTTTAGGGAACTTAGTCATGCAACTAAATCTGTCTCTTTCTTTGTAACTCCCTCAGTGTGGAAATGGCTTACAGGAATCTAATCCTCCAACTCCAGGCTCTCCAAAAAAGTTGCCATGAAACCTGTCATTCTTCATTCCTCAGATATGGAGCTTCTCCAGTAAAAAGTAAGACTCATAGAAAGAGAGAAGAACTGGGAATATTCACCAG
>NW_005054298.1:1170919-1195882 GCF_000277835.1 Geospiza fortis | reverse complement strand
GGCCAGAGCTGTCTGTCTTTACATAATTTAGAGTTAGTCTGAGAAAAGGAAAAGGCTACCTGACCACACAGTCCTGATTCAGCTGGGGAAAAGCAAAGGAAAACCATCAGCTTGCCATAATTGCATAATTGTAAAGGAAAAGAAATAAGGATGCTTTTATATATGTAAAATACAACTTACAAACCTACTCATCCCAACGAAAATCTGTGTAAAAGACAAATTTTAATCTTTTGAAAAATCCAGCTTTTAGAACTCCGATTTAACCAGTTCCCTGCTTTAGTTCAATAAAGAACGAAGGGATGAAAAATATTTAACATTAATTTTTTCACCAATTACAATGTTTTTCAACCTACACTCAAAATCTCTTCCTTCCTCACACCTGAGATCTACAACTTCTCCCCATTCTCTTATGATATATTGTCCTTTACTTACAGAATCATTAAGGTTGGAGAAGGCCTCCAAGATCATCAAGCCTGACTGCTAAACAGCAGAATCGTGCCTGAAGTTTCCTCTTTCCTCATTCACTGTGGTTTCATTAACTCCACCCTGTTGATTGGCAACCGCCCTGCTCTGTTGGCTCTGAGCTGGCTCAGCCATCTGTTAGCCCACCACCATAACACACCAAATAGAGCCCATTTTTTTCCATTTGGGACCTCCAGCCCAGAAAAGTCCACCTGGTCTTCCCAGCGCTCAGGTGAGCAGCAGGAGAGGCTGTTACTTCAGCAGATGTTCATAAACCACTGGCAACAGCTCCCCTCATCAAAGCTCCTTGCCAGGAGTTTGGGTAAAAGCACAACTGGATAACAGGATAAACACTCCCAATAAATCCTGACTCAGCAGCACTGCAGCAGGGCACAGCATCCCTCACCTGTAAATCAATATTGGAGGTGTAACGTGGATGTAATTTGACCACTAAAGAGTGCAAAGAAGCCAAGAGCTGCTCCTAAATTTGCTTTTCCTCCCCTAGCACCCCACAAGGGGAGGTCAGGACAAGGCTCACTTCCTGTTCTCTTGGGATCAACACATTGCCTGCAAATCTGGATCTGCACCTTGCTCTCAGTACCTCCAGTCAATTACGATCAGAAAAGACTCATATTCTTCCATTTGCTCCTACTTGTCAACATTATGATCTAAGCAAAGGTCATAACGCTCCAATATCCAAAATCCAGTTAATTGATTCCCTCTGGGTATCAAATCCCCACAGCACTGTGGTTATTGCTGCATCAATCATATTGCTTTTCATACCAAGGAATTAGAGGGATGTCCAAAACACTGAAATCTTTTACTCCTCCTGTCCCCAGCTTCTCCTCCGGCCATTTCTAAGCACACCAATTTTCTTGATAACACATTTGAAATTCAATTTCCCTCATAGGATTTGATTGTACCTATAAATCTGAGCCTGGCCTCTGATCAGATCCCCCAAAATGTTCTATCTTCCAAATTCCTCCCAAAATTCCTGCCAAACTCTCAGTTACCGCATCCATATCCTAACAAAATATCCCCTAGTCACCTGTTTGGGGATTACAGCACCCAAGAACCACTGACAACTCAAATCAAGTATTTTTACATCATTCCCATTTCTACAACTTTAATTTCACATCCAAATATATCAGCTTTAATCTATTTTCCCCAGAGGTACTAACAAAGGTATGAGATGCCTCACCATAAGAGCTTTGGGGTTTTTTAGTAAACAATAAACCCATTTAAATAATGAGGATCTTGCAAAACAGAGCCTCAGAGCCATTTACCTGCCCAAGCAACTGCTGCAAGTTTGGTACTCACAAAAAAACTCATTAAAGCACAAACAAAATGAATACCTTTAGCATTATCTTAGACCTGAAAAAAAAATAGCCTCCAACGAGACTATACATTCAAATATAAACCAGGATCAATACAGTAATTTTGCTGATGAATTTCTGTGGTCAAATGTAACAGCAATAAACTCTCACTGAGTTTGAGAGATGGAGGTCTGTGCATGGAGAGCTGCATCTTCAGCAATGGTGAGTTGAAGGGCCCAGCCTCTCCATCAGCAGCCCCTGACATCGATTTTCTTCTACTTACAAGTATTTGTTCTCACTCTTAAGGTGATTTTATTCCTAATGCCATATTATTACTAAGAACTGTCCCACTAGAAGGAAATTACTGAAAACCTGAGCTCTACAAAGGGAGTAGATACAACCAGGGAAACATGAGTTACCTTGGGAATACTTGTGGCAATCCTGAACTCCCACGAGACAGGAAAATTTAAGATATCAACATCCTACCTGGGAGAGCTTCAGCAGCTTAGGTTGAAAAGCAAGGATCAGCTACCCACAAGCCTTTTGTGGAGGATTAAATACCCATAATCCAGTGGAAGGATTAAATAAATGGTAAAAACATGGTTAAAATGGCAACTAAGTCCTTGCTGCTGGGCAAACACAGAATTGGCCTCAGAGACAACCACTTTAGGCTGAGGTCAGAGGTGCCCAATCCACAGACAGAGAGGGCACCTGTTTGGGCTAATGCCTGCTGTTTCTGTCATGTCTTTTACACCCACACTTGTCTTTCAACTGTTCGCAAAGGTGATGAAAAATTTTGCCGCAGAAAATTTGTTTTCTGGGAAAAAAAAAACAAAACCAAGCCAAACAATCAAGGAATTTTGAAATTGGAATGTTTTCTAATCCCTTTGTATAAAGTATGTCAAGGAACTTTCTTTGACTAATTAAAGGTGCTCTTCAAGATGGGATTGTGCTTCTTTACCCTGAGCAGAGCAATAGCATCAATAAATAATATTAATTGCAGGGTGGATCCAACTCCAGCTATTTTATTGCTGAGGAACTCAAACAACAAATAATGCCAGAACATCTATCAAAGAGAAAGCCACACGAGTTCACCGAACCATCCTGTGTGCATTTATCTAAAATAAAAATTATATGTAAATGTCTATGCAAATTAGGTGTGGCCCTCAAGCTCCTGGAAAGTTGCCAAAAAAGCCTTTGGTGTTGCAAAGTTGAGCATCCTATCTACCATATGGTGGTACCTATTAATCTCAGGAGGGAAAAGATACCAGCTCCTCATACAGATGGCACCCATCGCAGTACCTGTAAAAAGTTTGGGGATTTAGGGATAAAAATTAGGCATTTTCAATGTTATGGAAAGCATTTGGAGTTCTAAGCAGAGTTTAATAATTAATATTACAGTTTATCTATTATCTATAGCGAACCCAAAATTCTTTTAGGAGGACTTCTTAACCAATGATAGAAAATTAAAATATTTCTGTAGACATTTCTTTATAAGTGAGTGCATTTAACTGGGACATGCACCCTGGGACAGAATAGGTTCAATGACCTCAGAGAAACACAGAATGGTTTGGGTTGAAAAGAACCTTAAAGCTCATGGACAACTTCCACTATCCCAGGGTCCTCCAAGCCCTTTCCAGCCTAGCCTGGGACATTTCCAGGGATCCAGGGGCAGCCACAGCTTCTCTGGACACCCTGTGCCAGGGCCTCACGACTCTCACAGGGAAGAATCTTTTCCTAAATTGAATCTTGAATCTGAACCCACTCTCAGCGTGATCCCATTGCCCCTGGTCCTGTCACTACAGCTCCTGGTGAAGAGTTTTTCTTGACTTCCTTGTAGGCTTTCTTCCATACAACTGCAGGACTGAGATCAGATCTCCAGTGTCCCCTGCTGATTGCTCCTTGGTTTTCATTAATAGCGCCAAGTCTCCACATAAACAAACTGGATTTTTTTGTGAGCAAAAACCCCCAGTTTCTGAAGCATTTATTAGCTTCAGCACCATGGTTCATGTGACTGGGCTCCCACTGCCCCGCACTATGATGGATGAATGTGCCCCCAGCAGCACCACAGGACCTGGAAAATCATTGAGAGCTGGTTTTGCACGTGGTTGCTGCAAAGTATCTCAACTTTTCTCAGTAGTTTGGGGGCTCTCACTTCTCTCAAACAGAGTTTGGAGAGACGATTTTCGCTTCTGCTATTGAGCACCCCTGCCAAAGAACATTCCCGTTCTCCCATGCATACCATTAGCACAGTGTACATCTGAAAAGTGTATTTATATATCCCAGAATGTGAAGTGATGTGTAATTAGGAGCTTAGATGAGAAATTATTGTGGGGGAACAGGGCTTGGGAGTTGTATCATCTGTCGGGTGCGGCGCTTGCGTGGCTCCGCGAGGAAGTTGCACAAACGCCTCACGGCACTTTCCCTATTTATAAAGCACCAGAAATCCACTCGGCTGCAAGGCCCACTCAGCCAAGCTGTGGGAATATTTCATAATGAAAAATTTCATCATTTGCAGGATTTTGACTGTTTTCTGTTTACACGTTGCAGGTTAATGGAGGGGTATTTATTCCCGTGGTTTCTGCTCCAGCGAACCGCGCGCTGGAGCGGGTGGGAGATTCCCTTGCTCTGGGCAGAGCATGGATCTTATGATTTGGCCCAGTGGGAGATGAGAGTGCCCAGAAAGACTAGAGTCCCAGGAAAGGAAAACAGTTAACGTGGCGTTGACAATGTGCCTTAGTTTGATACATTGCCAAACAAGATGTATAGATTTTGTGTAGCGTTGCCTGTAATCAACCTGCTGTGGTATAATTAAGGGACTGGTTTAGTTCAGATATAAGAAATGAACTCTCCTTCTCAAATGCAAAATTGGTCAAGGGGTTGGTTGGCTTTTTTATTTTACTCTGGTTTATTTTCTTGCGAGTGAAGAGAACATTTGTAATTTCTGTTCTTTCTGTTGTAAATTGTGCTGCGCCGAAAGTTAAAAAATATCTGGCAAGCACACATCGCATATTGCACTCCCCATGATTAGTACAGGTCCATTGGTAGAATGAAATCAGCTCAAACAATGGGTAAAAATAAATCATTACTGGGTACACGAGATCCTAGATGGAAAAAGCACTAATGGTTGTTAAATGAGGTATATTGCAGAGAAGGATTATATTTTGAATGGTGTTAAAATTGCTTTGGGTGTGAATATTCTGACTAATATTATTATTTGTGTACTTGGACTCTGACGTGACGGGGTTGTACTCCTGTAAAGAGTTCATGAGAACTAGAAATAGATTATCAATGTCTTTTTTGTTTCCCTTTTACATTCTGAACAACAAGACGATAAACCACAGTTACAGTGTAAGAACTGCAGCTTTATCTACTTCTCTCTATGAGCCAATCAAATCAGAAATGTTCTTGGGTTTTTTTTTTCCATAAAAACATGCTTTTGTGTCAATGAAAAAGGATTTCATAAAAATGTATTGATCCCCAAATATAAGAGAAATGTGTCTCGGATCAAGCTGGGATTTGGGGAGCAAGGAAGGAACTCAGAGAAAGATCAGAGTCATGATGTGATTTACTAAATACTCACAAGAACAAGCTGGTTGGGTAGTGAGCTAAAATTTTCATCACAGCTACATGAAGCTACAGAAGTTGGATTTTGATGATCCTTGTGGATCCCTCCCATCTCAGGAAATTCTATGGGTGTACCATTCTACAGGTCTGTTTTAATGATGTTTTCTAGTAAATCCTCATAGCCATCGGGTAGTGGACACAATCCCAACCTTTGGGTTTTGCCATCTGTGCCACATTCTTCTATATCCAGGAGCTCCTGACACAAAACTCCATCCAGAAGATGCTACAGGAGATATCACTCACTTCCTCTCCTGTCTCTTCTTCCTGCTGTTATTTGGGGGCTTTTTTTTCCAGTCTTACCTTTCCAGTTGAGAAATTATTTCTAAAATGTGGTGCTTTTCTGGGCTGCAAATCTCACTTTTGGTACTGTGCCATTGTTGAAGGCAAGCTGGCAGACTGTCAGATTGTTTTCAGTAAGTTATACCGCATTCAAAGTTAAAATGGGACCATTTATCCATGTTTGTATTTCTGGGATCATGGTTTGTAGAAACAATTCGTTCTAGGAATGGAACTTTTGTTATCATTTTCAGAGGAGCATTTGGCAGGATAGGCCCCATGAATTAAAAAAAAAAAAAAAAAGAAAACTTGAAAAAAAGCTGAAGAAACCCTACTGTGCCTTTTAAATTCTCCCATCTCTGAGTTATCAATAACTAAAGTGAATGCTGCCCTCAGAATTTGATAAAATAGATATTTTTCTTTGAGATCTACCTCCTCTATTAGTACAGCTTCTCTCACACACAGTGAAGATTCTCTCACAATCAGTGAAGATTGCCTGAAATGTTCATGTGGTTTAAATCTTTTCTGAATACCAATAGTGGGGGGAGGATATAGAATCAGGCTGAGGCTGAGTTAATGTTTGATGGATCCACCCTGAATGAGGGCACCCAGCAGCTCTGAAAGGCTTCAATTGGTGTATTAAAACTGGGGAAAGGATGTAATTTATCTCAGATCACAGGCTGGAAAATCACTCAGAATTCAAACTTGCTAGCAAACAGAGTCCTTTTTACTTGCCTATCAGCTAAAAGATGTTTTGTTGTCCCCCCTTTCCCCGAGTAGAGTGGATGAAGTTTTTCTCTAATTACTAATACATTTCACACAAAAGAAATAAAAATTCTGGGAAGTAATCTAATCACAAATTCAGATCTCATCTGATAAAAAGGACCACAAGAAGGAGATTTTTTTCCCAACATTTGTTTGAAATGAAATGTGCTTCAGAAATGACGCAGTTTGTTTTGACGCTTTCAAAGTGGAGCTGCTGGGGGGTTATTTTTGAAGTGAAATTTGAAAAGAAACGGATTCAGAGTAGATTAAAATGTTAAAAAATTCAAAACTAATCTAAACATTTCACCTTGGTCAGCTATATCAGCTGACTTCAGGTTTTAACAACAAAAAAATTCTTAGCAATTTTTACTGACCCTTTTTTCCCCTTTTATTCCCCACTGATTCCTATTTAAATTGAACCTTCTCGGGTTTCTGCTATTTTTTGTAGTCTCACCTTAAACAGAACAAATTAATTATTTTCACAGCTCTATCATGGGTTAATGAGCTCATAAATTAATAAACTGCAGTAAATCCACAGACCGTCCCTCTTTCTTCTTCTAGCCAAATTTCACAACTTCACCTGCTAACCATCTATATTAAAGGTGCTACATATTTGGTTTCTTTTGGACTAGAAAGTTTTATCCCCACTTAAAATTTTCTGAAATTTCAATGCTGGAGTCACCTGATATCCTGAAAACATTCAGTACAAACTTTGAGGTCTGTTAACTTTCTTTTGATGCAATATTTACACCACAAAAATGGCCAATTTTGCCTTGCACTGAAGGCTCTGTCACGTAATCTTGAACACTGATAGAAAAAGGAGGTGATTTTACAGAGCAGTTTTGTGTCATTGTTTCTCATCAGTTTTATTTCCCTGCAATTTAATGCAATCAACAAAATTTGAAAAGTTGCTTTCAATATTATGTAGCACCCTGTAATTTTTAGCATAAACCTCTGTGGACCCAGGATAATTTCTAATATATCCCACCACTAACCCTTCCAGCTGGTACAGGATCCATTAATTGCTGGTGTGCCACACTTTGTTTTGTGTTTTTTAGCCAATTTTAAATCCATTAAACTCAACTTTCCACTTATTCTGTGGCTCCACATCTTAACATTAACCTCTTCTAGGAAACCCTGTCAAAGGATGTCTGAAAATGTAAGTATAGGATGTCTGCTGCATTGCCTTGTCTCTCCTGGCAAAAATAATAACAATAAAGGATTCCAGTAGAACTGTCAGACCTGAGAATTTCCCTCCCCCCAAAATTAAATTTGCTTTCTCTAATCAGGCAGTGCTTGTCCCAGTGTACCTTCCATTTGATTCTTTAAAATATTAACTAGGACATTCTCCACAGTTTATGCCAGCGATATGTTCTTTCCCCATATGTCCCTGGACCAATTTTAATAATTCCTTTATTAAATTCCACCAGCCTTCAAGGAGCTGAAATTTCTAATAGAGTCTCCAATTGCCCTTCTTACTTCCTTTGGCTCTCTTGGATATATTTTGTCTGATTCTAGTGTTTATCAGTATTTTTAAAAGCCTCTAATCTTCTGATAGCTGATTTCTGGGTGCTTTCTAAATCCTCATTTTCTAGTTCTGAAATCTGGTGTCAGATAAATTCCAATGAAGAATTGTCAGGTAATTTGACTTTTTTTTTTGTTTGTCCTCTTAACTCTTTCTGAGAATGCTCTGGGTCTTTACCAGTGCAACAATTACTGTCAATCTTGATTACATTTAAGATGTTTTGTAGAATATTTTTAGTATAAATTTGATTTTGTGTGCCTACACCAGATTTATGGGTTTAGAGTGATGCCCACAAACTTTGCTGGAGTTCAGGTTTTGCCAGCACTTCCACCTTAAACCAGTGCTGCTCTTGAATTAGCTGTGAAAACCAGCCACAGGCTAAAATAAGGCACTGAAAGTTCCCTCCAAAGACTTTTTGTTTGGGGTTTTTTAAGGGTTTACATTAAAAACAAGGAGGCTTTTTTTAGCACATGCTTTATTTGAAAAGAATAATAACAAAACAAAAAAAAAAGAAAAAAAAAGACTTCATAAAGGCCTTTTGCAGACTATTAGTCATAATGTGGACCAGACTCAGAGTGTGTGTGCGGATCTTTTTAAATAATTAACTGCAATGAGAAATTGTTAGAAACAAGAAATTAGCAGAAGCTTTTCTTTGTTTTTTCAAAGGTTTAACAAGGATGGATTTTTTTTTTAGAGCCCAAACAGCCTGAAAACACCAGAGCCAGCACCCAAGAATCACCAGATCCATCTCATGCATGGGTTGAACAATGGTGTGAGGACAGGGCCACCTTCAGCTGCTGCATCCTTGGTCCCACAGTGTCCCAAACCCCCTCCACAACCCAGGCTTGGACAGAAGTTGTGCATCTGAATTTTACATCATGGTCCAAAGAAAATTTCATCCAGTGTGGGTGGCGTCCATAACTTTCCTAAGATACGGGGCAACTTTTCCACCTCAGAACTCTACTTTCAGATTTTTGACAATGTATTTATATAACAGTGACAAAAAGTGAGACAGAAACAAAAGAATTAGTGGTTAACAAGTGGAAGAATTCCTGGCCAGGTCGAATGGGGCTCAGATCAACCTCCAGGGGCAGCTGTCCCTGCCCATGGCAGGGGGTGGGATGAAATGACCCTTAAGGTCTTTTCCAACACAAACCACTCTGTGATTCTATGATTTTTCTTTTTTTAATTGCTTTTTTAAAGCACTCCAGAAAATTAAACCCATTCTTTTATCTCCGTGTGCTTGTCATGCCTTCCCTGGTGCCACGAGCTGCGAGCAACAAACTTCATGTAACAAAACACCCAAATCTTAGTGAGAGTTTCACAGCAGGCAACAACGTGCTCTCATCCAAAACACAGTTGTGCAGCAGATTTAGGGGATCAGACCTCAGGAAAAACATCATCTCCTAACCCCTTATCTACAGCACTCCAAAGCTTAGGGCAGCTCCTGAGAAAGAGAGCTCAAACCTCCAGCCCTGATGTCTCCATGAAAAAATCTGAGTGCTGGGACTGGCCCCCTCAAACCTCCTTCCTGAGCTTTCCACATCAAATAAAGCACATTTATTAGGTGAGGGAGCTTGTTTAACAATCAGGTTACATTTGCTGGCAGTCACCTGGGAAACATAGGTTGTAGCCCTTGATGCAATGAATCATTATCAGGATTTTGCACACATTGGAACACATGGGATGCTTTGCCCCACGCCGTGTTCTATGCTGAAAGACCTGAGCAGTTTGCATCTGGATCTAAATTGCCTGTAGGGGTTTTTTGGAATATTTGTAACTGCTGTTTCAAAGCATCTCCCTCGTGAGCTTCTTGGACAGCATCAAGATTTGCTTCCAAGCTGTTTAAAGGGTATGGTTTTATGAATGAGGACAAATTATATTAAGATAGAAAGAAGACACAGACATAACGATTTAGGCACTGAAAACTGGAGGTGGTGCCGCGGTGCTTCAATCGTTCAAACCTGAATATCACAGATTAGGTAAAACCAGATTTATATTAAAACCAATTATTCATATAATTCAAGCTTCAACGTAAATTTCTAAAAACCAGCTGAAAAACCCTCAAGTCTCAATAAATGTTGGTGATTTGAAAATGTTAGGAAAATACTAAACGTATTCTTGAAAACACAGAGTAGACATGGTTGTCACTTACTGGGTGAATTTGGCTGAATAGCCCTTCATGTCACAGGTTGTTTAATTCAAAATAAAGGTTTCAATGAAAAGTAATGAAAAATAAGGGCTTTAATAAAGAATGATAAAGAATGACAGACAAGTTTGTATTCGTTACATTTTAAAGTTAGTTTACAGCATTTGGTTTATCCTTTTACCTGGACAACCAGGAATTATAACCATAAGGACAGTCAGACTGTGTACTTTGTAAAATATGCTGAATTCTATCATTTTTTTGACACCCACTCCAAGTTTAGCCACAACATGTCCCTGTTCTAAGAAGAAACCCATCACACAACAGCGTTTTTCAGAGAAATTTCAAGTAATAAAAGCTGTGCTTTTTAAAAAGTGACCGATCAGGGTCCGTGGAGGTCACAGGCATCTGCCAGCTCACCCACCTAAATGATATAAATTTACACATTGGAAAGTCCAAACAGTTGAAAGCAAATCTGTTGCTGCTGCAACACCGGGATCGGTTGTTAATAGGTATGACAAAGCAGTAATAGCATCCCGGCATTTTTTTGTATTTCCACTTCAAACAGCAAATCCGCCTGAATTTACCTAATACTTCAATAATCCAATTATAACACTTTACCAGCAGAAATCATCGGTGCATAAGCCTGGGAGTCAGTTAAATGAAGGCTGTGCGGAGCTGCTCACCCAGGATGCACCGCAAGCTCCGGCGAGGCGCGTTCCGCCGGGATCGCCAGGCTCCACTTCCGCGAGGAGAGAGAGCAAAGTCCTCCCTCCAAACACAGCGCTGCCAAGCTGGTGGCAAATCCATGCTAAACAAGACAGTGAGGATGGGGCAACACACCAACCAACATGGGGAAGCTCCCAGCTCCCAGACCAGAACACAACCGGATTCTCAGCCTATGCCTCGGCAGAAATGGCATGTTTTGGTGTAACTGCCAGAAACCATTGATTTATCAATGAAAACCCATTTATACAAAATACTGTGTGTTCTAAACACAAATTGCTGATATTTTTCAATTCTGGAGCATTTAGTGCCCATAAGTGTCATTTCATTTCTCTTTTCACAGCCATATGACTTCCTTTCACTCCCTTGCCCCATAAATCTGCGCCCAGCGATGGCGGCTCTTGCAGATCAGCCTAACACCCTTTTCCCCCCTGAACACAGTATTTATTTAATGGATCAAGGGAACTATCCTTCAGACAGAATGAGATATTCTATTCACAGCTAGAACGTTAATATGTCAGTAAAGTTACTTGCCTTCAAAGTGGGAGAAAATAAATCTCGAAGGCTTGGATTCGTACAGGGCTGTTAATGAGCGATGATGGTGTGATTTTTCAAGGATTACGTGATCGAGTCAATTCCTTAAATTTAGACAAGGGTTGCAGTCCATATTTTAGTAATTTCAGCAGAAACACCATATGCTGCCCAGGGAAGTTGTTGGTGCCTCCTCCCTGGAAGTGTTTGAGGCATGGAACAACCTGGTCTAGTGAAAGGTGTCCCTGCCCATGGCAGGGGTGGAATGAGATGAGCTTTCATCTCATTCCAACCCAAAACATTTCTGATTCTACAAGATTGTGATTAAAAAATAACTTTCTGTGTGATCAAAATACACCCTGCTACTCAAGAAAGTCTTACAAATGTGTGATGACTAGAAAAGCCTTGTGTCAGAGTTAGCCCTAAAAAGTAAAATTAACCACAGACTAAATATTACCCTTGGAATAAATACCCCTCTACTTCCACAAACTGGTGCCTCTATTCAGATCTGAATTTTCAAGCCAATAATTGAGCTCATTTTTTTTATTTTTGAGAAATATATGGTTAAATATCAACTGCAATTAATAGTGTTTTGAAAGATAGATTATTACTGTAATTTCTGCTGACATTTTATGTGCAGTATGGGTTTTTTTTACTAATTAAATACCGTGAACTCTTTTCTGAGAGTTAATACATTTCACAAAATTTCCAATTTATAAATAAGTCAAATTCAGGATATTTATTTGTAGTTACGTGGCAATGTAAACCAGAGATGGGATTAAAGAGGTAAAGTGGACAAAAAGAAACATAGATTTTATCTACTCTGTGTTTGGCAGTTGACTGTGGAAAATATAATCCAGTCATAAATCTATGAACCAGCCCTGAATTTCTATTGCATTACTTTTAAAATAATTGCAGCATTTTCACATCCCCTAAAATGTGCCATAAATCCATAAAAATTATCCATATGTTATATATCTAGGAATGAATTAATTACTTTTCACTGTACTGTAAAATACAGATAAAGAAACTCTACCCACAAAGTTAAAAATGCCTTTAATAGATGCTTTTCCATATGCATAATAAGGAATTATTGCACTGATTATCTGAAAACTAAATTTATATGACAAACAGTTTAAAAAAGGAATTTAAAGTGACGCCTCTCTCTCCAAGAGCCTTTTTGGGTGCTAATGTTTGGGAGCAGATGAAGTACAAGTTACCTGTGCTGACAAACCTGGCTCAGGTTACACCTGATGAAAAGCCCAAATCTAGTGGTACTCATCTTCCAAAAACAGAAATTCCATTATGTTCTTAAATGTAACTAAAATACAATATAAAAAATATTTTTCTCATTTCCTAGGACAACAGCATGAGGAGTCTCACCTGTAAAGTTCATAAACCCTTTTGCAGTGTCAGTAAAGGAAACAGCACCTCTGACGGAGAGGAAAAGAAAGGAAAAGGAAAAGAAACAAGGAATCTCACTAGGGATCACATTTAGTTTCTTGTAGAAGCTAATGTAGAATTCTTGTAATTCTTGTAGAAATTACTGAGGTTGGAGAAGACCTCCAAAATCATCCAGTCCAACTTTTGACCGGATAATTCCATACCCACTGACCTGTGCCACAAACTGCCGCATCTACTTGGTTTTTTCGAACAGTTCCGGGGGGGTGCCTCCCCCCCCCCTGGGGAGCCTGTAGCATAGACTTTCTCAAACTCATTCATTCTTTAGATGTTAAGATACTGGATATCCCTGTCCAGTAGAGTTTCAAATTATAAAGAAATAAATAAAAAGTTTAAAAAAGCAAACACAAAACTGGAGTGTGTCTTGCAAGACTTTTAGAACAAAACCAAACCTGCATATTCTGTGTATCTTGTCCTTTTAACATATTCCCCTGGTTCCCACTGCCCCTTCTCTTGCCACTGAACACTTTTGCTGCACAAATTTTCTTAAAAAGAGACCAAGTGGTGTGTGAGAAACTGCAGCTCTGGATGAGCCTGGATTTTATCAGCTCATTGTGCCAAGGTCGGAGCCTCCCAAGAACAGGCGAGCTCAGGGATGCAAGTCTAGGTGATCACTCACCCTCAAAGGGCACAAAAATGCTGAGGAAAGGAGAGCAGAGCAGCTAAAAGCCCTAAAGTTTAGACATTGAATATCTGGAGGACAGCTGGAAGAGATTTAAGGAGTGTTTCACTCTCTCTCCAAGCAAGGAGTGCCAGCAGAAAACAAACGTAACCCTTTCTCTCTATATATTTTTCGTGACAAAAGCTGATTCTCAACTTGTGGATGTTTTTAATATTTAGACAGGAAAACCAAACTCTGAAAGGATATTCAAGAAGTGTTATGAAAAAGGAAGATTGATACCTCAAAAAACAGAAGGGACAAAGTGAAATCACAAAGGAGCAGGGCTGATCCAAGACTAAGAGCCAGTCCCCTTCCCAGTCCTGAGGTTTCCACTAAATCTTGGATGTTGATGAAATCACAGTTGTGTCTCGAGACAAACATTCCTAATTAATCCCTGCAAAGGGATGAAATTTTGCCAAGAAAGCACCAAGGACAGGGTGAAATGTGGAGGGTGAGTATCCCTACGGTGTTGTCAAGATTTCAGGGAACATTAAGTATAAAAAGAGAGGTCTGACGTGAAAATGCTGCATTACAAAAAGGGCAAGATCTAGAGAAAATGGGAACCTGTCTGCTCTGACAAAAAAACTCATGTAAAGGGAAACACCAACATCCAAAAGGAGGTACAAGCTTTTAAGAGATTTTAACAAGAGATTTTAACCAGGCATGAAGAGCTCACTGTGTGAAAAAATGGGAGAAGCAGCCTTCAAGAAATTATTTCAAAGAGCCAATGAACAGTTCAAGAGCAAGAAACAAAACACTGATGTGTGATATTTATTAATTCTGTGCCAAGTACCTCCATCCATAATATACAGGACTAAACCAGAGAGTTTGGGCCGCCAAAAGCTGCCAGAATTCTTATGTGCTTAGGATTGCACAAAGGAAGGCTTAGGCAGAGCCAGTGTCAAAACCTTGAGACCTGCAGCCACAACTTTGGTGAGTATCCAGCCTCATGTAAGTTGTACCACAGCTTTACCCCACGTTTATATCTTAAACTGGGATTTTAGAAGCTGCTGATGGCACGTGCACCCTGACATCTCAAACTCCTTGTACACAGAGCCAGATCTTAGAGCAGAAAGCACATTTGTGGGGTCAAAAACATCAGCACCTGGGTGAGAACATCCAGCAGCTCCACAAACACCTCTACCCTGATGTAGTTTCATCTCTGCTAACTCTTTCACTGTGACAGGAACTCACGCAAGGTGCTCTGTGAGCAGATCCTGACATCACTGTGTAAATCCTTGATTCTTCTCTGTCTTGAGCCCATTTTCTTTAATGGCTTGTTTGAACAGCGCCAAGCACAGCTGAGTTCTCCTGGGTTGGGACCTTTAGGAATTTTTTCAGCACAAAGAAACACAAACAAGTAGCTAATAGCAATTTGTCACACCTAAAATCCATCCAGCTATCGCTCTGTAGTGCAGCCCTGCCTTTTATGTGGTTTGTTAAATGTCTTGCACAGTGTGTGGCTGTTGCATAAGTAATAAATAATAATAACTAATATTTTAAATGCTCATAACAGTGACCAAACCACAAACATGCTGACTAACACTGTCTCACTGGCTGCCTCCACTGTCTGCAACATAAATGCATTCATCTTGGCTCTTTTTTAACCTGCTCTTTCTCATCTGAAAGGAGGCAGGGCCAAATTAGATATGAGGAAAAATTCTTCCCTGTAAGGGTGCTGAGGCCCTGCCAAAGGCTGTCCAGAGAAGCTGTGGCTGCCCCTGGATCCCTGGAAATGTACAAGGTCAGGTTGGATGGGGCTTGGAGCAACCTGAGATAGTGGAAAGTGCCCCTGCCCATGGCAGGGGGTCGGACTGGGTGAGCTTTAAGTTCCCTTCCAAATCAAATAATTCTGGAATTTTATGACTCTATGATGATTCTTACAGGAAAAGTTACCAACCCAAGTGTAACACGGGAGAGACACTCCTACAGTGAATGGAAAGGAAATATTATATTATAATTTTATAATTATAAAGGAAATATTCTGTTCTATTAGTAACATCTTCATGCGGATGCACAGAATGTTTTCCAACCAGCCAAGTCTTTGCACATGTGCTACCTCCATCTTCTCCTTCCAAAGTGCACATGTACTACCTCCATCTTCTCCTTCCAAAGTTCCAAACATGCACTTGACTCCTTGTTCTGTTTACCCAAGGAGTCAAGTGCATGTTTCGCCTTAGAAAGGAAAGAGCAGGGATGGGCATGTAGGGTGCTGCTTGTATTTAATATGCTTGTGCTTTTATCCAATCCTATTTCATGCACCTCCTATTTCTCAAGGAGCTGAGGGAGCTGCTCCTCCCTTCTTGTGCCTCCTGGGGCTGGAGGGTGAAGTTGATGGGGTTCTGGATATGGACTCTGAGTCTCGGGTTTCTGTGGTTGAAATGACCCCCGAGGTATTTAAGAGATTTTTTCCCAGCCTCACGACTGAAGAAGAAGTTGAGATTCCTCAGTTCTGCTTTTCAAGGTTGTTTATTTTCTCTTATCTGTTACATTCTCTCTCTGACCTGCTAAGATCTGTCCAGCAGATCGGGTTGTGGCACACTGACCACCCTTGGGGTGGTGTTATCTTTTTATACTACTAACTACGTGTACTTTATTTACAATAATTTTCCAATACCTATAACCTATGTTAGACAGTCTGTCTCTACTCTAAACCAATCCAGAAGTGCCACCATCACAGCAGAAGGTGGAGGACAAGAAGAGAAGGACAGGACATGCCCAGATTCCTCCATCTTGCCTCTTGAACCCTCATTCTAAAAACCCCAAAATTCTCAATTTTCACCCTGTGATAAATTCACTATCATTCCACTCAAACTCTTGTGGCTTGTAACTCTTCACACAAAGTTGGTAATGGTTTCCATGGGTTAAAATCCAAGGCACAGGTGTCTGTGACTCTGTGCCAAGGTCTCTGAGCCCCCTGCCAGGGTCTCGAGCCACCCAGGGCAGCCAGAGGAATGTCCTGGGCTCTGACATCTGAGAGCACCGAAAGCAAAGGGAGCTGAGGCACGGCAGCAAATCATTTATATCAGTACAAGTATGAGAAAAAGTCCTCACTGGCCAACAGCTCTGGCAATCAGGAAAGAGCAGGTGGGATGGAGGGACTCACCTTTGACTCCTGAGCCATGGACAGGTCCTGAAGGATCTGTCTAGCAGCTCTGAATCCGCGTAGCACAGCGCTGATGTTCGCGAGGCGGGAAGGACAACGTGTGATGAGATCTGACACCTCTCTTTATCGCGGGTGGAACCGGGCCCCCGATCCTCAATCCTAATGCTTTGGGACATTTAAAATCCACATGTGAGGCTTGGCTCTCTCCCTGCTGTTTACAATGATAAAGTGACACTCTGATTCAGTCTATCTCATCAAATTCATGATTTCAGAAGTTCCTCTAAACATGTCTGCACCATCACGCTAACTTTTCAATAGCTCCCTGTCAATACATGCCAGTTGCTTAGGGTTATTTTTTTCCCTCTTGGGAAGAAGGTCAAAACAGCAATGCAAATATATTAGGGGGGAAAAAATGCATTCAAGTAACATTACTTGTTTCTGGAGTCAAGATGCCAGTCCATCTTTAAATCACGCAGTTGAGTATTCAATTCACAAATACAATGAGGGTACTTTTAAATTTTAACTGTCATATTCCGTTATGTGGCCTGATGTTAAGTTGTATTATGCTAGCAGTGAATGGGATAGGACAGTACATAATTCACTGCATTATAAACAGCATAACATAACTTGACAACTGGAATTTAAAAGGAGGAAATTCTTTAACCGTAGGATCATATTGTATATTCCTATACATTTATAAACCCAGCAGCAAAAGAGCCAAATCAGAAAAGCTGAGTGTGTACCTATTGCCAAGAAACAAATGTTGTCTCATTTGTGGGGCACGTAAATAATTTGGGGGAGTTTTCTCTAAATTTTAATTTCCCAACTGCACAGCTGCCACCTCCCTTTCCGTGCTGCTCAGGGAGGCTGGTGGTGGCATCATCTGAAAACTTTCATACCTAAGCCACAGAGCAGCATCCACTTTGACTGAGGCTGTTTTGTTTGCTCTCCTGGGCTAAAATAAAGAATGAAGTAACACATTTCTTCAGCATGAATATGCTAACAGCCATAAATCTGCTCCCTAGCATTACTGTAGAACAAACCATAGTAAATGTTTAAAAATGTGCTCCTAAAATAAGCCCTGACTGAGCTTTGATGTCACTTTATTTAATTCACATTGGCATTGCATACACAGCTCAGTTTACCAGAGAGGATTCATTCTTTACTGAAGCATAATTACATTATCAGATATTCAGTAGAGGCCATAAACCACAAAATGGAAATTAGACTGTCAATGGCCATTTTATACTACAAGGATTATTGTATTTTAACGTTTGTGTTGTCAACCACTGTGCTGGCAATCTAGCATGTGGACCCCAATTTTCAACATCACTCTAACCTGAATAAAATTTAAATATATGAACACCAAATTGAACAATCAATAACAATCTTTTAAGCTATATAAGCCTCTGACTGGCAGCAAACTAAGCAATAGCACAGAGGCAAATCAATCAGGAAGCTCTGTTTTCCTTCCTAGTCCTGTGCGTTTCAGGCTGAGGGAAACTTCTTTTGGGGCATTGCTTCCCAATCTCCAATATTAAAAAAAAAAAAATAAAAAAGTAAGCTCCAGCTTTCTCTCTCTTGCCCACTCAGATTTGTAAATGGAATTTATTGCACGCAGTGTCCTCTTCTAGATTAAATTAATGTTATTGTAAAGAGGTTTAATGCTCAAAGATATTTATGACTCACGCTGAGAAAGAAGCTGTACTCAGTTATGATGATTAATATAATTTTCCCAAGTTCTCACAGATGAAATTGCTCCATGTGCATATTTTGAGTACAAAACAGATAACCATAACTCTAAGGAAAGGCAGCCATGGTTGTGTTATTGATGCATCATTTGGAATTAGCAAGTTGCTTGTGGAGCACATGAAATGTTTTTGCTGGATTAAGTTTCTGCTTGATGGGCAAGGGGAGAAGCAACACTCACATCACCCCAACCTGTGTTTGTGGTTTTGATCTTGGCATAACAAAAGTTAGAGCTTATAAAGAGTTTGTTTTTACCCTCAACCACTAATAAGACAGGCTGTGATTTAAAACTTATATCCTCTGTCCAGGATGAAAACTAAATGAGATAGGATTTGACAACTTACAGCAAGGAGCTGAAGATTTACCAACTCCTCAGGCACACAGGTCAGAGAATGGTTCATTCTCAGCATTGTTGCCGTTAAAGCCTGGAAATGGATCACACATGTCTGATCAGAAGAGCTCTCCAGCAGCTCTGCAAGGTCAGGGGAGATTACACTGAACATTTCCCAACACAAGAAAGGTGTTGACCTGGTGGAGCAAGACCAGAGGAGGCCATGGAGAAGCTCTGAGGGCTGGAGCCCCTCTGGAGCCAGGCTGGAGAGCTGGGAATGTTCCCCTGGAGAAGGGAAGGCTCCAGGCAGAGCTCAGAGCCCCTGGCAGGGCCTGAAGGGCTCCAGGAGAGCTGGAGAGGGACTGGGGACAAGGCATGGAGGGACAGGAGCCAGGGAATGGCTCCCAGTGCCAGAGGGCAGGGATGGATGGGACATTGGGAATTGGGAATTCCGGGCTGGGCTGGGATTCCCAGAGCAGCTGGGGCTGCCCCTGGATTCCTGGAATGTCCCAGGCCAGGTTGGATGGGGCTTGGAGCAGCCTGGGATAATGGAATATGCCCCTGCCCATGGCAGGGGGTGGACTGGATGAGCTTTAATGTCCCTTTCCATCCCAAACCAGTCTGTTATTCTATGGATTCTCATTCCTTACCTTTTGGAGGGTCAGCCCTCACTAACAGCAAACATTGCAAATGTTCATTTAACAACCTCCCTGTTATGGGCTAAACTTTACTATAATTAGATTGAAGTGCTGTGACTGTTACACACTCCAGTTTCAAACTGTGAAATTTCTTTTCACATTTTAGCTAATCTATTTGCTGTCCTGTGAGAACAGCAAACTACAGTCTGTGTAAAAAAGTGGGAAATTCTTGATATTTAATAGACCACAATAATCGAAGGCAATAATTTCTTGAAATAGAAATACGTTGATTTCTAGTATTTCCCCTTCTTCTTGCATTTATTTACATTATGCCTAAGGACTGCTTAGGTTGCTAAGCTCAATAAATCAATGTTAAATGTAATCTGAGTTGAAACAATTTTATAATTTAAGTTTGATGATACCATAAATGTTATAAATATTAGGGACTCAATACCTTTTCTGCTCAAATCACACTTCCCAAGCTGAGTCAAAGAGGACAGAATTTGGTCTGAAAGTGCAGTGGACAATGCACAGCCACAAATGGACTCATAAAATCAATACCAGACAATGATGGGACTGATGTATGTTTTAAAAAGGCATTAAAAAGTGCCAGAAAAATTTTCTCCAAACTTTTCACATACTTTGGTTAAATCTCCTGCTTAATTTTTTTTTTCCCCTTTAAGTAATATTTAATATTATAACCATCTTTGAAATAAATGTTTCTTCAAGGAAATACAGATATATTTCTCTCTCACTCCATCACATCATTGGCCCCATTTTCAATTTCCAGAGGCCTTTTGCAAACCACACACTCCAAGTTAATTGGTTTAATCTGGTTGTGGGGATTAGCTATTTTTACCTACAGTTACATAGGAAACAATTATATATGAAATATTGATTGTTCATTAACGTGGGGGATATCTCTCTTAATGTATTTTGTTAAGAGTTCAGGCTCCTGGAATGTGGAAACTCTGCAGAGGTCTAGGGAATTTTAACTAGCTTTTTAAGTTGTAAATGTTGTTTCAAATTGCTCAACATCTGAAGTCAATATGAAGGTGTTATATATCTTTAAAAAGACATAAAAATGCATTTAAATAAAACAGCAGTGTCACTGCAGTCATAAATATATGTTATAATTTTTACAGATATTCCTTTTAATTTCTAGTCAGTTAAAATGAGTGTTTCAGTGTTTACAAAGGCATTCTCACAACTGGCTTGTATGGGAGTTGGTCTGTATTTGGGGTGCTCGTGCTTGCTCTTCCTTTTAAATGAAAGAGTCAAAAAATTTGTTGTACAAATTCAAATAACAACAAAAACAATTTTCTACAATGATATCAAGTAATACAAATACCAGATTTAAGATTTGCTACAATCACAGCTTCAGCAATCAAAAAAAAATTCCCAACTCCCAAATGAATTCAGTCCAAGGACTGAATATTAAAGCATAGAAGTGCAAACCAGGTGGATTTTAGCTGTCAGAAAGCAAGAGAAGATTTGTTATAAAGTGCATTATTTGCAGCCAATTTAAGCACTCACATTCACTCACAATTGGTGAAGGTTGAGAACCATGGGTGGTTGCTTCTGGAGAGGTTTTGGTCACAATGGGATTTCTGACATTTCATTAAAATACAGAAATTCCTTCCTCAGTAACAAAGATTCACAGAATTTGTAAAGCCAATGTACTATAGTCATGATTTTTAAAGGAAAACATTATGAAATTGTCAAAGTTCTCCATAATAGAGAGTAGACCCATGTGAATCCATTCAGCCTAAAAAATAAGCAGCTCGATTTTGCAACCCCTGCCAATTTAGGTCCTAAATCCCCTTTAATCATAAACCCCCAGTCTCTCATGCTGGGAACAATGTACACTTGTTAAAAGGCAAAAAAATAAATTTTTAAAAGTTCTTTTTAAAACAGGTTGAATTTCTCCAAAAGGCCACTGAAAAATTTGAACAATGCATTTTCTTCCATAGTCTTGCATAACCTGATTGCTACAGAAATCCATGCAAATATCAAAGTGTCAGGGGTCTATACACTGCATCCAACATTTTTCTCAAGAATTACTATAGAAGATGCTAATCCAAACAAAAATTCCCAGAAATCTTTCTTCACTCAACAATTTATTCCAGTTTCCATCCTCCTCCCTCTTTATGATAACTCTTGTCAGCTATCATTATAAGTGAACAACACAAAGGCTTAAAGACATACCCTCTGGTTAAAAATGAAAAAATAAAAAAAAAACCCACAGCTTTCAAGTGTGAACTGGATTAATCACACATAATAATTATACAAAGTGATAACACTTATTATAAGATCACATAAACACCGTTAAACCAACAGTGGCAGTAACCTTTAGGAAGGAAAAATAAAGCCACCAAAAATAATACAAATCAAAGTTTCTGTTGGGAAGACTTTGCTGGCCGAGGCTTCTCTGAAAGCCTGAATGAAATGAATGTGCAGCGTTTCAAAGCAAATGCCAGTCACAGCTGATTTACATGTTCCATACATCTTCAAAACGCAGCATAAAAACCAGAGACAAAACAGGGGTGGGGGAAATCCGCGGTTCCCAATCTCCCATCCCTCAGCACTCCTCCACAACACACAAACCTCCTTTTCTAAGCTTGTTTTCTAAAGCATCGATGTAATTATCCAACAATTCCTGCTCTCCATATTAGCAATTCATTGTTGAGCTTCATGCAGTTCCAAACCAATGCTTTCAAAGACTTTTTTAATTTTTTTTCCTTATTGCATTAGCTGCGGCTTCAAACACATCAGCCTTTTCCTTCCAACTGCTTTGTTTCCTCTTAAGAAACTCCACTCTGTTGTTTTGGTCTCGTATTATCACTCATTTTTATAATTCCCACTAAGTATCCGAGGAACAGTTTCCAACAAATTCTTCATGGACAACCAAAATTTTTTTTTTAAGTACAAGCAAACACTTATGAATTCTGGTACCAAGGAGAGGATTTGCTCCTTGAAGTCACTGGGTGAGCAGAAGATTGTGAGGCACTTCCACAAGGGCAGAAAATAACCCATGGATTTGGGTTAAAATAACCCATGGATTTGGGTTTAAATATCCCATAGATTTGAGGAAAATTTAGGCCACAAACCTGTCACAGCTTTCCCATTCCAAGTCAATCAATAATAAATATTTTCTAACTGGGGGAATCACAATCTGGTTGACAGGGTGTGATCACTCAAAGGTTGGACTTGATGATCTCAGAGGTCTTTTCCAAACCAAATGATCCTGTGATTCTGCAAAGATCGAGGTCAGGCAAAGGGGGAAAGTGGGAGAGCAATATATGGGGTGTAGAAGGTTAAGGAAGGTGAAATGTAATAAATTTTACTCTAAAGGCAGGCAAAAGCTGAAATATCTTGCAATTTTTCCATCTCTACATACATCCAAAGTGCAAGCACATAAGATTATCAAGTTTTCTTGAGAAGACGGACTTAGGGCGTGGCAATGTGTGTGTGAAACTACTGAGAGCACAGAGAATATGTATTTATTAAATAAAAGCAAATCAATTAGGGATACTGGGAAATTCTGCAGGTCATGATCAGAACTGGTTTTAGGCAATATTCTCAGTATCGCAGAGCAGAGAGAGAATTTGAACTTGGACTGCCCAACATCACAACAAGAGTTGGAATTGATGTTGGTGAAACGACAGGTCTGAGGTGCTGACAGAGCCTCTGATGAGAAAGACGGCAAAAAAATCAAAGAAATTCTCAGAGAAACCTTCACTCCGAAAAAGAAATCAGAAAAAAAAGCACACCTGGCCTTGCCAAATGTCTGTACAAATGTAGCACTAAAATGAAGTAGGTTTAGCCTTCATATTAATTAACAGCATGTAACCGCTACTACAAGAAAAATAACTGCAAATATAAGAAAGGAACAGCTTGTTCACCAATTTTTCTTCCTCTCCTCTTCCAAACAAGTGACATTTTGCTATGTGTCTATTGTCCAAGAAATTGTTTGGGATCATTAAATATATAAGGGGCTCAGATATCTATATTTTACCTTTCTGTCAAATATTTACATGTCATACCCAGGACCTCACCAAGGAGTTGTTGTGATTAGTTGCCAAGAAGCATCAAGAATCAAATAGGATTGTTAGTGTTTAAGGGTTTTCCTGTTTATTTCTACAAACATGCAGGATAAACACTGTCAGGCCAAAGTAAACTATAGAGTACACATTTTTTTCCAAAATTAATACCCTATAAAAGGCCAGGGTGGTTGAAAACCACATTGCGACCAATTCATTCTGATGACTTGTACCATGCATGAAGGCTCAAGGATACGTCATAACCCAGAGACCCTGTTAATTAATTAAAGCTATAATTAAAAAGCCACCCTTGGTTTAGACCTAATGTTGGATGAAGTTCCTCCTGAGCACACCAAAAATATGATCAACATTTGGAACTGATCAAAGTAAGCTAAATAGATATGGGATATAGTTTTATGAAACAAAACCTCAAATTCAGCTTAGATTGAAAGGAAAAACAATAACCCAGCACCACATATGTACAATATTATAAAATCTGAGCCACCATGCCAGGGACTGAGTTTTGAGTGACACTCAAAAGATTTTTGTTAAAGTATCCATTTGTTTCAGTCATTGGAGACCTATTTAGTCACTTAACTCTCCCTGCCGAATTTCCTTCAGATGCCAATTGACAGAGAAAATTCATTCCAACTCAAGATAAATCCCTACTTCCACTGCCAAGGGTTTTCCTGCCACAGACAATTATTAGTCTGGAGGGGACTTTCTTCTTTCTCCTTTAAATTTAGCTCCTTCTAAGAAACCCAGGTTCAATGAAATACTTTTAAACTGACAAACTGCTAAGTCTACCTTCGTGCTTTGCTCCTTCTGAAGCAAAGTTAAACATTAAATGGAGGAAACATTCATAAATAGAGATCAGTAAAGAGTTTGTTCTCCAATTCAGTAGCAAAACAGGGTGAAAAAAATGCAATTTAGGCCAAACAAGCCCTTATTAATTTTTTTTTAATATTTAAAACTAAAGCATCTTTTTAAGTGTAACAAGCACAATTATATCTCCTGTCTCCCTGTTTGTTTTCTAGTATTAATTACAGCACACTGTTACCCATGAAAGTATTGAATTCATCCATGTCTGCCCCCTCTGCTCTGTCCTGATGTGTTTTAAATGGCCAATTTATTATGAAGAATCAGAAAATTTCCTGTGAAATAAACAACAATAAAAAGTGCAGAACAGAATGAGAAATTTCGTCACTTAACTTAAAATCAAATGGCAGAAAAAGCATAACTGATCAAAATTGCTCAGAATTAGGCCCAAAGGACACAGAATTTGCTTTGCTGGGAAGTTTTCAGAAAATCACCATATTTGTGAAAAACTGGATAGTCCCAGTAATAAAAATAAAGTATTGGAAAGGAGAAATATTATAGTAGTCTATAAAATACAGGTAGAAGCTTTGTTTGGTTAAATACATTATTTAATATACCTTTCAATGAGACTAAATGAAGTGTAATTTAAAATACAAAATTACAGCTAAAATCTTTGTGTCATCAAAAATTGGAAGAAATTTGACAACAACATTTCGCTACTTAGAAAGTTATGTAGAGCAAGACATGGCAGGACAACATATATTTAAATGAACCTTAGGAG
>NW_005054298.1:1168675-1170832 GCF_000277835.1 Geospiza fortis | reverse complement strand
CTTTGCATTTGAATTATTACATATCAGAAAAAAAAATTATGGCATTTACCGAATTTTGTGTTGATCCTTACATCTAAAAAACTATTCACCATGTCATAAGAAAGGATCTAGAAGAAAAATTAGGGATTTTTTGCCTCAATGGCATTGCACCATTATTGCATCTCACAAATGACAGTGTGGGTTTTACTCATTAATTTGACCATTTGTAAATAGCATGGGAAAAAAAAATCTCTCAAACCCAAATTCTGGAGGTTAGGAAAATTCTGTTGTCTTGGGAAGGTTTGCTCCAAAAGGCAAGAGCAATGAATTGTTTTAGATGTTGACAGAAGATGTCTTTGCAGGCCAAAATGAGAGCCTGTGTCAGCCCTGGAAAATCTCATTTTAGTGTTGGTGATCTCCAGGTCCAGCCCAAAGGACCCAAAGTGAGTCAGCATCACCACGAGATCCACACATCCTGCTCCCAAACCCCATCCAAGGAGGGCTGATTCTGCGTCCTGCACTGCTCCAGAATTGTCATTAACACAGAAATTAATCTTTCCACATTTTTCTCATAGTAGAGGAAAATTGATTAGAAATCTGAGGGGAAAAACCCTGTGGACAAGCAAGGCTTCAAGCAAAAATTGGGTTCAGTCCTAAATCTCTCATGGGCCTGGAAATCCCACTGCACTTTTCGCATCTTGGTGCTTAATAATTAGTCATTAACTCCTGTCCTGCAATGAAGAGAACAACTCATCTCCCCCCCACCTGACAAGATTGGGCTCGTGTTGATTATTTTAACAGACTAATTTAATTCAGGTTTCTGTAGTTTCTCCAGGAATTTGCCAAGCAGAAATTTATCAGATTCCATATAAATCTATGTCAGGGGGAACTTTAATGGAAATGGCCACATTAAGAATTCAGGATTGGGCCCTTAATAGCTGCTATAATTTATCATCTTTTTAATATGGAGAAATCAGCAAAATGAAATATTCTAAAGACGTAAAAGTAATAACCCAATCATTTAATATGAAAGAATAACTAGACAATACTGCCCTGAAGAACTATAGATAGCCTGACAGAAAGGCACTGAATATGAAAGACAGACAAGCAGTGGCAATAATTCCAAGGAAATACTGTATTCCTGAAAAAAATACCAGTGAAAAGAAAACAAAACCAACCCTTTCCTCTACAGCCTGCTCCTTTTTTTGGAAGCCTTCAGCTCCGGGGGCATTTTGAGGACAGAAATTGTTATCCTGACTCAGAATGTAGGACAGAAAAGGAAGATCCTGGCCAAATGCAAAAGGAGATTAATTCCTTGGGAAAATTTGCAATTTTGATAGGTTCTGAGCAAGAAAATTTACTGCATAAATTTGCAGTAGGTAACCATTAGCTGAGTTTTCATCTGTAGTCATTATAACTCCATAAAAGCATGTTTTGAAGGTAATATAACCTAAATAATAACTGGGAATGAAAGCAGAAATGTATGAAAATGAGAGGCTGTCACTTCAGTCATAATATTAAAACTAAACACAAACTCTAATAAAAAGGAAAGTCGTCTGGTTTACACTTGGTAAATTTACATTTTGGTTTACATTTACCCACTGTGCTGCTTCCAACGAGAGATGTCAAATCCCTCTGAAAAGGAGATTAACGTTTACAGCCTGTTCCCATCTCCAGGGAAACTGAGGCAGGGAATTCTGTCTCCACTGGTCATAGAGGCAGAACCATGCTGGAAGGAGAGCCCAGGATGGTGGATGTTGGGTTGGGTGTTGGTGGGAGCGGACACAGGAACATCCTGCAGCGGTCGTACACCCTGAATATCAGCTGGTCACTCCATCTTTGGGATTTAAACTCAGATTTATTTCCTTTCATTGATGATTCCCAAGAAAAAACAAGAGCTGAGCTTCAAAGGTGGCTTGTCCCCATGGATTTGGACCAATCATGATGTTCCTGAAGCTTCTCTGCGACATAAAGACAAAAATCCCTGCCCAGCTGCTCTCAGACTCTGAGAGACTTCCAGGGACCTCCACATTTTCATTCATGAGGTGGGATCTGGCCTTAAATGCCTTCAAATGTGAAAAAATATTCCCTAGTGGTTATTTGTAAAACAGAAGGTGTTTTCCACGGTGCAGCGATAAAAGTTAAATATATTTAAAGTTAAATTATATATATTTATTA
>NW_005054298.1:1146828-1168377 GCF_000277835.1 Geospiza fortis | reverse complement strand
TATTCCCTAGTTGTTATTTGTAAAACAGAAGGTGTTTTTCCACGGTGCAGCGATAAAAGTTAAATATATTTAAAGTTAAATATAATATATTTATTATATATATAATATAATATATCCAAGTTAAATATATTTAAATGCAATAAAAATACCTTAAAACACAGAACAGAAATGGTTTTTTGTGGGATTTTTTTTTCTGCGATGGGAAATTACCATTCTCCTGTTTTAGTATTACATGAACTGTGATAAAATAATCTTTTTTTGCCACAGAAAAAAAAAGAGAAGCCCTCACCCAATTAAAAGTGTGTGTGCTGCTACAGGGGCAGGATGCAAACTTCCATCTGTGACTGCCAAAAACAAGAAAAAAGGTTGTGTAGCTCTGGAGATGCTTTGCTGAACTCCAACAACACCATTTAACAATTTAGCTAACTGATAAAACTCAAAATGCTGCTAATTCCCATTTGTAATACGCTAAATTGCCTGCAACTAATTTAAACAATAAACAAGCCAGGCTGTGAGCTGTTATCTGTGGCCAGTTGAGCAAAATTCTTTATTTTCCATCTCTTCATGAGCATAGATTAGCTCCTAAAACCTATTCTGCAAGTGGACAGCCTGTATGGCCTCAGGAGAGTTAAATTCTGCAGAGATTTCACCACCTGAGCCTGTCAAACTTGCCATTTTCTGATAAAATATACACATGTAAAACTTTTACTTTCAAGCTGCACGTTTTTCTTTTTTTTTTTTTTTTTCCCTTTTTGATTTTCTTCTAAAGCTTAAAGGTTTCCTTTGGGTTGCGGTGTTTCTAAAGGTATAATGAAAGCACAACCTTGAAACAACAACAACAAAATAAAGAAGACAGAGCATAGGATGTGCTCTGGTTGCTTCCTGCACCGCTAAAAAAAATTAGCTCAAATCCCAAGATCCATCCTCAGGAGCTTAATTGCTTCAAAGAATAGGAATCTTGTCAAATTCAGTCCAAACAAACATAATCAGTGGCTTTCAAAGCTCGTTTGACATTGAGGAGGCATAGAAAACAACCCAGGAACCAAAGAAACACACATCGACGGCCTGTCAAAATTTTTTGTCAGACATGATGCTATTATCAAGGCACATCAGGATGAAATAAAAGTGACCTGGCTGACCAGGGGCTTACAAATGTCTTGGGAAGGAAGGGAAAACGGTGAATCAAAAGGTAGCTTTGTTGAACGTCCCCCCAGGCCTTCTTATTGACAGGGATGACAATGGTCCCAGGATGCACCATTATCTATGACCAGCAAGCAGACATCAAATGCTGCAGAGCTGTCTCTGTCAGAATAGAAAATGCTGCTCCAAATATACAGGGGCTTGTTACGTTTTGTTCAGCAAAGGTTTGTCAAAAGCCAGGGTCACTCTGTGTGTGCACTGCCCTGAAGGGTAATTTTAAAAGGCAAGGAGAGATGCACTTGATTCTTCAGTGCTTCTCCTGCAAAGAGACTTGGAGTCTGTGGATGACCAAAATGTTTTGAAAATCAAAGAGTGACTCAGAGAAAAAAAAAAAAGAAGGAAAACAAAGTAAAGCAAAGCTAATAGATGTTCGCCACGGCCGCGTTGTTGGAAGGCAAAGCACTTTTCAAAATAAACAGGTTAGGGGATTATTCCCATATTTAGATGTTTTTTCAATAAAAATTGAGTTGATTTCTAATACATCAGGGGTGGGTGCTACTGTAAAGGGATGACTCAAATTGCAGTGGATAAGTGCACCCTCCTCAAGCATCTGTGTTGCACCATTATGCAGTTAATTGCAGGAAAAATATTTATACTGGCGAGAAAAGAATTGTTAATATGGTACCCTTTGGAAAGAAAAGAGAGAGGCTGTATATACAAACTCCAGCCTCAGAAATGTTTGGGTAAACTTTGCTTTTCTGTGAACATCTGCTAAGCACACACTGAGGGACCAAAGTCCAAATGCACCCCACTAATTGACACAGAAATCTTTGTTTAAGGACTGTGTGGCTAAAAAAAAAAACCCAAACCTTAAAACAAAACAACTGGAGGGTGAAAAGAATAATTTGGTGGGGGTGAAAGGAATTATTGATACAGACATTATGAAAGTTGCCCATGTCTTCTTGCCTATGGGTCAGCTCTTCCTTTCTCATTTTGTTATCATTTCAAGAGTACAAATTTACCAAGAGAGCAAAAAAAGAAACATAAAATCTCCCTGGTGCTGCCCTAGAGACCAAGAAGCTCAAATTGACCCTCCACTGTCAACTTTATAGTCATATCCTGCCTGGAAATGTAATTCAATGCCATCTGAACCTTTCTGCCATGACCCCATACCTGGTATCACGTTGGGGTCTGGTGCTCCCCAGCTCTGCTGCTCATCCCCAAAATCCTGAGAGCATCTTGTTCCCTCCCCTCAGGCCTCAGCTATCCAGAAACATCTCCCTGCTGGCTCCTGCTATTGATCATTGTGACTCCTCAGAGCCACAATTGTCTTCTTTCCTTTCTTTCTTAAAGAGAAATAATAGAATAAAAAAATAATAAAAGAAGAACCCAGTTACGGCCTTTTACTTCAGGTTTGTGACTCTGAGGTAACAGCTGATGCTCCACTGTCCACAGCCCATGATTTTCAGGACAGAAATTAGGATAATAGTCTATCAAATGCACTTTCTCTCCTCCTAGGCCAATCTCAAGATGATAGATACGGTCCTTTTGTGTCTCATGGGATGAGACTTTTGTCTCTTTTGTCCCCAAACACAAAGCTATTAATTCGATGCAATAGTTTATTTTTCCTTGCCCTGGAAGTCACAATATGCTTTGGGTGAGGCTGGCTTGTCTCTCCTCCTTTTGGAGCACTCGTGGGAGCCATGAGAGGCTCTGCACACCAAGGATTTGCCCACCAGTACTTCTAGAGCAATTTACACCTTCCTCCTTGCCCTTTTTCCCCATTTCTCACTATTTTTGTGGACTCAAAAACAGCATCCAGTTTTCAGCAGTGGTGTCCTTGGGTTATATGCAACCTCTATTTTTTTCAGCTGTCAATTGTTGATATGGACATAAATAAAGGAGGAAAAAAAAATAAAATTAATATCTTCCTAATCAGTAAATTCAACACTTGGCTGAAACATCTGCATTCATATTCTTGCACATCCAGCCCTTAAAACCCAGATATCTTCTTGGTGACTTCCGTGCTGTAATATCCCATGGGATATTTAGAGCTTTAAGGTGTCTTTAGCATTTTGACATCAAAGCCTTCACAGAAAAAGAGTTGCCTGATGCCATCTGGAAGGACGAGAAGGCACAAACATACCTGCAGTCCTTTTTGCCCCCCATTCAGTCCTGCATCAAGCATCTCCCTGAGACCAGAGACACTGAACAGGGTGTGGGGTTGTTGTCTTCTGAGCCAGGTTTCAGATGTACCATGGAGGCAAAAGAGTTGGCAACTATAAAATTCTATAAATAATTCTATTCTATATATTTATCAAATAAACCCTGTTCTACTCAGCACAGAACTCATTTCCATGATTTCTGACCAGGCAACATCTTCAGCCTCCCTCCTCACTCCTGCTTTCACAGTATTTCATCTTTATTTAGAATCAAAATTAAATTGGATTAAAAAAAAAAATAAAGGCAGCATCAGCTCTACTTAATTGTCCATCCCCAGGGTGACCAAAACAAAAAATCCACTTCACATGTGAGGTTGTTCTGTGTGGAATGAGGTGACACACACGTGGGTGTGAGATTCCCAAAAATAAGGAATCACCTCAGGTTGGTTGCCCTCAGCAAGAAATTTGAGCAGCACCTGTGATTCTCCAAAGCTTGCCTGGCCCTGCAAAAACCCTCTTAATTTCTGAGCTCCAGAGGGTTTACCATTAATGACAGCCACGTTCTTGCTCTAAGGACAGATACCAAGCAAACGAGGGTGATTGCAGATGTTTAGGAGCAAATGTGAAAGGAAAGGAATGAGCATTAAAAAGAAAAAAAAAAAAGGGAGCGAGGGAGTATTGATTCAGTGTGACTGATGTGAATGAGTTAAATGATTGACTATGAAGTGTGAATTCAAATTTACTGTGAATGGAATTTACTGTGAGTGGAACAGAGTATGCATGACCATGACTGAGTGTGACTAGGTATCATTAGGAAGAACTAAGCGAATATGAGTGGAAAGCACTGATTATCTCCCCTGTAATCTATAAATAAACAGTGGTGCAGGAAGTTTTGAAAAATGTATTTAATAAGGGATTTCCACTGCCTGAATAAACTTGCTGAGGCCAGACAGCCTGATCTGGAGGAAAATGTATCATTTTACTCAAAGGTCTGTCACGTAATAATGCTTGAGCTCATATCTGACAGGAACAAAATAGGCCTGAATTTACAGCAAAATGGAACCTCTGGACTGATAAGAAACGTCTTTCCAATTACAAATTTACTAACTCATATGATGCCAATTATCCTCTCTTCTGCTTATGGGTGTTTTCCTAACATCCATGTTTAAATTCACAAATATGGACATTCAGGATCTGCCAATTTGGGGATCGATGCTGTCTCCTGCAGATCAATACAATAAAATTTTATCAGCACAAAATAATTCTTTTGGCTCAGTGACCAAATACCTCATTTGCACCCTTGTGCAGAGTTACAGAACTGAGCCTGAGGTTGTTGCACCAGTTTAATTCAGTGAGAGCAAAGTTTACATCCCAGGATCTCAGATCCCATGGTAAAAAATGTCTCAGTCTGTTCTCAGCTGCTGCCCTTTCTCCACAAATATCTCTGCTTGCTTTCCCAAGTTTTAGTACGAATCAGCCCAATGAAGTCTTTGTCCACAAAGGTCTGTGCAAAAAAATGTTGATTTCAAGGGTGGCTTAAAGCAAATCCTAGAGGCTGGTGTAACAAACATGAGTTTCACCGTTAATTCAGCTTTTTCGCCATAATTAGGTAATTTATCCTCCCTAAATCTTCTGTATTCCTTACCAATCAAACATCCACCAGAATTCATGGGGATGTTTTTGTGTCAGCCTCTCCTTCTGCTACTGAAGGAGACAAGAGGAAAACACTGAGGTGCATTTAAAGTAGAAAATCAATAATCAAAACCAAAACACTGAGAAAGAGCAGAGAGGCCATCCCAGCATTTTCTTGGGAATTTTCTTGGGAAACCTGGTCCTTTCCTCTGCTAATGCACTGGTGATTAATTTACTAGGATGCAGAAATTGCTGGAATCAGCTCAGGCTCAATCTCAGCCAGGCACATGAGCATCCATGGACCATTGGGTTCTCAGAGGAATTTTAAACTGATGTTCAGGGGACTTAAATCCTTGGAACTTTACAGGCTTGAAGTCACCTCTGACAGTTACCTGTGGCTGAGATTGTGGCCCAAAATTCTGTATGAGCTTTTATTTGCATTAAATTTGGGTTTAGGTGTATTTCCCTTTTACAAAGACTAGGATACAAGCTGTTACTATTTTGCTTTTACTGCCTGACCAGCTCCAAAATGAATTAATTATTCCTAATTTAGATCCTCTTGACCATCAAGGAACGCTTCGAAAATGTTGGCACTGCCACCTTACAACGAGTTTGTAGAATATGTAACAGAACTTAAAAATAAAAATCCAATAAAGAAAAAAAAAATAGGTTATGGAATGTATCCTAATCCATTAAAACAAAGAAAATATATTTCTTGGGATCATGAAACCTCTTTCTCCCTTCCTGCTAGCTCTCCTCAGGAGTCAGGTCAGAGCCAGGGTGTCTGAGCAATCCTCTCCAGATGTGCTTCTCCCCAGCAGGGCAGAGAGCATTGACAGGAGCCAGTGGGGGATTTACACCCCTCGTGCCAGAGCTGCACGTGTCCTGTCGATAAATGGAAGACTTAATTCTCCAGGATAGCAATCCAAGCATTTTAAAGGATTTCCTAATGAGGTAAAATTCATTAATAAGATACAGAGGCAGAAAAAAATACAAAAAGAAAAAAACTCACCTTTTTCACTTGGAATTGCAGACAGGCAGAGTAAGTAAATTCCAAAATTTTTAACAGAATTATATGATAGAAATGGGTAAAAATGAGATCATTAAGACTTTGTATTCTTTTGCCTACTCAATATGAAAACCTGTTCATATGGTTTTCATATTTATAACTATGCTGAGTTACCTTTATTGCTACAAAGGGGCTGCTATTAGAGAAAAACACAATCAACATCCTTAATTCTGCTTCCCTGCACTGCAAAATTCCTAAGGAAAAGATTCCCAGCTTTTCCCTTTTCTGCAGAGCACCACTTCCAGAATCCCCTAGACCTGACACAAAAGCACTGACCACTCAAACAGATGCCCAGGCTCATCATTCCTGTTTATTCTCTTGCTCCTTCCAACGGTGTTCCAAGATCTTGGAAGATTTGTGAGGGGCAAAATCCAGGACCCACATCCCTCCGATGACTAATAGAACCATTCCATGGTGTGGGCTAAAGGACACCTTAAAGATCACCTAATTCCAACCCCCCAAATACATTCCCACTCATAGTTTTAGCCTAGGAAAGCAAAGGATCTGTCTGGCATTTTATTATTTTTTTTAGATTTTTTTTTTCCCCTACCTTGAACAAAACATCTTTATTTCCATTTTTCGAAACAAACATTTGCTGATGGTACAGCTCCCAGAAAGGTACTGAGCGGACAATTATCCCCCAATATGCTCCAAGATCTGATTTTTCAGCTGAGCCCCTAAAGATTGAGCTACAGGGAATATTTCTCACTGCTCTCTTCCCTCCTACCTCCCCCTGAGTCGCAGAACCAGCTGGGACCACATCTGAGCTGCACGTCAGGTTGATGAAGGCTGAGGCTTCTGGTTTGCAGAGGACAGGAGGGGAGGATGCTGTGGTAAAAGCACAGTTAGGGGCCATTTCTAGCAGTCAAACCAAATCTGACACACTCGGGGCTCCCTATTGCCTCAGCAAAGCCAGGTTGTCTGTTCACCTCACATTACACTCCCAATTTTTAACATAGCTTTGGGTTATCCTGCTTTATTTAGCTGCCAACAGAAGGACTTTTACCATTGTGGATCAAGGCAACTGTCTCTGGAATTGATCTCATTAGCAAAGTTTCCAAAGGAAAGGAGATTAGAGAAAGCAACTGATTTTCTTGACTTGTACTGGTATTTCTGTGGCAGCCAAGCAATTTCATCTCCCTTAAAGGCATTGGTTTCAGGTCACATTTTAACTATAGTTAAGTCCTCAAATAATTCAGAAGACAATCAAGGATTAGTGACCACTCTCCCCTACAACAAAGCGAATGTTCAGCATGGCCAAGCCGTAGCTTTTGATGAATGTCAGTTTTTTCATGGGCTTTGTAAATAACATTCAAAATAAAGACAGCCTTCTGGATTTCAGTGAATACTGTATCCCTCCAGGTTAGCACAACCCAGGATGTTGGGTTGTTGTTTATCCAAAGATAGGATTTGCCCCTAAACTTGGCAGATGGACTCCAAAAAGTTTTCAGTGTCAGAAAAGAACAGCCTCCATTTCAATACTTCTGGGATTCTAAGGAATAGTGAATTCTGTATGTATTTGGGGATATATTTCAACACACATTATGTTTTTAACATAATTTAAATATCTGTAAAAAAAGCTCCTAAATCTTTTGCAGAAAAACCCTTCAATAAAATTTAAAGGAATTACTTAATTTTTGAATTAGTCAGTTCTGGTTTGGCTTTTTTTTATTTTTTCCAAAGATAATACCCTGTTCAATGTCAGACCCTGGACCCATGAAGAGGAGGAAAGGCAGCGATCTCCACGTTCCCCAAGCAGAAGTTTGAGCACAGGGCACGGACAGGAGAAAATTAATGTGTCAATTCCAAGGATTCCCTGCTCCAAATCCCCTCTTTCGGAGAGAACTAAGGGGCTTAGCAATATCTACAAAGCAGCTCTGATGTGCCTCTGCCTCCTGCAAACAGCATCCCTGCAAATCCCCGGCCAGGCAGCCTCCATGCAAGGGTCCAGATTTGGCCAGCAGTCATTATTTTTGTCTCCAAATCACAACAAATTTTACTGGAGCCACGTACTGAGTTGATTCCTGTCATCCCCAAGGAGAAAATCGCTGTATTTTTTTTTTTTTTTGTCCTATATATACACATTATATAATTCTGACTGTTATCTCTGGGGCCTCTCTGGCAAACTTTCCACTGTTCTTTCTCTGTTAGGACTCGAAGTTATCAGAGTCAGAGTTCATTTATACTTCTGATCGCTGGCTCCACAATGTCCCCAGGGTTGGGAACTCTGCTGTGGCAGAGCAGAAACGTAATTTTATAGCCCTTGTATTCTAATTCATTTAATTAGGGGTTTTCTTGGATCTCTAGGGGGGGGAGATGGGAGGTGTCCTTTCATGTTTAGAGGTTTCTGTAGAAAATCTATCTCCACTCCAGAAAGTCGTGGGCAAAGTTCTCCTGCGAGTGCAGATCTTGTTTGCTCTGCACCAGATTAATATTCATCACATCAGGAGCAGAACGTACCTTTCCATCTTTTCCCTTTGCCATTATAAGTAAGGAGGATGAATTATTGCACAGCAACCCACAAAGAAATGCACATAATTTAGATACACTAAAATGGGGAGGGGAATTAAAAGAATATGGCAGATGGGAGACCCTGACTAAATTTAAATCTAAATGGTTAAGAGAAGCCGACTGATAAGAAGAGCTCTAATTAAGAAACATCTTGCTGCTAAAAACGTGAACTTTTATTTCATACCTCAGGCAGAGCTCAAGCAGAGGTAGATTGTATCTTCTTTAAAGAAATGAAAGAGGGGAAAAAATATATTAATCTGCATTGTAGTAATGCTGATATGCCCAGAGCTGAACTTCCAATTCATTGTGAGACGTTCTCTGCACAGACACAGCCCGGGCAGCTCTGCCTTGAGAAATTTTCAGTCAAACCAAGAAAAAGAGAGAGAAATAATGTGTTATCTTCATCTCCCAGAGACGTGGGGAGCTTACGTGATTTCTCCAGGCTGATGAGAGAATTCTCTAAATCCAGATCTGAGTTTTGGGGGTTTATTTGCTCTCTGGGGTGGCAGGTACAGGTGGACACACACAGAGTGAAACTCAATCCAGGTTTTCCGTGTTTTCTCCAATGTCATGTACATGGAAAAAAGGAAAAAGAGGGAGGATATCCTACCCAAATATTTAGTATTTCAAGTGTAACTACAACAGCAGAGCTAGGAGTAGAAGGAATCTCATTTTGCACTTCCTATGTCTGAACTAGAGTGCATTTTCTGGAGCAAACAAAATTATGTTAAATGGGAACTACAGTTTAGAAAGCAAATCAATAAAATAATTGCTGATACCTTATGAAAAACATGGCTTCAAAGTGAAATATTTTTAATACAGAAAACTGAAGGAAAACTAAGTCAAATATTTCATTTAACCTTACAGTGATCTTTCACCTTCCATTTCTGTGAGAAAACAAATATCAAGAATTCAAAAGCCATAATTCAAAGTGTTTCATTTGTATCTTTTTTTTTCTTTTTAAGAACCTACTTGAGAGACTCTGATTTGAGAGCTATGGGAATGAAAGAATTTTTAACAACCCAGACATGCGTGGCAATGTCTGCCACCCAAAACCTCAAGTGTGTACTCAAACGACTTCCTGCAAAAATCATCCACTAATTTACTATTAATGAGTGATAGAGTTTATACACTTAGCTAAGTGGAAAGTGATTTTTTTAAGGATATTGCGTTCGCTTTCCTCAGCCACCATGGTATAATTACAGCAAGGGAAGGCTTTTTAAAGCAGTTACAAGTCACAGCTGGTCGTGTTTCTTGTGGTCTTCCAGGCCACAACATCTACAGGAAAGATAATTAGCACAGTCCAATCAGAGAATCATGGAATTATTTGGGTTGAAGGGACCTTAAAGCTCATCTCCTTCCAATCCCTGCCGTGGGCAGGGAACTTTCCACTATTCCAGGTTGCTCGGACTCCCATCCAAGCCCAAACTCCTCCAAAATTTACACCAACTTATTTATGTGAAAAATGCCACAATGACATCCTGGAACATGGACAAGCAGCAGCTGTGATTTACTTTATTCCTGATATTTTCAGGATAGAAAAATAATAAAACACAGGACAACCTCATCACCTTTTGCTGGCCAAACCTCTTTAGGTTCACAGAGCAGATGAAACCCCCAATTGCCTCTGGTACCCAGCGGAAGTGGTGGTAACATTCCTACAAAAAATGGGGGAAAAAAAGGAAATGAGGAAAATTGTGAAGTTCTGAATAAAGATACCATGCTAAAATTCATGTAGAAATAAAACCCATGACTCTTAATCTAGCAGAATCAGGGAAACTCCTCCAGGGTACTCTCATTAAACAGTCAGAACTAGAGAAATATTGTGTGGGCAGGGAGAGTATCTACAGCTTTTCTACACCCCTCACACCACCAAAATCATAATTTGCCCAAATATCAGGACACAGAAATACCACTCATCATTTTGCCTTTGTCTGGCAAAATAGTAACAGGAAACTGCAGAAAAAGTTAACTGGAGAAATGATATATAGGCAGCTTTGTCCTTTTTTTTCACATTTATCAGAGCAATGAATCTGAACAGAGTTTTGGGTTTGCCTTAAAAAAAAAAGCTTTTGATGATTTTTAAGGGAAAATATTTCATTTTTAATTAACTTTTTTTTCATTCTGAGTGCCCAAATCTTATTATTTCTCCATTTATTTAGACATATATATATATTCCTTTATGTATTCTATCTTCATAATCAATATTTACCTTTCATTTTGCTTTAAACCAGGTTTCTGCCATCACTGTGATGACAACCCAGAGACAAGGGGAATGCACAGGCATGGAATCACTATTTTTGTTTTACCTATTCCTGTGTTACAGCCATGCAGCAATGGCTCAGGACACTCTGGAGCTTCATCCAGCTTTTATCAAGCCCCTGTTATGTCAAGACTCACAGCAGCTATTCAGGTCTGGTATTTAAGCCAGAAGAAGACAAATGGCTGGCAAAGCTTTTTTATCAGCACAACTCTTTTAAATCCTCATAAAAACATTTTAAAATCATTTTGGGGGAAGATCCTTCAACAGCCGTTTGCACTCCTGAGGTAGATCATGATCTGCCCCACAAGAGTTATAGGATCCCAGGCTGGTTCGGGTTGGAAGGGACCCTCAATATGATCCAACCCTGCCATGGGCAGGGACACCTTCCACCATCCCACGCTGCTCCAAACCCTGTCCAACCTGGCCTTGGACATTCCAGGGATCCAGGCTCAGCCACACCCTTTGTGGGTCTCATGAGCCAACTTCTCCTGATTCCTCTCATTTTGATTTGGAACATTCTTCTTGAAATATTCTTGAAATATTCTTCTTCAGCTCCTTAGATGGCTCCTGGTAAGGAAATTGAGGAGAAATAACAATCCTTTTCCCATGCTGTCCCACTGACCTTGGGAGGAGATCTCCTCATGCCATTCCTGGTTCCCTCTGCTGTGGCTCCAGCCAGGTGACCCAAATGTTGACTATTTCTACAAAAATGAGCTAATCCAGTTGTCCATGGAGCTCTTCCTCTCCTCCTGTCAAGAAGAATGCCTCATTTTGCTATTATAAACTTGAAATATTCACAATACGGTGCTTACAACTAAAATCTGACAGTTTAGCAGAAAGTTTTTAGATGCTTAATCATATATCTTAATAAAAAATCATACAATCCCTGCAGAAGTGAGACAGATTCTGATTACTTTTCTTTGAGGGAACGGCCTGCTTTAGAAAATTATGTGGAGTACTCTACTATTGTACCTGTCATACACTTTTAATTAAAAATGTATTGATGCATGACTAAATTGTGCGCAGTGAAAAACAGGCCTATTTTAGCTCAATTGCAATAATGCCCACATAACCCAATGAAGAAGCCCATACAATTAGAACAGGAAGACAGCCCTGGCACGGTTGTATTTTTTCAGGTCAGATGTATATTCCATGGAACCAATCATCACAAATCAATGTGGCCTCAATCAGCACAAATGACTTTACTAATCTACTCTAAATACCTGCAATGAAGTCATTGCACTAATCTATTGTAAATTAAATATGTGGCGAAACGAAGGCAGAATAATGATTAACATTATTTTCAGGACTATTTCTTGACAAAGTCTGCTAACTAAGGCAATCTACACCCAATATTTGAATACAAGAATTACATCCAACCAGAAATAAATAGAAGGCTGAAATCAATGCACTGTGGACAAAAAAAAAATGCCTCATGAGGCCTCTGCTAAAGGAATATTTAGTTTAGACTGAGAGGTAAATGTGTTTAGAAGAGAAAGAGTTGGAATTCAGAAAAAAAAAGTTATCACATGCCAAAGACCAAACCCCTATTGCAGTGTCCCCAAGTTATTCCTAAATGCCTAATTTGAATTCTTTTTTAGAATTTTTAAGACATTAAGGTAGACATAAAAGTATTTGTTTGCACACAGGGATGTGGAGCTGCTTGAGAAAGTGTTGATAAAAGTGTCTAATGAGCAAAGATTAATTATAACTCTGAGGACTGACATAATGATTTGGATTTTGAATATTTGGTGGGCTCAGTTGCTTTCTCCACTAGAAGATTTTAGTTTGAAAGTAAAGGTTTTAGGTTAATGGTTGGACTCAACAACAGATCTTTTCCAAACTTTACAATTCCATTATTCTATCCTAATTCATGGAAATTTGTGCTCAGGACTGAGCAAAGAAAATCAGAAGAAGAAAATAAATCTGAATTGCTCAGATATCACAGAAACAGGGAGTCTAAAAGTAGCCAATTTTCCTAGAGCATTGTCAAGATAGATAATTCCTCTTTTGCAACCAAATATTTCATTTCTGCAATTGAGATTTTATTTCTATTTCTCTCTCTTTTCTCTCCTTTTCCATGGCAGAATCTGCACTGACTTTGCACTTGCATCACCCACCATGACTCTTCCAGCGACAGACAAAAATAGTTAAAAAATGCAGACAGTTTCTTGAACACTGTGGGCTGAATTTCATCAAATAAGGCTCCTTGCATGTGAAAAAAAGGAAAAAAAAAAGAAAAGGTATTAAATGAATCAGTCTCTGCATCACTGTTTTCATTCTTTTTGCGTTAAGTGCATAAAGATTTTTCCAGCAAAACGGCTGAAAATGCCAAACCGTCAAAATCAAAACTTTACACAGGAATAAACCCAGAAAGTTTTCATACTCAGAATCAAATTTTCACCAAACTCACAGACAGACATATGGAGAACGTGGAGAAAGCAGTGTAAAAAGACACTCAGAAAAAACTGAAAAATTTTACTCAAATTTATCCTAAAGAGCAATTTTTAATACACTCCTCGGTTTTCTTATTAAAATATCATTTTAGTCCTTCATGAAGTTTTCAGGCTGCGAGGAAGAAACAACATTTAATTTTAGGTCTTTTAACTGAGGTGGAAAATATAGAAATGGTGTTTTAAAATAGCAACATTTATATTGCACAAATTGCTGATAAAAAAATGGCCATTTTAGAGGCTCGTGTAAACACAGCCTGAATTTGGTGGCGGGCTGAGGAGTTACAAGAGTTTGATAAAATGGTTCTCCAAAGGAATTCCACTTGGGTTCATCCTCCAGAGCACAGCCCTGTGAGTAACATCACTCCTTGTTACAAGTACAGCGAGGAGCAACACGATGAATTTTAGATGTAAATCTGAATTTCATGACCTTTCAAGTCACATCCTCAAACCTCATTTGAGCAGCGTTTTCTCTTTATGAATATGCAGTTGAACTGAACACCCAGAATTGACATAATTTATTTTTTTTTCCCCCTCGTTTTTAGGCCCTCTTCAGGTGTAAATTAGGCTTTTCAAGTGTCATCCTTATTTACTTTATTCTCTGCAAAGTTAGCAATCATTCCATTTTATTTTTGGTGCATTACATGAAGATGTTTCTGCCTGATAGGGAGCGCTTGCACTTGAACAGAAGAGACTGAACAATTGTCAAGCCACTGAAATACAAACGAACACTAAAAAAGATCCTTGAAACCACCGGACTTACTCTATTTTAAATATGTGCCATATTTTTAAATTAAAAAAAAATAAATAAAAACTGCTTTGCTATAATAAGGAAATAGAAACATAAAAATTAAAGCACATCTTAAATAAAGAAGAAATAATCTTGCAGAGAAATGCTGGATTTGTATATCATAATAAGTGTATAAGCCAAAAAATTTGAAGTATTTTATATTATAATTTAGAAATTTAAGGTCACAGAACCCTTTTTTTAAAGGAATGTCACTACTAATAACTTCTTACTTCCAGGGGTTTTTCCTAAGATAACGGCACAGTGTTATCAATAAACAAATCTCCCAAATATAAGTGGGTCATACTGAAACTGTAACACAAAAGTGATCTAAAAACTGAGAAATTGATCTCAGGCTATTTTCTTAAGTATACCATGTTGTAAAAATAATAATAATTTTAAAAAATTATAATCTTCAGAGCACACCAAGCAGGATTCCAGGTTTCAAAGCCTGAATAGATCTGGCTTTGCAAAGACAGTGACAAAATGGGAATAACACAATGTTTGTCACGTCTCAAAAGGCACAAACTGCTCCACTTCTGCTCCTAATTCACTTGGGCATTGGCAAAATCTTACCTTTCCAAGTGGCTAAAAAAAAAAAACCAACATTTTTTAAGTGCCTTTCCAGTCTTCGTCTTTGATTATAAATCTCTCCCTAGTTAGGAAAATTCAGAACCAACTCCTTTTTTTTTTTTTGGAAGATTAACATATACATTACACAGAGCATCTTCCTACTGAAAATAAATGCATGATCTGGAAAAGTAGGACCAAAGCAGGGCTTGAAGATCATAGGGTTGGGAGTTTTTTTCCTCTATTTCTGAAAGTAACTTACTTTAAAGTCCCTGAAACAGGGTAACATCCATCACACTCTATTTCATTAGTCTTTAAGGCAGCCTTAAATAACTGGGCCTAAAAACAGATCTTGGTTGATATGGCAAATATCTAAAAAGGATAACTCTGAAAATATCCTCTGCTGGGTTCAGCTTGGATTTTGCCCAAATAAATGCAATCACCTCTCATTATGATTGAGGAGAGGAGGGGAGAAGAGCAGGAAAAAAAAAAAAAAGGGAAAAAAATAAAAACCTCAGGAAAGCAAAGTGCAGCTCTGTTTAATCCATACAGACATGTCTACCCAAATCCCTTTGCTAATGTATATCTCATTCGGATGGGCTAACTCATCCTGGAATAATGAGAAGCTGAAAATGTGGTGCATTTTTTAGTATTTTTCAAGTGTGTTAATGTGCTTATATAGGGGCTTTAGCAGGGAAAAAAATTAAAATATCTATGTATATATGTGTGTGTGTATATATATATATATGAGATATACATGCAGCTTTCTGAGCTAGGCAAGCTGATTTCTCTGTTGAAATTGTGCAGTTGTGAGGTTATTTAGGAGAAGTAAGTAGCTGCTGGACAAAGGCACACAATAAACAATACTTACAAGTCAGGTGGAGCTCCACAAAGGGCATTTCATCCCTCCTCTGCCCTCGAGCATCCCCAGCACCTTGCTGATGTTGGCAGCTACCACCGAGTGCTAAATTCTGCCTTTTTACAGCTGCAAACAGACCTAGCATCCCTGTAAGGCAAGAAATGTGAAAGAAAAGTGCTTGAAAATAAATATTTTTCTTTTAACACCCGACGCAATCCTGCCTCATCCTGCCAGTTATGCGCGACAATTCCAGATTCATCCTCGGCAGCAGGAACGTGGGGAGGGACGGGGAGAAATGGAGATTTTTGTGCATTTTGCAGCTCCCTCCACGTGTGCTGCACTGGGCTCCACACACATCCCCAGTGCCCAGCCCTGCTGCTCTCTCTGAGCCAACATTAAGTGCCCATGGCAAAGCCCCAAACCAGGCTCTGCTAAACCCACACTGCTGCCATCAGCCTGGGAAATGAGCACTGAGGTCCACTTTTAAAAAGCATTAAATTGAAATCGTCCCCTTTCTGGGCTTTACCCTTTCTTTACAACCATAAAATTGAAATCATCCCCTTTCTGGGCTTTGCCCTTTCTTTACACCCATAAAATTGAAACCGTCCCCTTTCTGGGCTTTGCCCTTTATTTACACCAAGCTGAGGGGGTTTGAAAGTTTTCCAAGGAGGTTTTGAAGGGAGGGACCTTCAAAAAGCAAAGCACTTTGTGCTTTTTTGGCCCTACAAGAAGAAGTCCAGCAGTTTTGTGGGGTCTTCACGCACAGCTGCATTCAGCCCAAAGTTTATGGAAATGAAAGATCGAGCTTCCAGCACATCCTTCCATCTTCTCCTGCTTGTTTCACCCTCTCACCTTCTCAGACAGTCTCACATGAGCACAAGCTGCTCACTTTAAATACCCCCTGCTTTTTCTTACCACCTATTCTCCATTTTTTGCTGATATTTTTCATACAGCAGCACAGTATAATTAAAAAAGCGTATGGTTCATGTTTATATGGCTCATCAGACATTTTAACTGGACTTAAATTAGCAAATTAGTGATGGAGTGGCACTTTTCCTCCAATCACAAGGTCACGCAGTTTATACTTTCATTTTAAAACTTAGGTGCATATTATTACCTGAGAATAATCAGGATTTGAATGTGACAGAGCAGCTGATACAATTTGCATCTCTGTTAAGGAATGAATATCCCATAATCAGATACCCAGCTCAGAGGGCCTTCTTCATATCACCACCCTTATTTTTATTCATTTTAGTGTGTCACTATTTAGGTGATTTAATTCTGTGAATTGCAAGGAATTCTGTGAATAACGCCACTGAAAGGCAGAATAAAAGCTCCTTGTTAGACAAGATGACTGAAATGGAAAATTAGAATTACATGGGCTTGTCTACATGGAACATGCATGGAAAATGTTGTGTTCAGACAATCTTGTTTAATAATTTTACATCACTGTGACACAATGAAATTCTCAAGATGTCTGCTCCTCCCACAGCAAATACAACACCTCACCTACTTCACAAGAAAAGATATTGCTTGTACTGCAATACCAACTGCACTTAAAGGGCTCATAATTATAAATAATATAAAAGAAAAAAAGATTTTATGAGATCTTATAAAATGATGGAGAAAAAAGTTCCACATTCAGAGGGATGTTTGGAAAACAGCATTAACAAACAGAAGGATCTTCCCTCTGCAGACACTCGAGCAAACCAAGCCATGGATTTGCAATAAAATTATTGCAATTCATTATTACCATAATTGAAGCGCAGTTGCAATGGCAGATATCAGTGGTGCACCATGCAGTGAAAGGTGCTGGGTACAAAAATGTTCTGGGTAGAAAAATGTTCCTTTTCAAGCCCCACACAACAGTAGGGATGGATGGAGCTTCCCTCCATCCCTGGTAAAATTCCAAGTATATAAAATTGTGCATAAGCTCATGTCTGTGTGCAATCAGGACATAATAAATCTTACCATTAAGTTAATGCCTTCCCACAAAACTAGATTTTGGGAACAAAAAAGACAAATGGACACTTTAAAAAACTCCTTGTGTATAGAGGCTTGAGCTCTAAGGTGCAATGGCCTTACAAGTGAGCAGTGTAAATAAATGTTTGCTGCCTGACCTTTTTAACTGACAGATATCTCTCCTAATTTAAAAATCTGCCAGCCCCTTCCCCTTCCCAAGCTGAGCCCTCCACAAAGCACCACTGTTAAAGGTAGTTTAGTTTTTAAAGGCTCAGTAAGGATCTACAACCCCATGAAAACAGGGGTTTACGATGGCCTTTAGCGACAGAAGCCTGAATGGCGCCGCTACGATTTTATTTGGTTGGAAAATAAAATAAAAAAAAGCTCTTGCCCGAGTGATGTAAGAGATCTTCCCATCCCATTTCCCTCCCTGCTTCACAGAAAAATACCATGTATTGGTATTTTTATATGCCAATGAGTTTGGTGGTGATAAAATGCTGCCAAAAACCAGTTTTGATAAATGGTAATAAAGTCAAGTGCCTCATATTACAATGAGCTTTTTTTTTTAAAAGAGAAACCTAAAAATTCACCATAATTCATACTATTTGACCCTCTAAGACCAAAAAGTTATAACATTAAAAAAAAAATCCAGCAAGTTATCCTTTTTTATCTTTTTCTCACAGAGCTCTTACCACAAAATAAAGAGTAACACATTGATGCTTGTTAAGCCATGAAACATGAATGGGAAATAAAAAATTAAATTTCTCCACTTCCAATTCCCCCCCCTCCTCTTCCAAATGAAAGCACTCTGGTGAAAAAACTCATTTGCATTGTGAAAGTTTTCTAAGGGCTTGGGTAAAAGAGAGTAACCCCCAGCAGAGGAGCCTGAATTCACAGTGGAGCTGCTGTTGTTTGGGATGGGAAGAAAGAGGATTTCCTACATGTTCAGCCTGTCAGATTTGCACTGGAGGTTTGGAAAGAAGAGTCAATTCCAAGGCAATGGCACATCCTGACTCCACCTCTTCCTGGTGTGATGCTTTGGTCCCCCGCTTTTAAACCACCATTTTACAGCTCAAACCTTCTATTTTTAACAAAAACTATAGAAAGTCTCTCATCACTCAGAGAAATTTCACTGCCCCATTTTTCCTACAAATGACTCAATCTCAGCTCTTTTAAATTACTTTCAGACCAAGATTTTGCATCATTTCTATGCAATATCTTCCTTACTTTGCCTCTGAAGTTGTGTCTTGGTGAGCTGCTCTGAAGATATTTGGCTTACCCACACCTGTTCCTCAAAAGTTATTTACCTAAGGAAAAAAAAATAATAATATAAAATTGTCCATAAACTGACCCAGCACTCGTCCCATACTCCCCATGGCTAGAGCAGCAACACATGTGGCCAACCCAATTTCTCAGCCCATCAGAAATGTTTCACCATGAAGGTATTTAAGGAACATTAATCAATGCCATGGTATCAGTTCTTATTGACTGGCTATATTGATGCCTCGTGAAGGCTGACCTAGAACAGAGACTAGATCAAAAAGCAAGGATTTATCAAGAGGCCCTGATGGATCCACCTTGGGTGGCACAAGAGCCCAGCCAGGGCTGCACCCAAGATGAACCAAAATGGCCCCAAAATGCACGAGCGCTCCCGGGGTCTCTCCCTGGGATCAGTTCTGCTCCATTTGCACCTTGCACTTCATTGTCCCATTCCAGCTTTAGCCCAGGCAGTCCCACCCTGCTTGTTTTTCTCTCTCCAGCCCACGGGGTTTGTGCTCCTGGGCTGAGATTTGGGTCATTTGTCCTTGGTGCCCAGCTGGAGCAGGAATTGTTTTGTCTCCCTGCTCTGTGCACAGAGCTCAGCATCCCCCAATATGAAGCCTAGGCACACACTAAAGCAGAATAGAATCTGAAAAATAGAAAAGCTAAAACCTGAGGCATCACTCCCCCTTACACTAAGTATGGAAGAGTGTAAATCCAAGCAGAGATTCTGTTTCCAAATGCCCATGATGACCTGTGCAAGCACAGCCCAGAAATTATTCAGAGAGGGAGAGAAGTGTCTGATAAATAAGAGATACTTGACATGGGGTGGTGCAAAGGCTAAAACCACATCAAAAACATTAATTATTTTAATATAAGTTGTTTTCCTTCCACCTCTTGGGGTTCCCTAGTTATTCACTGATACAGCCATGCACAGGGCACCTTTTTACCTGTCTTTCTCTTACCTGGTTGTGTCAATTTCCACTGCAGTTTTCTGCATCCCTCAGACTTGGGCCGTTTTCTCTCTCTTATGGCAGCAGAACCTGTGCAGAGGTCATTAAGCAGCAAATGTGTTAAATAGCCCTTAGCACACTTTCAGCATCATTTTCTAATTGCTTTTCTCTCCATAGGTAGGTACAAACCACTTGCCTTAAAAGGGAGAGAGAAACCTTCTCCTGTTTCTTTAACAACTTTTATTGATGGTTTTGTTTTTGCTCCTACTTTGGGTCCAGACTTCCCTATATATGCTGGCATTTTAAAGCAGTAATTTATGCCATAGGTTGAATCACGTAACAATGGCATTTTATGGTTTATCATCCTCAGCTTTCTGGGTGTGTACCTCGGAGGCAAAAGAATCAAATTTTTATTAACACATGTTTATACATAATTGACCATTTGGGAGGTAGGAAGGAGAAATGGCTGTGATTTGCATAGTTTAAGAAATGTCTTAGAGCACCTCACCCAGTCTGGAGCTCCCACTGTGACAGATGAGCAAATGCCCATGGGAGATGACAGCATGGTATTTATGGTATTTCCTTCTGAGACAATTAAGTAACATATGCCAAGACCATAGGGATTATCTCTGAGCTACACAGTATGCAACTCGAGCTGAAGAGAAATATAATATTTTAGAAATTTGACAAACCATAGGGGAGGGGAAAAAAATTATTCACCCACTTTAATAATGCAGTAACTTTTCTCTGACTTAATCAGACGTTCCTTGATTATTATTTTTGGGTAATAAAATGAGGACAAGCTGCATCCCACACATTACCTCGGAGCTGCTGTGCAGGCCAGGGAAAATCTGAGATTCACACACAAAGTACACTCTGCTATCCTAGGATTAAAGGATTTGACAGCCCACTTGGTCTAGAACAACCCTGATTTTACACCTACGATAAAGAACAAAACAAATTTTAAATTCCATACACTTTTCCTCATTAACGGCATTAATACCACTCCCAAAATTATTGTGCTGTGCTTGGAAAAGCTCGTGTTCCTGGATCTTCACTGACTTTCACTACATGCAGCCATTTATTCTTTTGTAAAGTAGAAGCAAATATATATGCAATATTCAAAACTATAAAAACATTAATGATTGTCTATTATTTTATATCAGAAATAACCTGCAAAGTATAAAAGCTCATTTATCAATGCACTTATACCCTCAGTTATTCCTCAATTCCATGTACAGTGCCAACATTCTACATCCATTGACCAGTGGGATATAGATTATAATATCATAATTTCTATAGGTATTAGCAACAGTGCAACCATTCCAAGAATGCAATTTTCAGGTTCTTCTTTTAATTATCAACTTTTTAGATGAATGTCTTTTTCTTACACTGCAGTAAAAATAATTTCTTCACAGGACTACTTAGTGAACATCATTCTACACAAATTTCCTTTACAGGCAGTAGAAAACAGCATTTGCTCCACATATTCAACATGGAATCGGATATTGGGTGAATGACTGCAAGTGCCGTCAGATCCATGTCACAGCTTTTAAGAGGTCACCTGAACCACTTCAGGCGCTCTCACAACTGATTCCAAAATTTCTCATGCTCAGATAAGAGAATGGAATGGGAATTAAAAGACTTCTGATCTACCAAATGATCAGGCTCTTCACAAATACCAAAAACTATGAAGAATATTGCTTTATAGGCACAAATTCTCTCAGTTTTATGTAATTTCTAATGAGCTTAAATTTCAAAAATCCAGTTCATTTTAAAAGCTGCAGCAGTCACCATTTATTCAGCTGTGGGCTGTTCTTCAGCAGCCCCTCATGTAACAGGATACTGGCTCTGAAGCAATAATAGCGCTTTTTCCAAATTTGTAATCAAGTTTTCTGCATTGTGTGTTCAGGAGGTGATAACCTCTC
>NW_005054298.1:1137271-1146818 GCF_000277835.1 Geospiza fortis | reverse complement strand
CCTGCTGAAAGAAAACTCACCAGCACAGGGGTTTTATGATTCTGCACCAATCGTTTCTTTCAGTTTACAAACTTGTGCCAAATTCTGAACTCGTTATCTATTTTATATTTAGCCCAGCAGATTTCCATTAGCATGGGAATACATATCATGGTTTTTACTTCAGAAATTACCTAATGGAAAGTGAGAGGGAAAAAAAAGCAAAACAAACCAAATAATACATAAATCTCAGCAGATATATTGACTTATTCCTCCAATAATTGTAAAACTCAGGTCAAAAGTATAATAAAGATATTAAGTATAAAACAACCAAAAACTCAGGTCAAAAGTATAATAAAGATATTAATTATAAAATAACAATGATGTTAAGGATACCTTTTCTTTCAACAGTCCTGAGCTGAAAGCTTAAGTTCCCTTACTGCAGATTCCATGTGATAAGAAAATAATGCTCCAGAGAGGACATTACTGAAAGTTATGGGTGGACCACTTGGGCAACTAATACGTCCTTAATGGCTTTCCAAAGCAGCCCATAATCTCTGGAAAAACCATCTCTGGAGGGTCTGAATGATGTATTGTGTAATAATTGTGGTGCTTCTAAACATGGTTTGCGCTACACTGGTTGCAGCCCCGTCCCATCTATTCTGTGAGATTTCAGTGGAGTTCCTGGGGTTTGCTCCACCCACAGTGAGAACTTTTACAGTTGGGAACATTCCTGATTATGACTTTATTTCAAAGCATGTGGAGTGGCCATGACTTGGGAAGAAGGGAAATGTTGACCTGGACAAGGAAGTCTGGGCCTTTTTCTCTTACTGCTCTTCAAGAGCTGATTGGGATGTTTGAAATATTGACCAGAAACCAGAGGACATTGGAAGGAGCAGATTGAGGTTTTTTTGATTTAGAGATGGGGTAACTGAGAGGTGTTTTAAAAATTTTTGTTCTACTTTTAGGTTCATGTGAAGGGTGAGACAATACAGGTGTTATAATTTACATTATTGCAATTAGAAGCTAACTATTTCTTAATACACTATAAGCATTTCTTGGCCTATCAACTTCAGCCACAACGTGCTGCAAATGCCTTAAAACCAATCCTCTAAAATAATCCCTTGTGTGTCCTACTACAATACACCTCTCACAGTTCTATTTCTCCAAAATATCTAATATAATTTATAAACCCACCTTTTAAAACTTATTTCTCTTACTTCATCCCAAACACCCTTGTGACCACCGTCAACATAGTTCCATTTCTCTCTCAACAACATCTATCCCTATTCCATCACATTTCTAAATAAACATCCCTTATCTCCAAGTTTACATACTGTATAAACCTTCTATCAAACTTTAAAAATTTTCTATGAATGCCTTTCCCACAGAGCTGCAGGTCCAAACACGAGTTTATCTTTTATCTTTATCTGCTGTCCCTGTGCATCGCTGGAACTGACGCCACACGCGCTCACCAGCATCTCATAACTGGGATTTCTAAATTTCAAATGTTCTCAGCACGTAGGAAAAATTGAACCCAGCAGTGAATTTCTCCTCAATTAATCTGATTTTACCGTTTGCTCCAAGATTCTCTTACCCAGTAAAGCCTTTTTCAGGAGCACAGGAAAGGGTTTAGCACAGAGCAACACTTGGTAGCAGCATCCAGCCTCTGTCAGGATAATCCTAGGGCAGGAATAATCCTCCAGCCATACCTTCTGCTGCCTCCTGTTTCCCCACACCAACAGATGCTGGAGCCTCCCAGACACACACTTCTCACTCAGGCACCAAACACACAAAAACCAGAAATCTCAAATTTGGATCAGCCTCACTCCAGCTGTTCCACCCCCACTGGACTGATGTGCAATGGCCGGAATGAAGGAAATCTTGGAGAACCCTTGTTTTTGTGGTGAACACCACTGTAAATTAATATCTTCAGCTGTAACCAGGACAGGCTGATCATCTATTTTTTTATACAATTGTGTTGTTATGGTTTGGCTACAAACCATACTATACTCTCTACTTCCTAGATACAAGATAAAATATGAGCAATATACATTTAACATAGAAAATTCACATTATTGAGTATGTTCAGTGGGTTTTTGTGTTCCCGCTGCCCCAGAAGTCCTCTTTGAAAATTTTGGGAGCTGCCAGCATCAACACAGTACAAACTGACACAGCACTACAGCTGGGTCTGAAACTGCAAATCCACCCTGAAGAGGTAAATCCACGAGCTCTGGTGGCTGCTGCAGGCAGAAATATCTGTTTGAGGTATCTGAGCATCTAAAAAAAGGAGGTTCAGACAGCAGAATATCTCATTCTGCCTCTTCTTGCATGACTTAGAAGGTGAGATTAGCCCCAAGCTGTGCTCCACAGCACAATTCCACACAGGAAAGGTCCAACTCTCCTCTCAACTCCCAGACATTTTCATCCTGAGCGGTGATGATGTCAGAACACAGCACGGAATTTTCTGCTCAAGTGTTTGCGGTTTTTTTTTTCCTTTTTCCAAGAACAGGAAATATGGGTTGAGTACTACTGTAAAAAAAAAAACAACATAAAAATCACACGCTGTTACAGGAGGGAGCTTGGGATGAGTGCAATTACATCAATATTATTGTAATTAATGATTACATCATGCTTGAGAAAAGGACCACAGAAAAGGTTGGTATTAACATGCAAGACACGGCAGAGTGATATCAATACTCATTTTACTGCTCAGGTTTTTCTTTTTTTTAAAAGAAGCTAATAGCTGTCAAAAATACCCATTATAGGCTAGTCTATAATTTGTAGAAGTCAAGTAATACATTTTTTCTGAAGGTATAATGGATGCTCCATGGAGCAATTATTTTAGAAAGACAACTTCATCTCAGCTGTCTCATGCCAGCAGAACTATTTAAGAGCCAGAAATGCATAATTCAACATGGAAGAGCTGTCAGATTTGAGAATACCTTTAAATTATAAAAACTTAGCACCACTAGTCAGTTATAATTATAATGGAAATGTAGTTTTCTGTCATTTTATCATAGCAAACATCTCTTAAGAAGCAATTTCATGTGTTAAAATATTTTGGCAAAGTGACTTTTGATTCTAAAGGGATACAGATTATCTAGTTTTATACCTGAATATTTTCCTCACCAATTGAATGTAACAGCTTACATTGTACAAGATGGCAAAGCAGGAGTATTATTAAAACCCCATTGGAAATTGTTACTGTGAAACAATGAGCAGCATAACTCACTAGGACAGGTCAAGTTATGCACAAAAAATATTATTTTATTACAAAATATGACAAGACAGTTTTTCAGCAGACAGTCAATTATTTTATACAGCTCACAGCCAAAACACAGAAGGCAGTTCTTCTTTTGACTTTGGCTTCTTTTAGAGACTAGAAAACCAAATTATGAATCATTAAATAGTCACTCAGATGGGTTTAGGACCAATAAAACATATTAAAAGTACTCTCAGAAAATTAAGGTAATATTTAAATCCTTTGCCATTTCTTTTTTTTTTTTTTTTTTTTGTTGTTTTTTGTTTGTTTTTTTTTTTTTTTTTTTTTTTTTTTTTTTGTCCAGCATATTTCAAAACCAATTCTTTTCCCTTCAGGCAGGACCAGAAAAATTATTTTGGTTTCACTCAAAAAAAAAAAAAAAAAGCCTAATAAGTTATTACCAGGTTATATCAGATACCCAATAAATGTTTTTTGGCACTTCCCTCCAAAAGCTGAACCCAACCACCAAAGGGTCATTCCAGGTCATTACCACACTCAATTTCATTTTCCTTTCTCAATTTGTTTGCTGAGACCCACAGCAGTCCCAGCCCCCTCCACTACAGAGGAAATTTAAAACTGTTGTATTAAAATATTCTTTTTGTTTTGTTTTTCAAGTGAATTCCCAAGAACTTTATAAACTGTACTCAGTTTCCTTCGAAGTTCAGAAAATCACTAAGGATTTTTTTAAACGTTCACAAATAGCTCATTCTTCAACCTTTCCCTTAATTTCATGGAATTATCTTCTCAAAAATGTTCATCTAAACCTTCACATGGTCATTTCTCAGGCTAATTAGCTTTTTTTTTTGATGATGCTGGGGCTGATGAGCATCACCCTTCCCAGATCTTTCCTGGCCTTTCTGCTCAGCCCACCCCTGAGTGAGGAGAGAAGCATTTCCCCCTCATGGCTTGTGGTCAGTTGGTTTTAATTCCAGATTTTTGCTGAATAACAATCCGTGAATTCAAGTCCATGCTTCATTTTAAGCAACTCCATCATCCCAAGTGCTCACAGCAAATTTTAAGCAGGTTTGTGATGGGGAAACGTTGAGTTTTAGCATTAAATATAACAATCTGGTCGTAGTTGTTGGAATTTAATTCAAGTTCTTGGAATTATTCTAGCAGTAAAGTTATTTCATGATAACAAAGGAGCGTAGGAATGATGTCCCTCCTTTTTTTTTTATTTACACCTCCTTCCCTCCCACAGCATAAAATGAGATTACACCCAAAAGATGGAAAGTTTTCTTATCATTCTGTCCCTAAAGGGAGAAGCAGCACATTAACAAAGTGCTGAGAAACAGGAGATCGACTTCAGAAAATATCAATTTCTTGTTTCTATGGCCTCAACATGATGTAGTATTGCATAACATAATACAAATTAAGGAATTAAATTGGTTTCATTTCATCTGATTTCCTGGCAGGCTTTAATGTGTTAAGTATTTACTAAAGAGGCAATTGGGATGCATGCAGCATTCAGAATTATAATTTATTAACACATCTTCAGTAGTGGCACACATTATCTTCCACAGTCTCACCTGTAAATTTCTGGGTTAAATCAGGTTCTGTCCCAGCAGCACACTCAGTCTCAAGACACACAGTGGTGTTTTCAACCAGCAGATTTCCAGCACTCTGCAACATTTACCTTTATTCTGCATTTTTTCATTAATGCAGAGATGTAATTGCTTAAATGGAGCTTTAAAATTAATGCTATAAATACAAATTTGGGGTTTGCAGGACACCGCACCGTAGACTTTCCATGAGTCAACAAAACCCAAAGTTTGCCACTCTCCACTAAACAACGCGCAGGCAATTTACTAATAATGAATAATAAATATATTTTAATAGCTCCTTGGTTTGCTGTGCCACAGATTTGATTTAAGCGTGGCTGGGGGCTGCCCCATCCTCTGCAGACATGGCCAGGGAAGGTTGGGAAAGGGGCTGGGCTTGGAGCCTTTTTTTCAGAGAAACTCCAAGGATTTGCTTCTAGGGGAGGTTTGTCATCTCATTCCTGTGTCCGCACTAATAATGCAAAGCTGCTGGAACTACTAAATTTCCCAGCACATAATTAAAATTAGCAGTGTTGGGACCTCACGCCCGTGTGCTCTACAACAAGGGAAATGCTAATACTGCGAGGTTTGGAGGGAAGGAAAGGAAACCTTTCTGGTTTTTAACAGTTTCAGACACATTCCAACAGCAAATGGGGACTTAACTGGTTTCCAGTGATGTTTTTGAAAATCCAGACACATCATTCCTGGGTATTCCAATGGTTTCAAGGGTCCTACAAAACCACTGCATTGTGTTTGGGACCTCAATTGTCCTCTGTGCTCCACAAACCAGGAAATCCATGTGGATCTCTCCCTACAGCACTGAAATCCACTGAGGAATGGGAATGAAAAAAAATATATATATTACATATATATATATACACACATATATACATTTTTATATATATGTATATATATATTTAAATATGTATATATATTACATATATATACATATATACATTTATGTATTTATATATATGTAATATATGTACATATTTAAATATATATAAATATTTGTGTATATTTATATATTTATATATCTATATATAAATATATATTTAAATATATTTATATATTACATATATAAAATATACGTAATATATTAATATAAATATATATCACATATATATACATATATACAAAATATTTACTTATTTTATATATATATATATAAAAAATATCTAATATATATATATTATCTCTAAAATACATATTTTTACCACAAAAACTACTTTAAATATAGCATTAAAAGCTGTCAGATTTTTTTTTCTCCTTCATTTTACATAGAGCTCAACTCAAGGACATATTGCCTCCTGCCTTCCCCTGACACAAAGTGTATTTACAGTAGGGCCTAAAAGTTTTTACTCCAGTTTCTCAGTCCAACACTCTCGAATTCGATTAATGGAGACATTGGAGCACTTATGTCAAGTTATGCTGCATATAAATGGGGATAAAAGGATTACCAGGTTATAAATCAATTGAGAGATTCAGGGATATAAATCTCAGGGACACTGGGCTTCAGCCTTAATGGAAATGCAGAATTCCATTGGCTAATCACAATTTAGATTGCTACCAGATACATCACTGAGTTTCACTGGGTGTCCTAAAAAAATCTCTCTGCTACTGAGGAGAAGTGGGAAAATTAGGAAAAAAAACCCCAAACCTTAGAACGTATCCCAAAAAAACCCACTTCAATGTTTACAGCAAACTTGGAAGGAAACTGCGCTGACAAAACTGATTTTTTGAAACAGGGAATTAAGCTACATTGTTGTGGTTGAAGAAGTCATTGTTCCTTTTTAAATGGTTAATGCAAAATAGGAGGATATTGTACCCTAAATTAATCTCTTAGAAAAGTGGATTTACTTATCTCAAAGAAAAATAGGCACAAAGACAAGGTACACGTACAGAAATGCAGAACTAGTGTGACAAAGCTGTGCCATGGACAGGGTAAAAAATGTTTTACAATGCTTTGAGTCCCTTAAGGAACTTGGGTTTTGCAGAAATACAGCTTTTACTATTAAATCTAAGGAAAAAAAAAAGGAAGGGAAGGAAGGGAAGGAAGGGAAGGCAAAAAAAGAAAAAAGGAAAAAGGAAAAAGGAAAAAGGAAAAAAAGGAAAAAAAGGAAAAAGAAAAAAAGGAAAAGGGAAAAGGAAAAAAGGAAAAAGGAAAAATGGAAAAAGGAAAAAGTAAAAAAAAGGAAAAAGGGAAAAAAGGGGAAAGAAAAAAAAGGAAAAAAGGTAAAAAAAGGAAAAAGGAAAAAGGAAAAAAGGAAAAAAAGAAAAAAGAAAAAAAAAGAAGAAAAAAAATATAATGTCTTTCCTTTGACAAAACAGAACAGGACAGATGGCTCCAACATGCAAAAAAAAAAAAAAGTGAATATTCCAGGTGCCCTACTTGTCTTTTCTGGAGAGGAGAGAAGATTATTTGGGTCAAAGGGCAGAAATCTCCAACCTGGTGCTGAGGAACAGAGAAGGAGGGAGGAACAGCTGGGAAGAAATCAGAAATCTTCACTTCAGCACCACTGGGAAGGGGGAAGGACTTGGTGGGAACACGAAGGCTCAGCTTTCCTCAGGGTGTGATAACTCCTGGCTGTGCCTGACAGAGAACATTTCTGCTGAGTCCTGGGAGGACTTGGAGCCAAGCAGACACAGTGGGAAGGGGAATATTGGGCTGGATAAGTGAAATTTTACAGGACAGTTCATACCCAAGGGCTCCCCTGGGGGTTTACAAACGCAATATGTAACTCCTTGAACCAATCAAAGACAAGTCAAAACCAACTCAACTCAAGCACTGATTATTTGAGAGCTTTTGCAGGATAGGATATATTTTAAGCTTATCTAGCACCTAATGTCATCATTAAAATGACCTCATGTTCAACTGAGCATTGTCCTGTCTTCTAGATATGAGTGGGGTAAATCTATTTTAGAGGCTTTGCTTTGCAACAAAAACTCCATATTAGAAATTCTGTTGTGTCAAGCACAAAACACCTCCACAGAGGGCCTCTTGCAGGTTTCCAAAAATCAGGAAACGTTAGGAAATTCCACTGGAAATAATGAGAATGCACTGGGCAGACTTGACCCCGAGCAACCAGGGTGGGGAGGGTGGCATGGAGGACATTAAATTAAATGTGTTTCCTTTTGTCACTGCCAGTTCTACAGCCAGGTTCCAATGAGGAAAAACTGGGGCTTACTACGAAATGTCTGCCATGTTCTTTTTTAAAAAATAACTTTAAATTAATGTGATTAATTTTAAGCCAAGGCAAAGAAACAGCGTGGAAGGAATGGGGGGTCATTCCCAAGTCTTCCTTCTTAATGTGCTTTGGTTCCAGGCCAAAGAGACCTGTAATAAATACAGGTCTTTTAAATATTAATATAATTTTAAAATAAATACAGGTCTTTTAAATGTAAATATAATTTTAAAATAAATATATGTAATATAATAAACATATATAAACATAAATAATAAATATAATAAAAATCTTTAACAGTAAAGATTTAGATTTTGAAGCACTTTGGTAGTTTCAGACAAGGTTGGGGCATTTTGAAACCACCACCATTTCCATTTTTCTAGGCAGCCAAACGTATATACCACGTACAACATAATTTAATTAGTTAATTATTACCTAAAATATCTCCAATGCAATGCATAGACTTCAAAATTCATGGTTTGGTATGTTTTTATGAAAAGCTTCAGTTGTTTTTTGGAAGGAACTTGGAAATCCAGGAATTTTGAAGAAGAGAGGAAAGAGTTGCACCCTATTAGATTTGTTCTGCCACAATAAGATCAAAACGTTGCGTCAGTAAAAATACAACAACAGTGGAGTTACCACTATTTCTAAAATATCCTCCATAATTTATAACATCAATTCAATGCCTTGTTTGCCAACAGAACAATTATTATCTATTTCAGACCTTTTGGATCCTCAGGATTTACTAAATATCTCAAATTTTCATTCATTCGTCACAGATATTTCAGTGAGTACAGCGATATGTGGTTATGAAAGCAAGTTTTCCTCTGATATTTAGCTTTAAGAGGAAACCCTCACCCTAAGAATAAAAATTTACTTCTCAGCATTTCCCAATATTAATATGATTCCTAAAATAAATACTAATCATGGGCCAGTCCAAAGACCACTGAAGTCATTCCATGGTTTGTCCATTTATATCAAACTGTCTGAACATTCCAACAGCCTCTAACAGAAGACAAAAAGTAGCTTGTAGGAAAGAAAAAAAGCATTTTCCTCAAGTTTGATTTCATCATCATTGTTATCCCAAAGCTTTTGCAAAGGACAGCAGCTGTTTGTCACAAATAATACTAAGAAGAAAGGGTTTGTAACTGTAATTTTTGCACTCTTCACTTACTTGGAGCCATTTACTAAAGTAAATTACAGCAAGAAGTGGTTATTGTGCTAATGCAGGAAGAATCTGCCCTTTATAACTGCAAAATTTCATAATAATGTCTTTAACAGTGTGGTCCAAACCTGATTACTTGTAGAAAGGACAATAAAGGATGAAAGCAGATGCTCATAAAAAAAGCTACAATATCCATGAAAAAAAAAAAAACCAACCAAAAAACCAACTCTGCATTAAACATCACATTGAATGAAGAAATAGAAGGTGGAGTTCTTCAGATTTTACTTTTATAATAAAAGGGGAGAGAAAAATACAAATATATTTTCTAAAAATATGAAGTTGAGGAGAAAGAATCTGACTAGCTTGATATGTATTCGCAAAGATGTGGAATTTTGCAAAAATATTTATACTTTCC
>NW_005054298.1:1128918-1137261 GCF_000277835.1 Geospiza fortis | reverse complement strand
TACATTGCTCCTTTGGAAAATTGTTTCTCCTGCTTCCAAAATTTTAGGGATTTTTTTAAAAAAAGTTTTAAAATGTTGTCATTATTCTTCTATTTTGTTGTTAAGTAAACTTTGTTAGATTTATAGGACAATGCAAAGAAAAATCACCAACCTTCAAAATTAAAATAACACTAGCAATAATAAAGATTATTATTCCTACTATAATAAAAATGTACTAATTAAATACAAAGAATGACCACATGAAAAAAAAAATTAAAATTGAGCCCTAGTAGATGAGAAACTGTCAGGATTATGATTTAAACCTGACTCTCTGAGCATCCTCACCAAGACTCAGCATTAAATCCTAATTTTTAGCATCATATGGAAAGAATCTTCCTGAATTTTCAGACTGGATGTTAAAATTTCAACACTGGAGGCAAGAAAAAAAAAAAAAAAAGAGCAGCAAAAAAGAAAAGGAAGTGACCACAAGCTGGACTCAGAAATCCAACACTGGAAAATTGTGTGTTTGATGTGGAATCAGACACCAAGTGAACCTGAAACCATCAAGGCTTGGTACTGCTGAGCACAGCTGGAAATGACAGCCAAAACTGATTCCCAAACATGTACCTGTGAAATTAATACTTGACTCCTTTTCAGCATCTTCATACATCTTCAATTTTATCATAACCGGATCCTCAATAGAAAATTTTCAGGAAATTTCCTTGATTTCTGCCCATTCTGCAGCATGACAAATACACCAGAATTCAGGGCAGCCACATGCATTGGAAGAAAGAGTTTCCATTAATTTTCTTTTCTCCTATTGCAGGAACTTCTTTTTATTGGGAAAAATTCCCATCCATACCTTTAGGTGCATGTGTCCATGCATCTGGGTGAAGTATTAGAAAAGTAAAGAGCAAATGTGTTTTTTGCTACAGTTTTTATAAAAGTGCATGCATATTTAATCATAAAATCACTGTATATTTGCATATCTATATCCATTTTTACATGGATGTGCATTTCTACCTCCATGTGTCCAGGTATTTGCAGATATAAACACAAAATATAAATATATATGCATATGTATGTATCCCTCTGATCTTCTTTCCTCACCAACCACAGCCCTTTATTCGGTGAAAGTTTCCAAGTGTCTCTGCACATTTATTTCTGAATAAAAGAAGCAGTTTGAGCTCCTGACCACCATTCTCTAACAAATAATTCTTTGTGGCTGTAATTAAGATGGCTCTGAAAGGCTGCTGGGATGTCTTAGTGGTCTGGAGAGCACTCCCCCCTCCCCTGAAACAAAATCCTTTATCACATTTTTGAATTAATTATAAAAGTTAAAAATTAAATCTTTCTTGTGTCCCCCATAATAATCCTCCCAGATCAGTTTTTGTCCATATTAATGGAGAACACATCCCCAGTAAGATTTAATTTCAAACTTTTATAATTATGGTTAAAATTAAATCTTACTGTGGCTGTATTACACATTAACATGAATGAAAGCCAGCCTAGGAGGATTATCAATGGTACTCCAGCACGATTTATTTTTAACTTTCGCAATTAATTAAAATCTTTGGATAAAGATCTTGTTTTGGAGTGGGGGAGTCCCTATTAAGATGAAGCCCGTGAAGTGTTTCCATTCTTGCGCAGGGTATTGGAGATGGGAAGGCAAAGGCTGGGAGCTCAGGGAGATCATCCAATAAATCATTCCTCCCTGGCAGAGCAAGACTTAGCTCTGAGCTGCCTCTGCTCTGGAGAAAATGGTAAGAACACACCAAAAACAGCAGTTTGCTCCTTAAAAACACTCTGCAACACCCAAAAAGCGTGGAGACAACCTCACAGCACACAAACAACCATGAGAGGCATCAGCCCATCCCAGTTCTCCTTTTTATTCTCATTTAAAAAATAAAATTAAGAGTAGAATTCCTTTGCATTGATAATTTTTGTGGTTTTCCGCATCAGGAGTGAATTTACCAACCACAGTGAATAGCACAAGGTCTCCTTCACACCATGCTTTGCTAGACAAGGAAAGGGATGAAGTTCCCAGGGATCTTCAGCAATTCTGAGCCCCTCAGGGCTCAAGTTTTCCTCTCCCACCGCACACAAAGTTCTCCCAACACTCTGTGCTGCCCCAGACAAACCCGCGGGAGGGACTCACTGGGATGGAGGAGTTTGGAAAAGATCCTTCAGACCATGAAATTTGATCATAAACCCAACACAAGTCCAGCCCTAAACTGTGTCCCCAAGAGCCACGTGTTCTCCTGGCACCAGCTGGGGATGAGCAGAACTTAAAATAAGCAGAATAAAATGTTGTTTGAGGGCTTTTTTCCCCCTCGGAGAAGTTTCTTCAATCAATGGCTTTATCCTTCCACAACCAAACATCTTACACTGCTGAAAAGTTATATCAAGCCAGGAATAATTTAAATTCCCTCTGATGAGGCAACACAGAGTTTGCAATAAGGGATTTACAACACCTGGCTTTAATAAAATACTTTTTGCTTAGAATCTGTTCTGCCCCATCCCTGGCAGTGTCCAAGGCCTGGTTGGATGAGGTTTGGAGCAACCTGGGACAGTGGGAACTGTCCCTGCCCACGGCAGGGGTGGCACAAGAGGAGCTTTAAGGTCTCTTCCAACCCAAACTATTCTGGGATTGTCTAAAAAGTTCCTTGGGGAAAAATAAGCAGAAAGAGAAGAGAAGCAGAGAAAAGACAAGGCCCAGAGAGAGAAATACTCATGGCCAGAGTCTGAATTAAATCTGTGAAAGGGATCACACTTGGCTGCAAACAAAGGCACTGTGTCCTACATGATTCTTTCAGCAATCAGGAAATGGGAACTTGCCCATTCTTTGTAAATATGAAAGTATTTATATTGCATCAAAAGTATCTGATTCCACTATGATGTTTTCCTTCTAAGAAAAACCACAGAGCTCAAAAACTTTGGCTAACCTCATTCTTCTCTGTGACTTGCTTTAAGTTACATAGAAAGAATACCTCAGTTTGTGCTTCCCAGAAAATATCACCTGAAAAACCAAATATTTATGAGAAACACTGTAAGGGAAGGGTCTGAATTTAATATGGAGAGGAGGCCAGGAGGAGCAGAAAAAACATAACCTTGCACATCCACCTTGGAAAACCCAACAACATTGCAGGGAAAATATTAATGGCTTTTATGAAACCAGAGGCTGAGACATCCTCTCTTGTTCCTGTGCCCTTAAGGAAATAAATTTTCTTCCTTTTAGAGTTGTAGTTAATATTCTGTAGGCATTCAGTCAGCCATCAACTAAAGTTCTGCCAGAAGAAAACTTGGAAATACTTCATTTTGTGTAATTATTAAGCCCAGTATTACTGGATACACAAGTCAGAGGAAGATTATCCATAATACCAATAAATCCATATAAAAGATTATATATAAAACATATATTCATATATATATAAAATATAAAAACACATATTATATATAATATATGTTAATCTATATAATTATATATTGTGAGTTATATAATTATGTTTTAATAATTATATAATTATTGTTTCTATAATGTATTTTATATATTATATAATATTATGCATACAGATATATGTGTGTGTATATATAGATAGATAGATAGATATATAGATATATATATATAACACATATATTGATAAGGAGGAGGGTTTTTCCTTCCCAAAATGAAAGACTACCCCTATATGACATTTCCATGCAGGAATATCACACCTAGTCCTCAAATAACAATTCTGGTCAGCTCTGACACGACGAGGAACAAACAGTTCTACAAAAAAGGAGTAAAAAAAAAAATCACTCCAGGAAAGTTTCAACTATTCAATGAGATTTTATTAAACAATCTCCTCCTGATTTGCTGGTACCTCTTTGAATTATGCAGAGATAGGCACTGAGGGTCCTTTTTTACCCCCTCCTCCGTTATCCTGTGAGCAGTGGAGTGGTGTCCCATGCCAAGAGCCTTCCTCACCCACTATATTCCACTGGAAGCAGTTACCTACATCTTAGCAAAGTATAATTTCAAAAATAAAAATAAAACAGCAAACAAGTCACTCATGGATTTTCTTCCCTTTCCTTGCTCGTTGCCCTGTAGACTCCTTTCTGAAATCCAAAATTATTTATTTGGGGAAGTCCTGTAAGCCATGTCACCACAAGTGCCAATGAATTTTCTGGGAATGGTTTGAAATGTTTCCAGTTAAGCTCTGGACTTAACATCTCGAGAAGAAAAACTAATGTTTCTACCACATATTTTATTAAGCCCTTTAGGTCCTTTTACAAGAGAGGAAATACCAATTAACGTATAATTTAGCAGAACAAAATATTATCCCATTTCAACCAGTACCCACTTCCTTGAAGTTTATTCAAGCATTAATAACCATTTAATGCAATTTAACTACACTGAGGTATCCGTTACATTAATATCATATATCCATCAGGAAATTAGAGTTTTGTCTCTATGAATTTTGTATTACAAGAAAGTCTTTATAATTTTATTCTGCACTTTATGGTGGCTAATTTAAGTTTTAAAATGGTTCAGATAACTTCCCAGCCTCTCTCTTCTACGCTGTAATATGACTAACAAATTGTTACTGATGTTAAAAGATCATGAACACATCATTTATTAAACAGGGCTGGAGAGAGAAGTTTGAAAGAAGAGTGCATTTCCCAGATAATCCCTGTTTTTCCAGGAGCTGACATCCAACCATGGCACCAAACTCCATGGGCTGGGATGCTCCACAGGAATGGAAACAAACTCAAAAAATATCATACAACTGACTCTCTCAGCCTAAAGAAACTCCCTGCCCTCTCTCCAGTAATCTTTGATATGGGCATTGGGCTGGAAATCTAAGGAAAAAGAGAGATTTTCCCCATCTGGGGTCTGGGGGTCATGGATCAGTGATGCCCATGAGAAAAGGGAGTTGAGTTCAATGAGAACCCAAAGCAAACCAGAAAATGTTCTTAAAATCCTCAATTGTGAGACAAGCACATGTAGGCAAAGCTGCTCTGAAGAAGATATTCTGACAGAATAATTTTGGTTATTGCAGCATCTGTTTGTTCATCTATTTAAATTCAAAGGTGTTTTTACCTTTTTATTTTGTCAAAATAGCAGAATATACACCTAGCACAGAAGAAAACAACTAGAAATAAAGTCTGAGACAATTTAAACTGATAACTGATTTTAAAAATAGATTTTACTGTTAAAGGTTTTAATGGTATTCAGTGTTTAACTCCACATCATTGATTTTATCTGAGTATTTACCCCAATTTTTTAAACCTTTCTTTCCCAGTTAAAGAGGAATGGGAACACAGATTTCTCTTTCAGATTGAAGAACTTAAAGCTTTTTTTGATGACTTCTTTTCTTAATAAGTATTTCCTAAACTGCAATTCTTGATATGTCTTTACATATATTTGTGCCTAGCAAGATGAGCAATAACTCTTAATTCTGACATATTATTTTATATTGATTATAGAATATCCTCTCTCTTACAAACTGCTCTGCTCTAAGTCATAACTGTTCAGATGCATTTTTTGCTCATCCTATGAGTGCTTTTGAGGGAAAATTAGTTGAAAGGAGATGGTTTAGGTGCATCCCAAGGAATTTGCCAGCTCTGCCTACATTTCTCTCCTCTATTCCTATATTTCTCCATAGATCCTGCAAATCACTTGTTTGGTAATTTCAGTCACCACCTCCTTAAGCCACTGGGGGAAAAAAAAATCAGACCTTTTTCAAGCACTGAGGATTAATTTAGAAAGAAAAGTGTTCTGCCCTACTTGCATCCAAAAAGTTCTTTATGTGTTGGTTTGAGAGTCAGTGCACCTGAATTAGCTGGAAAATCAGTGAAATTTCAAGCATTAGGAAAAGAGACAAGATCTGTAGAAGTTATCCCATAAAAAGGGACAGTTGCCCCATGAAAAGGGTTTATTGAGAGCCTGGGATGGAGGGAAGTGACCAGCCTGGTGAGAAGAACCCAAGAAATGGGTTGGACCCTCTCCCCACTGATTTCCACATAAAAACAAATTCTCAGAGCGCAGATTACAACGTCGGCTGTTGAAGGGAAGGAGTCTTTGCTAATGATGCCTCAGCTTTGGCTTTTCTACGTTTCAGGCTCTGTGCTGCTTCAGTGTGCAGCTCTGAGCTTCACATTCAGTGTTGCTGAGCTCTGTGCACAGAGCAGGGAGACAAAACAATTCCTGCTCCAGCTGGGCACCAAGGACAAATGATCCAAATCTCAGCCCAGGAGCACAAACCCCGTGGGCTGGAGAGAGAAAAACAAGCAGGGTGGGACTTAATGAAGTTATAAAAGTGAGAGACCCCTGTGGTATTTTCTGGGTCTCCCGTGGCAGGAAGGAACAATGAATCTGACTCCATGTTCTCAGAAGGCTAATGTATTATTTTATGATACTGTATTATATTAAAGAATACTAAACTATGCTATACTATACTAAAGAATACAGAAAAGATACTTACTCAATGCTAAAAAGATAATAATGAAAACTTGTGACTCTCTCCAGAGTCCCAACACAGCCTGACTGTGATTGGTCATTAAATAAAAACAATTCACATGAAACCAATCAAACAATGACCAGTTGGTAAACAATGTCCAAACCACATTCCAAAGCAGCAAAACAAAGGAGAAGTGTATCAGATAATTATTGTTTTCATTTTTTCTCTGAGGCTTCTCAGCTTCCCAGGAGAAGAAATCCTGGCAAAGGGATTTTTCTGAAAATATGATGGTGACAAGACCCCAGGAGCGCTCGTGCATTTTGGGGCCACTTTGGTTCATCTTGGGTGCAGCCCTGGCTGGGCTCTTGTGCTGCCCAAGGTGGATCCATGGAGGAGATCCTTGGAATAAATCCCTGCTTTATTCTGTGACTCTGCCCAGCCTCTGCTCTAGCTCAACCTTCTCAAGGCATCATTATAAAGCCTTTAAATGAATAAATGCTACGAAATATGCTGGTTTTTATGTCTCAACCAACAAGACAAGCTAATAAATTAGCTTGCAAACTTCTCAAAAGTCACAAAATATTGTAATGCTGCTACTCCTGTGATTTCCATACCCTGGAAAAAACCGTACTCCGAGCAAGCCCTGCTTCTGCTCAGCCCTTTTCCAGCACAGTGCATTTTTCTGTGCCAGAAAATTACAGATTCTGTAAATATATGAAGATAAATTTTCCTGGGGTGCATTACTGAGTCACCTGGACAATTAAATGAGATGGCAGAGAGTGTAAGAGAGTCCATATTAAATTGCTTTTACTGACAGCATCACCACAGAATAAAAGATATCTGTCACATTGTTGATATGAATCTCCTCCTTATTGTGCCTTTTGGCATCTGTGGATTGTTAAAGAAGCCTGAAACTGCCTTTTCTGCAAATTCTTTCAACTCTTTAGTTCTTTTTATTTGTCCAGCAGGCTTTGGGCTTGTTAAGCTTTGCCTATTGAGGGGAAGGAAAAATAGGCCCAATGTATTCTATAATTCCAGAAATGCTCTCTGGCCAGAGGGAGGAGGCCAAACTCTGGTGGGAGAGTCAGCAACAGCAGACAGAGCCCAAGTTCAAAACTTACAGAAATAACATCATTTAGATATCATAATTATCTTTGTTTTAATTGTTTAAACATTAAATTTCTTTCTGCAGTAGCCCTGACAGGTAGAAAGCTTCAGCATTTGTGTAGGAAGAGTCCAATAATGTCATTTAATAGAGGAAAGCAGCACAGGACATGCTCAGAGACCTTGAAGTTGATATTTCTTTTATCTGTATTACAAAGTGTTGCACAAACAAAAAATGCACCACTGCAATATGCAGAGAGGAAAAAACTTGCCAAACATTAAAAAAAACCCCAAAAAACAAAAAAAAAAAAAAAAAAAAAAAAAAAAAAAAAAAAAAAAAAAAAAAAAAAAAAAAAAAAAAAAAAAAAAAAAAAAAAAAAAAAAAAAAAAAAAAAAAAAACCACCAACAAGAACTACCAGTATCTGTCATGTTAAAATTATTTGTGCTGGTATAAATTAATAATTTTTCTGTTTTTAAATACACCCTAGGATTAAATTGTGGTTACACCAGAGGTTGCCACCCAGGTCCTGCTTAATGAAATTATCAACACAATTACCTTGAATAATCTCTACTTCAGTTTAGCCACCCCTAAAACAGAAAATATATTTGCCAAGCCTCAGCCTGGAGGAAAAAAACAGACACCAGAAACAGCATTGATATGAAAGGAAATAATAAGTGACTGCCAGCATGGTTTACTCTGCCCAAAATTCTCCTTTTAATGAACTTCAGCAGAATTTTAACCAATTTCTTAGTCCTGCAAAGCACACATATATAGGGTTTGTGGTTTTCCTTGTATATATGTTTTCCCATCGATTC
>NW_005054298.1:1078888-1128882 GCF_000277835.1 Geospiza fortis | reverse complement strand
ATTAATGTTTCAATATCATCGGTAATCCCTTATCATACAGCAACACTAAATCACTGTAGAAATAAGAAACTCTTTAAAAAGTAATAATTAATTAATGGCTCAGGCTGCAGCTCTCATCTGTTGTACCTATTGCTATTTAATTCAATTCTAAAAGTAAAATATAATTCAGTAAATCTTTGGGGGAAAAACAGATATTTTCAATATCTTATGGATATGGAAGAATATATAATTAAAGTAAGACAGATCTACAGGAATGTAAAGAAAAAGTCTTGCCTAATAAAAATCATTACTCAAAATATAAATATATTTAGGATATATCCCAAAAATATTTGGGATATAAAATATATTGCAGTGAAGTACAGTATCATTAGTTCAATTAAACCTGTTTAAAAATAAAATTAAACTGTGCTTTTTTTTCTAAATACCCTACTGAGAAAAATACAGTTCAGAGAGACATCAGTGTTTTATGACAAAAAGATGCATCTCGAGCACAGTTTAACATGTCACCAACTTTACAGATTTCTACTCTAATAAAATCCACTTGTGAACCTCTTCTAATAAAAAGCGCCACATGCAAGAAAAAGTCAACTTACACAGTTTTTATTTTTAAACTGGTACAGCAATAAAATGAGAGGAAAGAACCCAAAGAAGGAGAGAAAAAAATTGAAAAATATCAGTGTTATAGGAAAAGAGAGTATTATGCAGGAAAATATTTAAAATGTTTTAATATATTAACCTAAGATGTTTTTCTTTATCAAACCTGTTGAGTGACAAGAGACATGAAGTGAAACTTCAGCCTAAACTCATTTTTACCAATTACTAAGTAATTTTTACTTATTTCTATAATAACACAAACTACAATTAATACGTGCCTTTTGTCAATGACATTTTTTGATTTTCTGATTGTGTCCCACTAAGGACACCTGGGCTGGGAAGAGCTTTGAGATCCCCACATCACAGTTGGACTAAAAATGTGACACCACTTTTAACAATTTGCTACAAGTAAAATGCAGCCTGAATTTCTCCACAAGCACCCACATAATCTTCAGTGCCACTAACAGGTTTTACAGCATTCAATCGAGGGGAATAGAGAAGAAGTGAAAATTCCCATCTATTACAGCAGATGAAAAGCCAGAGAGGTTAAAATGCAGCTTTCCTTAACTGTTGGTTTATTCTGGATATTTGTTATAGTATTAAAAGCAAAATGTAAAAAATTTACTTAACGTACACAGAAAACACAATTTTTTGGGGACCACTTCCATTGCTACTGCTGGAGGGCTTTGTGTGTCTAATGAACAAGAACCTATGAAAACCTAACTTTTTGTCACTAATTTCATTTGAACGTTTGCTTTAAAGATCTCATTGGATCTTACAAGAAAAAATGGAAACTAAACATATTCTGCAAATGGAACAAAAAGATCACAAGTGAGACAGAGCTGTTGATCTGTCTGAAATTTGGAGCTGCTCTTGTGTGTCTCCCTGAGAATATTTCAAGGTAGGAATAAACTTAGAATGGTCCATTTCAGTCCCTGCATAAGCCAGGCCCACAGTAATAATTTTCTATTATACATTAAAAAAAAACCCTAAACAAACAAACAAACAACAGAAAACTACATGAAACAGCAACAAAACCTCTCAATTTTTGTAGGTCACAGCAGTGAGCTTTGATTAGGAATAGGAAATAACCCAAACCAAGGTTGGAGAATTCCCATTTTCAGCCTGCTCCAGGCAACTCAATCCCAATGCCCCGGACTATTCCAAGCAATCAGATCAAACAAAGAATCCCAAAGCATCTTCCTTAACTGATTTACACTTCTAGACATGCAAGATTCAACAGATATTAATTGAAATTCAAGCTAAATTGGTCAGAGAATGAGTTCCTAAAATGCTTTATTCAAGGAGCCCGAGAGTCTGAATTTCTTTCTTCCACCATCATTATTGGAAATAAATTTGTACTGATGGATCAGCAAAGCACTGATATGGAATCAAAGATTCAGTAAGTCATTTTTTCCACTCTGGAGCACTGTGGGAGTACAAAATGACACGTTCTGATATGCAGCCCTGCTGTAGCTGCTGCAAGAGTTACAAGTTATGAGTTCCCAAACTTTTCTACAATTGCTTTTATAATCTCTTTCTTTTAATATTCCCTTTTTAGGCTATAACTTTAAAATTCTCTCTAAACCAATTGAGAAGCAGAAAAATAAAAAGGCAAGAAATCCAGGGATTTTAGAGTAAAAGCTATAACTGTGCAAGTTTTTGAGGTTTTTTTTTTTTGAGTAGTTCTTCTGCTAAAAAGCAGAAGGGAGAGAAAGCCGAAATTTGAAAGTGTTGAAGGGAAATAGGCCCTTTGTTGAATATATTTAAGAAAAAGCATTGATATGGAACTTCTCAGTATGCTCTCTAAATTCTTTAATACCACATGGCATGATTCACAGCTTCTGTTTCCTTACCAGAGCTTTTCCAAAACTTTCCTTTCGAGACGTCGCCCGAAGTTTTCTCAGGCATGTGAATGGGATTTCTCTTGGCCTGATAGTTCTGCTACACATTTTCCCCTTCCAATAACTATTAAGCATTCTCAGGTGCCAAGCAGTTCATGTAATTGAGAATTTGAGCATTTCACTCTGGGTTTATGCAGGGGAAGAATTAATCCTTTAGTCACTCACGCTTCACATGCATTTGTTCAGAAAGTCGGGGGTGTTTGTGTTTTCTCTCCAAAGAAAAAGTGTTTCTTGGAAATCTGAGGAGTTTGTTTCCTGGGTGTTTTATTCAAAAGCTTTGCCATGTTCTTCCTCACTTCCTGCAAGTTCACTTAACAGATTTTTGGCTCCTCTGCAAATATTTTTTTATATAATGGTGATGCACATGATCATCTGTTGGCCAGTAGCTGAAGGAATTTGACAATATCCACGCACGACAAGTTTTCTTCAGTCCCCTCATCGAGTTTTTCTTCTTTGTGCCATCTCCACAGCACTGCCTCCCATTTATCATTTCATCCATCTGGCTTCTGGTCTCCATCTCAGCATGAGGGTGGAGTTCACCTCTGTGGAGGCTCTTACTGACACATAAAGCCCTGCACCCAGAGATCTGCACTGGCACAGGGTGCCCAGAGCAGCTGGGGCTGCCCCTGGATCCATGGAAGTGCCCAAGGCCAGGCCGGACGGGGTTTGGAGCAACCTGGGACAGTGGAAGGTGTCCCTGCCCATGGCAGGGGTGGGATGGGATGAGTTTAAGGTCCCTCCTAACCCCAAACAAAATATTCTATGCCTATATGAAGCTACAAAGTCTCCTAAGAACATACCTGGATTTCAGAGCTTGATTTTATCCACACTGGGATATAAGAACAGTTTTAAAGCTGCATCCCAATGGATAATACCCAAATAAAAATTCGATGTAGAACAGGCAATGTTTTCCTAGAACAACCAAATCAGGCAAAATTTGGAGTTTACTGAGCAGAGTAACCTGAGGTAACTGAGTTTAAACCCCTCTCCCTATCTGAGGATACTCATTCCCATCCATTCCTCAATCCCACAGTGGGAATGCAGTGCACAAACTGATACAGCTTTTCATTCTTTTTCCAGAACGTGCAGAGTGGAATAACTAACAATTATCACCCAGATCACCCATATTCCTCTGAAAGGACTCTGTGTGCACACACTGTGTTGGATATGGTCTATAAAACTCACAGTTCCTGAGCATGCAGCTTGGACCCTTCCTGGGATCACAAACCCCACACCACTTGCTCTCTGCAGATGAAATTTCTTAAATTTCCAGATGTCCAGGGGACCATTTGGATCTACTGCTTTCCCCAGGTACTCAAATATCCAGAAATCCTGAACAAATGTATTTAAGTCACTGAATTTCACGCTTAAAAAAATTCTAAGTGAGGAGGAGAAAAAAAGAAAAATACAGATTTATCTGGGGAATGTTAAACATATGTTAACCCTATGCTCCTTTATTTCTGCAAAAAGAGAGAGAGATGGTTAATGTTTTTATGAGACATTGATAGCCCTGTAAGAACCATGAAAATCTCTTGTAAACACAGCACTCACCACAGAGGAATTCAGGTGGAAGGAAGAAAAATGAGGCAGAAAGCAGCAAAATAAGAGTGAAAAATAAACAATATGAAGTACCAACTTCAATATGCTGTGCTCCTGAGTTGGAAGAGAGGTATTGGAGAAGTTCCTTGAATAAGACTTTTAAAACAAGCCTTTCAAAACAAGCCTTTCAATTTCTTTTATGATTTTGCCTTAAAAGGAGTGTGAAGTTTTCTAGTGATATAAAAATTAGGGGTTATCATCCATACGTAGAAAGGTGGAAGTATGTCCTATAAATGTGTATTTGATCAGATTAATAAAAATGGAATTAAATGTAGCTACACAAAGTAGAAGTTCAAGGTGGCACATTAATCCTAGAAAAACAATGGTGGGAGAGGAACATGAGAGCTCAGGATAGAAAGGTAAACGAAGAAGAGAGTTTAGTCTTGGCATGGATAAAAACAGATATAAACTGACTGCCACTGAGTTTAGGCTGGACACCAGAAACAAGCACAAGAGGAACATGATTCCTGAATAGCTGCTCAGTGCTCCACCCCACAGGCAAAGCCGAGGAAGGAAAACACTCAACAATTTTTGATAAATTTTCTGCACAGGATTTTAAGTTCTGAGCTGGTTTTTTGCAGTAGGCAAAAATAAAGCCTAAGCTAAGCCTGCGTCATTAGCCTACCTCAAAAATCTGTTAAATTCCTAGGGAAACACTGAAATTAATTATAATATAGCAACTGGAAGTTGTTATACTTTCCTTAAGAGCAAACAGAAGCTAGGGAGGTCAGGAAACCTCATGGAGGATATGGAAGGAGACTTTTCTGTGCCTGGAGATGCTGGGGAAGAATTTGGCGAACAATTTTGAACACTGCTGACTGGACATCTTTGCATGATAAGGACCAGATGGAAAACCCAGAAGAGACTCCACGAATTCACTTGCAAATTATCACTTAACATTAATTATGCCCAGAAATCTGCCTCGCATTGACGTCCGCATTACCGAATACTCCAGCGCGGCGATATCTACGTAAAAGTTTATAATCAAAGCCATGCAAGCAGTTTAAATATTGCAGGGCTATAAACAGATTAAAGATATGATTTTTATGGAAGTATTTGGGTTTGCAGTGAAACATTTCGCCATTGTGCCATGTGTGGCTTTTCTGCCTAGCTGCAAAACTCCAAACAGGCTGGAATAGCACAGCTTTGTGATTAACCAAACAACCAATAACCCACAAGACACGGCCATCATCCTTATGTAAATAAGGAAAGCTTATTTTTGCTCACTAATAGCAGGCACACAACAATGAAATGCTTTTAATAAGTTTTTAAGAGGATAAGATCAAGGAATCAGTTTGGCGAGTGCCCTTTTCGATGGCCGCACACCGCGGCCGTGGCGTGACACGTTTGCATTGTTATTTGGCCGTAAACAAAATGAAAAGATCTGTCATTGAAATTTAAACAGAGAGACTGGTTACATAAACTCCAACATTCTCAGCCCCAGTACAGTACAATCAACAGTCTGAAGAGACCATACAGCTAAACAAAGTTTGGGGATGTTTTTGGATAGGGGAGAAAGATTAATAACCAGAAAATAACTCTTGGCTGCCGCTAGGAACTCTTAGGAATATAATTTTAAATTTGTGTAAATCCAAAGATTGATGCTCAAGCTTATGAAATAACCATTTTTTTTCCGCAGCGTTGAAATACACACCCATGTGGAAACAAATCTTCTCGCTGGCCAATTTTAACAGAATATACTGCTTTTACCAAAAAAAGCAACTTAAATAAATCTGACCTATCTGGTCTCGTAGATAATTGTAACTGCGGTCAGCAAACAACAAATCTTCTATAAATGGTCATCCTTCCAAATTATTCTGGCTTCAGAACAGGCTTGATTAATTGCACAAACACTGCGTGCCTCTGAATGCAATTTGTGTGTGCAGACCAGCGGAGGATGCCTGAGACATTCCCAGCAGTCACGTGGGAGAGGATTTCTCTGTTTGTTGCAGGTAAACAACATTTTGTTTCATCACAAGACCTTGCAGATCACCCCAGTCCTAAACAGAGCTGTTGCCTTGCCCTAAATGGAAATATTAGGGCAACTGGAATGAGAAGGAAGCTTGGAGAGGTCTCCTTCTAGGAGAAATTCCCCTTTTCTAACAGCATCTCATACGGGCAGCGGGAGGTGAGTGCTCCCAGGGCTCCAGCTGGATTCCAGCAGCTGAATTAAATCCTGTGCCTGGCTTTGAGGGAGGGCTGGCCCTGGGTCATCAGGCTTTTTTCAGCAGCAGCTGACACCAGGTTTGCTCAGGCTCAGATCTGAGCAGATTTCTAGATCAGCTGGATACAGACCGTGCACTGAAACCCATGGTGCCACCATTGGATAAAATAAACACACGATGCTCGTGAGCAGAAAGCCCCTTGTAGTCAATTTAGCTCTAGAAAGATGATGAATCACAGCCTAATCTCTGCAGGATCCATCTTCCCTGAAATGCTGGAGGACACCATAAATTCAGGTTGAATTTTACATGTGGCATATTGTTTATAAATGCTATTTGTTGCGTGTGATTGAAATAATCTCCTTAACTTCATCAATACCATGTCAGACACCAGTGACAGCTGCAACTCACAAATCAGGATTTCTCATTCAAGGGTTAAGGGGATCTTCCCACTGAAGAGTTAGAGAGCAGCAGGAAGAGTTAACTGGAGACGGGAATCTGACTGTACTCCTCCCTCACCTTCAGGAGGAGGAACCATCCTCTTATAAATGCCAGGGGAAAAGACCTGGGAGACAGAGCTGATAAGGCAGGAGCTGTGCACAGAAAAATTGGCTACGCGGCTTCCCACAAAGCACACAACACCTCCTCTCCACAAATCCCATCCTCTGGAGCAGGGATATGATGTACAACACAGAGCACGGGCTTCAGTCTAGGAAAAATCAAAATGCTGCGCAAAATCAAAAGGGGTGTAAGAGATGATATTTGAGTTGCACACTCCTGCTGGCCCACGTGCTCCTAAGCTCTCACAGGGACATACCCATGGCTGCCACCCTCCTCAGTTCCACCTGGTTTACTCACGCAAAAAGAAAATATGGGATCCACATTTCCTTCTGTTTTGGCGAAGGATTTAGCAGTGCTTGTTTTGTTAAAAAAAAAAATCCATTGCAAATTTAGATCTAGGTCCCATTTCATGCCAGTTCTAAATGCCCTAAACCAATGTTTTTGATAAATCGTGCAGCTCATGGCACACCTCTCATTTGTCCTCTTTTCTCTACGATGCATAGAGTGAAAGTTGACAAAAATTTGCTGGTTTGCAGAATTTAGAACATTACACTGCTCAGACTGACAACACGAGCTGGGATGGTGCCAGAAGAGCAGCAATGATTTATTAGGTCTGTAGCACTTAATCCAAGAAATAAAAAGGACTTATGTGACGGATGAGCATAAATGAACTATTGGGTCAGACATCCATTTCTTAAAAAGCAAAATAAAAAAGGTCTGAAGCAAGATACTGTGTAGGGTTTAGTATACATTAATGTATTAGAGCTTTGCTGGTATACTTTGAAATTTCTGGGTTTTAACCAGCTCCAAATGATTATTTTTTAAAAAACCAGACTAGCTGAGGTAAATATTTACCAAATCCCATCACGTCATACTGCCCCTTCCCTGGTAATATCATCATGGCTCAGAAAACATTTACAAAGAATTAGGACAGAGGCTGAAACCCTGACCCGAAGCCAATGACCAAATTCACATCGTCAGCAGAGATGTGGAGTTCCATGCTAAAGCCTCTCCTCTCCTGCAATGAGAGAGACATTTTACATCATCCTAGGCAAGATCAGAACCTGCACACGGGGCCAAAGAGCCTTTAGGGCTGAGTGTGGTCTGAGCCAACACCAGGAATAAACCAGTGCTTGAGTGCCAACATCATGTTCTACCAGAGCTTCCTTCTCGAAAACATGGTAGCAGACCCACCATGTGATTATTCTGCAATTCTGGGAGATATTAATAGGAAAGTGATTTCATTATTTCTATAGATATTAATAGGAAAGTGATTTTATTCTTTCTATGAGTCTCTCTGGCAAAGCCTTAAGCTGCTGTGCTATGAGCTCTACTCACCTGAAAAAAGCCCAACTTTTTTCTCTCCCATCTGTACTATTGATAAATCATTCCCAGCACATAAATTTCCCTCCTAGTATAAAAACTTGATCAGAAAGTAATAAAAAGTACAATAAATAGCCAGCTCCACTCTAACCTGTGTGGTTTGACACAGCTGAACAAGCTGTGAAAAGGAATATTGTTCCTTTAATAGAACGCCTGAAATGGTGCTCAAAACAGATTGGGCTGACAATTTTTGCAACCTTGGTGTCTCCTCCAAGATTTACAATGGCACAGCTCCCCTTTTTAGCAAATTAAACCTTGTGTCAAGGCTTAAAATTAAATCCAAACTTCTTTTCTTCTCTGTACAGAAGGAACAAATTGGCACCACATGCCAGTAGTCAAGGAGTGCTGATGGGAAACAGAGTGAAGGGAGCGCCCTCCAACCTGGAAGGCGTCACTAGTCAAAATCAACTGGGATAAACAGTCAATTCCACTTAAAGTTTGACATCTAAAGGCTCCTAGGATAGAAACATTCAAATATAAGAATTCTTCTGTACCACACAAACCTGTCTCGGTGCCAGCACTCCAACTTTTCTGTGCTGTGCAAGCACTTTGTGGGAATCTGCCTTTGGTGGGGTTTGATGTTGTATGATCCCGCCTTGCCAAAGCCTTTTTAGTTTGTTCCAGAGGGGGGAAAAAAGGAAATACAAGAGATTCAGAGAGTATGAACATCACTGACTCAATACCACACCGCCTACTGTTACCAATAGAATGTTTTGCCGTTATGCAGGATTCTGGTTTATAACATTTAAAATCTTATTTGAACCCATATGTCAGATAGAACAAAAGGGTATTTCTGAGGACAGGCATATGAACTGTTTTCATGGACAGAAAGGTAAGAGTAGCTTTTACAAAACCACACAAAGGCTACACTGTTGTCCAGTTATTATCATGTCAGTATGTGATGATTCCTGAAGGGGATCCTGTGTCTAATCCATCCAAAACCCCACTGCTTGCACACAAAAAAAACCCCACGGCTTGCTACACTTCCCAGGTTAAGAACCAAACCCAGGACAGGGCTCTCAAATTTTTAGCTGTGGTCTGCTTTCCCAGTACAGAAATTGCTGGAGGACAAAAAAAAATAATAATCAAAAAAGGTTCTTTTTAAAATATAACAAAGAGATTAAATATGCCTAGTTTTAAAAGTCTCTTTAGCTTTTTTATAACTATGTAGATGAGAGAGTGTTTGAAAGGTGACATGAATCCTGCTTCAATCTTTCCATTGGTCTTGCCCTAATGTTTGTAATAAAAATCCTTATATTAGAAAGATCAGCAGCAAAACGTCACACCTGGTTACAGAAGCAAAGTGAAAGAGGAGTTATTTTGTCCTGTTGTAGCACATCAAAAGTAAGCATTCACTCCAATTTAACCTTGGCTTTAAGCATATACACAAGATTTTACAGGATGAGGAACTAATTTCATAAATGAAACACTCCACAGAGATGTTTGCAGAAAACATAACAAAATGATCAGCTCAGAACCCAGCACAAGCAAGGCAGGAAGATATTGCAATAAATCATGGGATCACAGGATGGTTTGGGTTGGGAGGGACTAAAAAACTCATCCCATTCCCCCCCTGCCATGGCAGGGACACCTCCCACTGTCCCAGGCTGATCCAAGCCCTGTCCAGCCTGGCCTTGGGCATTGCCAGGGATCCAGGGGCAGCCACAGCTGCTCTGGGCACCTGTGCCAGGGCCTGCCCACCCTCCCAGCCAGGAATTCCTTCCCAAAATCCCATCCATCCCTGCCCTCTGGCAGTGTGAGCCCAGATTAGGGTTTTGATTGAATACCAGGACAGAATTCCTCCTTCCTGCAGCCTCACCAGTCCATCAGGGATGGGGTTATCCCCGTACACATCTGGAATATCATCCATGTTATGCAAATAGGGGCAACTAGAAAGAGCCCCAGATTTGCAGAGTAAGAACAACAAAATTGTAACCTGTGATAGTTTGAACAATTCTCACCAACATTCCCAAAATCTGAGAGTAGCAAGCAGTGCAAGACCATCAGCAGTCCCAACACCAAACCTGGCTGTGTCAAAGCCAATGCGAAACCAGCTGAAAAGTTTTATTATCTCAAATTACCAGATTTGGAGAAAAGGCTTAATTTACATAGATTTTTTTTCTTTAATATGCTGTTATAGGCGAGTTCTTCTGTTTCATTAAAAGAAAAAAAAAAAACACACTCCACTGCAATTTAGTCAAAATGTGAAGTTGTCCAGACTAGAGAAACACAAAACCCTGCTGCACATTGACTGGAAGAAGTGATCTGCCAACTGGAAGGCAGAAGGAAATATCCCTGGCACTGTCCCAGGCTCTCAGGTGAGCACCAGAGTCTCTGCTCATCATTCAATCTCTGAAAGTGCCCAAATTCCCCAAAAACCACCACATAAAATTATTTTTTACTGGTAAATAAACATTTCAATGGGGTAATTGCATATGGCAGATGCAGAATTTTAAACAAGGATAAATTAAAACATAGAGCAGTGCTGGAGAACTGCTGCACAACCTAGCAGGAACTTTTCTTTCATACAGCATTTCTCAGCTAAAGTTTCATTTCTGTTTTGCAGTTCACCTCTATGTTTAAATAATAATTATGGTTGTGACATACAGTGACAAAAGCCAGAAAATTCAAAATTAGCAGAGACAGACTCTGTCCATTGTTTGAATGTGCTCAGCTGGTTTTGCTTTACTAATACCACCAAGACAGAAATTTTCATTTCCCAAAAACACAAACTTCTGGCAAGGGCTTACAGAGCGAAATAAATCTTATTCTTGGAAGAAACTTTTGTTTGACACCTGAATAATTTCTGCTGGTTTCTCTCCTTTTTCCCCCTCCTTCAAATGGAGTCTTAGAACTCCAAGCCAAAATACAGAGTCTTAGAGCTATCACAACAAAAGCTCAGCATCCAATTTCTCCTTCCAAACACAACCTCCTCCTAAAATACATCAACAAATCCATCTCCTTATTAGCCCGCAAGGAGCTGGGAAGCCTTGCCACAGCAAGGACATCTCAAACATGCCAACATGCAATTGCTGGCTGACTGCTGGGGAAGCAAAGGTATCAAAGCACAACCTTTCAGAGCTTGCTGTTTCTGTTTGGAAGTTTTAAGACAGATGCTCTTCATTTTCTCTCCTAATAGACTGGCAAATGCTAAATGCATCTGACATCAGCAGTAATACCACACATTCCAGTGGCAAATAATGAGTTTATTCTACTGTGTACCACTTTTGCCCACCTGTTTCCTCTCACAGATTACGCCCTTTTTTTTCCCCTCCTCTTCGGTATAGAAGTGAGAAATCTCATTTTTATATGTTTATACACACACATTATACATCTCCTGCTTTCCTGTACGTTGAGCAAATACAAAAATGCCTTATTATTCTCAATGCTGAGAGCTGCTAAGCAAACATTTTCTTCTCCTTCTGCTATAAAAGACTCCAGCTCTTTTTCTTTGCAGTACAAGAACAACCACAATCTTTTTTTTTTTTTTTCCAATCTCTTCATTAAGTCACAATCCTATATTTACTGGAATTGACTGGAAATTTGCCGTGGAGCTGTGCCTGTGCAGGTTTACTCTTTTGGTTTAGGGGACTAATTCCGGTATAATGCTATTGTATCTGTTGGGTTCTGTCCCCCAGGAATTGGGCCCACAGCTCCGCTAATTAGTATCTGCTCTGATAGGACACTGAATCCGCCAAAGCTTTGAAGTGGATCTGCTGAAGCTATCACCTACAGCGAGATCCCCAAAGACCAGAAGTCTTTTAAACACAAGAAAGCCGGGCTTTATTTGAATAAAATTAGAAATTTCACTTTCAAATGGAGAAAGCTCAAAGTGGCTGGGGCAGGCAGGGCTGAAGTAGAAAGGTTTCTGCTCCACTGTCTCTTTCTGTCCTTGCTTGTGGGCTTTATTTCATCTGATTCAAGTCATTTGCAGGAAAGTTTGCCCAGTTCTCTCTCATCCCTACAATGATCCTGGCAGCTTTGGGGCCTGGCTGGTGCCTGCTCCTCCTGGCGTGCATGGGGACATTTGTGCCCATGTGCCACCCTGCCAGTGCTGCTGAGCTCCCTGTGCCACCCAGAGACCCCACCCTGAGAATTCCATGGGTTCCCCATGCCAACCAGCTCGTCCCCATCCCTAAAAACCCCTCTGCACTCTCTTGGCTTTTCCTGCCCCCACAGGTCTTGGGACATGGGTTTTCATATGGAAAATAACATTTTCTGATTCTCTTGTTCATTTTACTCCTGGGTTTGTCCTCCTCTGTGGGAATCAGAAAAACAGGAACTTCCACAGGCACGGGAGGGTTTGATCTGCAGCCTTGGGAGAAGCTTGGATTGATGAAAAAATACACTGTACAGAAATTAAGAAGAAAAATCATAAACTTATATTTCTACAGTTGTAAGGATATACCTTTAAGTGAGAAACTGTATGGATAAGATGGTGCAGAGTTTTTAATGCAGGGGTGTGGTTGTATAGAGTAAATTGAGAGTTTAGGAATTATAACAGAAATACATGTGTGCAAGTGAGACAGAAACCCATTAGATAAAAGTATCCACACTGCAGCAAAATTAAGAAAATAAGATAGGTCAGAAAAGCCAAATAAACCCTGTGACAACTGTCTCTTGGTTTAGAAAGTTCTATATTGCCTTGCAACAAAGAACTTGTGACTGCTCTTGAGCTATGGCTGACTGCTTGCTCTTCTAAAATCTCACAGCCTCTAAGATTGATGTTTATCTGAGCAATAAATCATTCTTAGCCTGAAAATAGCCCCATCCCTTCATTAAAAGCAGTGACAAATACACTCCTCATCCCACTGGAGCTCTGCAGATCTCCAGCCCTGTGTGCTGGTGGCAGATCCATGTTTGCCTCTCTCATCCACGGAAATCACCTGATCCCTGCAGTCTGCTGAAACCATTCCTCCCCAAAATCCCAAATTATTTCTTCCAGCCCCTTTTCCCTACCTCACTTCTCCTCCTGTCCATTTGCAAGAGCTATAGCCACCCATCATTTATTACCAACCCCCCAAATTTCACATCTAATCCACAATTCAATCCAACTTCCACCACCTCTTTGCTACAACTTCCAATCCTTGGGATTTTTCTCCTCCCTTACTGCCCTGCACTCCTCAGATGTTCTTGCAAATGGGCTATTAATTGCCAGCCCATCTAATGGGAAAACAAGAAAGCTGGCTAGTTTTTAATTGCAGGGTTGTTGGGATTTGTCTCTTTGTGTTAATACTTCTCCCAGCCTACAGGGACGTCGTTTTACCTTTGTTCCATTATTAGTTTTAACAACTGTATTATTTGTTTTTGCTGCTTTTCAATCTGTCATTGTTAAAAATCCATTAAACTATAGGAGATGAATAATTTTTTTTTCTTTCCCCTTCTTTATGCCCAAGAATTAACAAACAGCTTAATTAAGACAGATAAACAGAGTGATGTTGGTTCCCCTGAGAGGATTACATGCACATCTGATATTTTCAGAAGGAGAAGGGTGTTGGGGGGAAATATTTATGAGATTTTAAATATATGCAAAGTCATAGTTATATTTTTTTCCTTTTCAGCATGGATTTTTCTTTCCACCAGGAGCACAGGCCCACACTCCAGCCAGGGAGAGCAGAGAAGTTCTACAGTGGAACCAAAATTTTAGGTTTGTGTGGGTTGGCTTCAGGAAGAACAAATGTAGTGATAGGACAGAGGGAATGGTTTTAAGCTGGAAAAGAAGAAGTTTAGATGGGATATTGGGGAGAATTTCTTCCCTGTGAGGGTGGTGATGCCCTGGAACAGGATGCCCAGTGAAGCTTTGATTTTCCTCTGTCCCTGTACTGCTAAAATTTGAGGAAAACATTCATTTCTTTTAGCTGATACTGGGAAAACCTCTAGAGCCAAAGGTGTAAAACTACTTGCTAAATAACCTCTACTATATTTCAATTTCCTTTTTTTAATTAAAAAAATTTTAAAAACCAGGACATAATCAAATGCACATTTGGAAATAAGAACAAAATTTCATTGAGTCCATTTTTAACACCTTGTACAATAATTTTGGTTGTTCTCCAATAGTAATGCTACATTGAGGTAAAGCAGAAAAAGCTGAAATCAATACTGGACCAACTCCTTAGTTAAAATCCCTCAAAATTTTCAACTGCAGATGAAATAACATAAAAAATAACCCCAGAAGTCTTCATCCATTCTAATTTCTTAAATTAAACTGGATTACAGGAGATACACATTTTTCCTTGCTGCAAATTGCAAAATCATGATCCAGAATGCAGCTGAGAAATTAAGGAATTAAGATGTTCAAAGCAGAAAAGCAAGTGTGAAATGACAAGTAGAATTTTCACGTAAAAATTTAAAGCGGCAAAACCCACATTTTCGTGTTTTCTTTTGATATAATTATTGTATAAAAAGCTACAGGATCATAATTGAAGCCCTTGATCTTAAAAAGTTACCCTTAATTTTTCACTCTGATGGAAAAATATTGCATTATTTTAATAAGGAGTGCATGACATTATTTCTATGTGAATTTTCTGAGGTGTTCAGGACATATTTGGAGGAAAGCCATGCACTCAGTTACAAAACAATATGAAGACCAAAACTCCTCCAAATACATGCCCTCCAAAAAGGCCAAATTAGAAAAAAAAAATATCAAACAAACAAACCAACACAGCCAAAAAAAATCCACAAAACAAAAAAATTCTACCAGAAAATATTAAGACTTTACAATTTTCTGACTAGTTCCTATTTCTGCACCTAAAATAATTCACACCTTTACCAGTCATAATTTGGTCCGTTTGCTTCTTTTTAATTAAAACAATAAACAATTAATTCAGAGTGTGAAGCTGCAGAGACCCAAAAATAAAGATGCAAAAACTAAAGTCCATTTAAGAAATCTCATTCTTTATAGTCCCAGCACAAGTCACAATAACAGGGATAGTTTTTGTTACCAGTTAATTGAGTAACCAGGCAAGAGAAAGTTGAACTTCAACTAAAAACCTACATCCAAACAGTCAATGCAAATATTGTCAGGATGCTTGTCCATGAAAAAATAAAATTATTGAAATCAAATTTTGGTACAATTCTGTGCAGAATGAGAACTCCTGCATATTTGGCAGACAGCCCATTTGTGTATGCAATGCATAAAAAGTGTAAGAATGGATTCCATCCTGACTACGGGGTGCTTACTTTCCTTCAACGATAATTGTCTTAATGCCTGTTTTAATCAGTATTAACTACCAGCAATAACACGCTTTTAATTATGTTTTAAACGAGTCCTTTATTGGGCTGTTTTGGGAAGCAAATTAGTCAAAAGGAGCTGTTAATCAAAAACGTGTTACTGGCACAAAATAAATGTTCATTTAAGGAGCCATTTGAAATAAACCTGGCTCATTGACTCTGACAACCTACAAGGACACTGGGGCCTCCCGAGGATAACTCCTTCAGCTCTCTCCCAGCTACGCCTTGCTGCTCAGAAGTTGTAAGTAGGAGCATTAAGCAGTTCAGGTCATCCATCAGCTAACTTTTACTACTGTACTCAGGAAAATGAGCCTCCTAGGAACTTCGCAGCAGATCTATTCCTTCATTAGCCGAGCAATATTGAGAGAGATGTTCCTGTCATTACGAAGGGAGAAATCTATTGCAGGGAATTTTTGCTGGTGTCCCCTTTGTCTAGGAGCTGTCTTTGTGGATTCCAAGGCTGAGGAAGTGGCATCATTAGCTGTGAGCATCATTTGTGTGTGTTCCTTCCCTTCTGCTGGGCGATGGCTGTGCCCGAAAATTCAGCCACACACGAAGGCATTTCCCACCTAACACAGAGGTGTCACCCGATGCCAGCCCATAATACCACCCTCACAGCACAGCTCCAAACAGAAATTCCATCAAACTCACTCCACTGCCAGGTCTGAGAACTTGATTTTGCTGCGGCCACTTCATTTGGAGCATTTCAGCTTCAAACAAACTTGAGTTAGAGCGACAGCCAGGAGTCTGGGTTTAAAGCCCACAGATTGTGGTTCTATGTCTGAAGCTTGCGCTTGTAAATTTTAGGGCAATCTTGCTTCACGACAAAGAAAAAAATATCATAATTTAAAAACTGATCTGATTTTACTCACTTGGCATGTCTTAGTTAACTCCTTCAAAGTCAACTCTCACCTCCAACACCTGTAGCTTAAAATAAAATCTCACTGAGATACCACTCCCCCACCCTGCCTGTGACACACAGAGTGCTGAAACAACATAAAATGAGTCATTATAACTTTAAAAAATGGGCTTTCCTCAATCAGGAGCCCCTTCAGGACTGTACTGGAGTGAGCTCTGATTGGGGAGGCAGGTGGTTAATTAAGCATCAGCTCACAGTGTGTCCTTACAGACTGAGCCTGGGGGCAGGAATGAACTTGCAAGAAAAGCAATTGTTGGATTCACACCATCACCAAGCAACCCCAAAACCTGAGCAAAGCTGCCAAAAATCACACACACCCAAAGCTCAGGGAGTGCTGCATGGCTGTGTTTGGCTTCCCAAAGCCTGCTGTCCTCCCCCAAAATCCACTGGCAGTGCTCATGTCCAATGTTACCACAGGGATAATGACAACGCCAGCTTCCAAAATCCAAATTGCCCAAAGGTAACTGGGGCCAGCAGCAAGGCAGGTCCCAGGGGTGTTGTGACACACATTTCAAATGGCATTGAAACAGGGGTTTACAGCATAAACCCTTCCTGCCAGCCCAGCCATACCTGCACCACCTTCAACCTGAATAACTCCCTGCTTACCCAAACCAGAAATTCCACACCAGATCCTCATCAGCTTGGGAAGCAGCAGGAGGGGGCAGAGGGAGGAAGAGGTGCAAAAACCTGGTGGGCAGCAAATACCTGGGATGGAGCTGCCTTCTCCTCCTGTTCATTTTCTTATTTTGCCAGAGAAAACCCCACCTGGCAAGTCCAATGCGCAGAAATCATGAGCAAGACGACAAACCCAAGCTGCAGACAGACACAAGGGCCTTCCAAAGCAGTAGAAAAAAAAATAAACTGGCAAATTTTGACCCATAATTGCAATTTTTGACTCAGTGTCCTGGGATGGAGGGATTATGAAAGGTGAGTTTTTATATCTGACTGATTGGGATTCCTTCCTCATTAGCAGCATTCCATGATGTGTTTAAGATCCTCTCATGGTCTGATAAACACATCTTGATTTCATTGACTTATCTTTAATGCTTTCAGTATGTATCTGAGGGAACAAAATGTCCTTTAAACGCTGAAATTAAGGGCTTTAATGCACTCGAAAAGAATGAAATAAAAATTTTACTAAGGACAGCACAGTAAAACACCTTGAGACAATTACTCTTAATGAAATACAAAGATTACCAATAGCTACTGACATCTTCCATTACAAAAGCCATTATAAATCCTCTGTCTCATGGAGAAACTTTCCCCACTTTTTTGAAGATTTTCACCAGACCATAATTGCAAACCTGATTTTTATTTTATTGCGTTCAAAGCTGATTGCACTTTTTGATGGACTTCATCATGCTCCAAAAATAGCATAAATGCTTTCCAAGATGTGGGTTTAAGAAAGTTATTGGGACTGGCAACTTCTTTTTCAAATTATCATTCGCGGATCTATTTTCAACACCCTCTTTCTCAGCCCATTAAGTGTATTTCTGCAGCCTTCATCCACAAGCCACAGTAAAAGGCTCTGTCTGACCCTGCTCCAGAGAAGTGATACTCTCCTGCTTCCAGTTAGCAGCAAAACCACAAACGTGGTTTTGATTTCTTCTTTAAGTTTCTGGAAATGCAGAAATGTGGTCTTTTCAATAAACTGTAATTGCTGCTCTTTTATATTTTTTTTATTTATTTCTCATCTTCTTCCTCACATAATTATTCCAGTTAATACTCCTTGTATTTTGGTGTGTTTGGGTTTTCATGTTGCTTGATGCAAAGGGTCCTTTGGGGATCCAGTTCCTGCATTTTTAATTTTCTTTTTTGTATTAAAAATGAACAGGGAATAAGGAGATAACTCTCTTAGACCTGGTGAGAACCTGCAGAGATTAATTCTCTAAGCATGAATCATCTGTCTGTAAATGCAAGATGACACCTTAAAGTTACAAAACCCAGGACAAGTCATTGATTCATTTTCTCAGCCCCTACAAGAGAAAACAAAATTCTGACACAAAGCTGAGACCCAGAGACACAAGCTGATGGATTTAACAACCAAAAATCTTAATCTGGAAGTCAAAGGAAGATTTGAGCCTTTTACTGGTCAGTCCAACACTTGAAAACCCCCAGTAACAACAATAAAAAAAATAAATCAAGGATATGAACTGACAAGAGCCAGCCCTGTCCTTCCATCACTAAGTTCACCAAGTAAACTCTGAATTGCAAAAGATAATTCTCAAATCCAAGCAACCAGGACAGGTGGTACAGAAAAAGGATGAAAAAAAAACTCCCATTACAATGTATAAGATTTTAATCTCTTATTTATGATTCTTCCATAAAGTTTATTATAAGTCATTATATACATCTCCAAGTATCTCATCACAAAATGACATTTACAATGTAACCATAGCAAAATAATTCTGCGCAGAACAATTTGCAAAATATCACATCAAAGGTAATGTGGGAGTACAACATAATTGTAGCAATTTCCCCATATTAATACTATACTGCTCATACTTTGGGCCCCCAAGCAAAAGAACTTTACAGGCAGAATAGGTAGGCAAAAATGCTTATCTCTGTTTATATCCTTTTATCTCAGATCTGCATGGAGCAGGGTGTGAAATATATAAAGTGTATTCAACATGACTAATAGGTCACACTACTGCTTCCAGTGAAATCCAGGGATTTTTAGGCACAGAATTACATAAGTGGTCCAAATCCTGCTGTACATCTAAAAAAAAAAAATCTAAATACAAATACCTCTAAAAGCACCATTGGGAAAAAAAAAATTATTACTGAAATGTCTCCTATTCCTATTCTGTCCTAACAAATCCTTCAGCACCATGAGAGAGACTGAAAGCAGCCCTGAAAATAATTTATTTAATGACGGGATGAAAAAGGAGAGTGAGGGGAAGATAAAAATAGCTGCGGACCAAATCTGCACGAAGCGTAACATGAAAGTTTTCTGGGAGACTCTCTCGGAGTTGGGCTGTTGCAGGGACATTCATCTAACCAAATATGAGGCCCTATGGGAACTCTGAGGAGATTAAAAAGAAATAATGAAGGCATAATTGTGGGTTAGCTGGGAATAGCTCTTTCTCCTCCTCAGCATATGGAGAAGTGTGTCAGTCAGATGGCGCACACTGGAAGGTAGAATACCTAAGGGGTTTCAGCGCCTGATGCTTCTTTATCTCTTTGTTTCGCTTTCAAATTTCTTTTTTCATCTGTTATTTTAAGAGATACCAGGGCTCGAGGTATTCTCTGTGGGTTTGTCTCGCTGCCTTTTTTTTTTTTTGTGTGTCTTCCTCAGGGTGGGAAATTGGAGAGCCACATTTCTTTCATGCATTGAAAATTGTTTGAGCATACCTGCTCAAACTGATCAGAATTATAAAGCTGAATATCTACAACTGTTTTTTGAAGGAATTTTTGAAAGAGCTACTTAAAAAACCCCAAAACACTGTAGAACAGCACTCTTGGATAGCAGTCTTTCATTTGCTTTAACATCTATTATTTCTACAGGATTTGCAGGACATAAATTGCTCCTACTTTACTTAAACTCCTTCAAATCTATTACTTTACACCTGGCAAAACAGCTCCACCAGAGAATGTGGGCGGAGAGATTAAACTGATTTTAATGCCATCAAAACCCAACCCCAGTATTCATGCAGGCAGCACTGGCAGCAGCTTGTCTCCAGCTGAGCTCAGATCACAACACTGAACCTGTGCACCCTGTTAGAGGTGTGTGCCAGGTGAAAATTACCAAAACCAGACTGATAACGTTGAATTGCAGGTTAAATTTCAGCCTGCATTCTCCACGTCAAGCTCAGCCCAGATAAAACAAGCTGCTGAAAAGCAAACACCAGTGCCTACCTAAAACCTTTTTCACTCTCACCCCTGTCTGTGAGACCCTCAGCTAATGCAAAAGACAGGTTGAAGTCCCAGTGCAAATGCAGAAACGTAAAGCAGAGTGACACATCTTAAGGCAAATTGCTCTGGAGCTACTTTGTGTCCCCTCCTGCTCCTCTCCTTCCTCCACAGGGATGGAAGCAGGGATGGTGCTCTTGGAGAGCCACAACACCTCCTCACGTCAGCCAGCATCTCATCCCGCCCTGCTGCTGGAACCCAGCAGCCCCAGGGACAACAATCTGCATTTTGGAGCCACTTTTTAGCCCTCTCCCTCCACAAATGATCAAACATTACTTGCTCAGTTTCCCTGCCTTGAGAACGTGGCTGTTATTAAGGAATACAAATGCTAAAAGTAGAGCCAACTCACCAAATTTTCTAGATTTAAAAAGACCAAGGAAATAAGACACCCTTCAACCCAGAATATCTAAAGGATCTCTTGATATTTCAGAAAGAGGTTGTAGGATTTGTCTCAAATCAGGCCAAATGCAATGTTAAAAACAGGTCACCATCTCCAGGCTGACTTCTCCAAACCCCAGGCAGGAAGAGAAATAATTCACCAGCTCGTAAGAGAAATAATTCACCAGCTCGCCACCACTTAGATAATGGCTGAGAGAAAGGAAAACCACTTATACAAAAAATCAAACAATGTAAAGAAAAGCTTCAGATTGAGAATATTTATGTGACTTTTGGAGAAAGTCCCAAGGATGAGTACACAAGGAATTTTTGCTTGGCAGACACATAACTGGCTCCTTTGGTGGACACAGCCATGGGGTGAGGCTACAGGGCACATGGAATTCTCCCAGTTTGGAAGGAATGGGGTTTCATCTTGCCCAGGGCTTGGAGGCTGATGTTTGACCCCCTTTTCATCTTGAACAGGCATTTAGCCCAAATCACAACCCAGGCCATCGTTAGCAGAGCTTCCAAAAATATATTTGAGCCCACTTATGAAAATTAGGCAGAGCAACAAAATTATTAATAATTGCTAGGGAAAAAAAAAAGGCAGGAAGTAGTGGAGATTAAAAGAAGATGATGTATTAGACTGGAAAGAGCGAGTCTCCAGAAATTATCCTCATTTTTTTTTAAGTTGAAATGGGTGAAAGTATTTTACAAAAGTTGTTTTTAATGAGACATTTTCTCTACATCATATCAGGACAGAACTGTGAACTTTTTTTAATGGAATTACTTGACAAACTGATCAGTGCCATATCACTGCCTCCAGACACAGTTCTTTTAATGATGTCCAAACTACTTAACTATTAAAATGAAATTGTGAGCCAGCACAGTAGGAAGTAGATTGAGCAAGCTGAAGATCAAAGAAGATACCATCACAGTGGCCTTTGTGTGCTCACTGTAGGTTTGCTCTAACTGAAGGGTAAAGTAGTGGGGAATTGAATTAGATTGGGTTGGTTCTGTACCAGAGCACTGAAGGCAACATAAAAGAAGGGTCAAATAAAAAAAGCACGAGCCTACCTTACCCTGGGCAAGATTAAAACTGAGTCTAGAATGCCATCAGCCATCTTAACCCTTCATCTAAACAGTGCTGGGAACACAAACCTCAGCAATTTATTTTATTTATCGCATTCTTCTGTGCTTTCTATGCACACACTTTTCTCGCAGGTAAAGGAGATCACAGAATCACAGATTTATTTGGGTGGGAAGGGGCCTTAAAACTCATCCAGTCCCACCCCCTGCCATGGGCAGAGACACCTCCCACTATCCCAGGTTGCTCCAAGCCCTGTCCAGCCTGGCCTTGGACACTTCCTGGGATGCTTTTCAGCAATCTACCACGAGATTTTTGTTTTAAAAAAATTAATTAAAGAAAAAGATGCTACAAGATTCCCTCATATCCAAAAGAAACACAGAAAGAAATTAATGAAGTAGATGCAGAGCTACAAAGTTTTCCCAGGCACTTGGATACTGAAAAGGAAAGGACGGTGTTCTTCCCTCCGCTCCCATTCCCTCCTGACCTTCACAGCACAGATTTTTGGTACAGAACCAAGGTAAATCAAGGAATTAAGAAATTAACTCTCTTGGAAATTAGAGATGCTGTAAGCCCTGCCCTTCTTTGAGGAGCTGGACTCACCTGGTGCTGGCAGTGAGATGAAACCTCATGAACTGCACAGCATCTCTACACAGCCCTAACTCTGGGGAAGGCAAGCACCAAATGGAATCCAAAGGGTAACAGCACAAGAAACCCACAACAGCTCATTAAAAATACCTTGATTTAAGGATTTTGTATTTGCACCTCTTAAAGCAACACCAAACCCACTTATTTCTTGTTCCAGGTTTTCACTCTTTTACTTTGAACCTGCACTCTTTGGGATTATTTTCAGCTTTAAACTCTTATTTTTAACAACCCCAGGATTCAACAGTGAGCAGACTGCAGGAGAGAGCACCAGCATTTCAAGACAAAAGTGATTTATTTTTTACCTTTGCACTTTATGCCACAGCCACTCCTTCTCCAGGAGCAGTATGGACATGCAAGCACATGGAGCTCGTGCTGCAATTTTAAATTTTATTTAAATGAAACCTAAATAAATTTTAAATATTAGCAAGAAGCTACAGGTGCTCAGGGAGAAGTTATTTGTATTTTATGGGATTCATTTTCTGCACAGTATGTGGAGAAAATTAGCTGCAAAACTTTGTTATTACCCAGAGAAGTTGCCTGTTTAATTCTCCTTTGTTGCTTAGAAGATTTACCTTTCTGTGCTGTTTTAATATTTAAAATATCAGAGTTTGAGTTTGGGCAGGGGAACAGGGAAGGGAGGAGAGTTTTGGGCTGGTTTGGGTGTTTTAGGTGTATCCAGGGTGTGTCCCAGGGGTTCTGAGGGTTCATCCATCCCTGCCAGGACACCACCTTGCAGATGGTGAGCGTGGGCAGGTCCTTCCATCCTAAAAACATTCCTACTCTGAGTATTTGGGTTAAATTCCATGGAAAAATCCTCCTGAATTAAATTAGACTGGAACAATCTTCTGTTTGACACCATCCTTCCATCAAAACCCAAACCACTGCCACAAAAGGAGAGAAATTTGTGTAAGACATAATAGATAAAGAGAAATTACTGATCCAGGAGTTTTTAAAAGAAGAAATTCTCCTTAATTAATTAATTCTCCTTAAAAGAAGAAAACAGCAAATTAGCACCTGAAACAGAGCAATCAAAGAACAAAACCTGCCCATGAGCTCTCTCCTTGCGTGACTTTCTCAATTTTTTTTTGGTCTAGGGTATTTAATTTTGGCATTTTGCTTCTCTAAAGCTGAGGGGAACAGCTCATTTTGGAGCCCTGATGAATCACAGGGTTAGATGTCCAATAACAACTGTGATCTGAGATAATACAACTTGTGCATCAAGGAATCCTTGGATCTTCAGTGGAGGAGCAGAGCCCCAAGGCACACACAGTTCCACTCAAGTTTCTGTGTTCTCATCCACTCCATAATTACACACGGAGAATTTTAATTTGCATTTTTGCAGAAGTTAAAAATAAAAAAAAAAAAACCAGCATCACACCACACTTTTTTTCTCTTCCCCAAAAATGTCACGAGTTTTGTGTCACATCATGACTTAAAATTGTTTCATTAACAAGGATTAATTAACCACCAGTTTGATTGGACAAATGGCCTACATCCTAAGTTTCATAATTACAGAAGGAATCAAGGAGCACATTTGGGTGTGATCCTCTAAAGGAGAAAACCCTGCAACTTGGACTTCAGAGAACTGAAACTTGAATTTTACCTGCTAAAATCCCAGCAATTCCAGTTTCAGGGATATTTCCACACTCCCCTGAAGTTTATTATCTTTTTTCTCCCCTAACTCTATAATGACGTATACACTCTATATGTCTTCTTTTACAGTTTAAATCTTACTTTTCCACATAATCCTTGATCCAGAATTCTATGGGCTTTGGAAATATAAGAAGAAAATGAAACCAAAAAATATGCTGGATTTAGACTAATTTTCATGTGCCTTTTGGCTTTTGTAGATATAAATGAACAGTGGCATTTCTCTGGTTTAAATTAATTTTGGTAGCTCTGTCACAAAACCCAGATCTTTTCTGTAGCACAAGAAGGAGAAACAAGAAGAAAACAAAACCTAAGATTAAACTGGAAAAAAAAAACAAAAGGCATTTTTCCACTCCCTAACCTGCTCCCTATGATTTTTCCATCATGCAGGTGATGGGCTTTTTGATGAGATGGGCACTTCTGTAACTTGCAGAGTATTAAAAATATTATCACAGCTCCAGACATCTTGGTAGTCATCACGACAACATAAATAAAATATTAATCATGCTGATAATAAGATTTTAACTACTATTAGAAGCCTGGCAATTTGCCAGTGGTAAAAGATACTCAGGAGATATTTCAGTCTATGTGGGGAAAGTGAGCTGAATAAAAGCCCCAAACCTTGCTCAGCTTTAATTTGTGCTCACTGTAGTTGTGGCATGAGGTGTATTTTCATTTTAAACTCCTTCAGCACAAGCAACCCAGCAAAACTTCCTCACCGAACACGAAATATATCTCCTTCCCTACTCTTTTATTGTATTTGTTAACACCTCAAATCAAAGCCCAAAGACAACCTTTGCCAAAATCCTTAATGTCACAAAAGCAGAACCAGGTTTTCACTCCAGACTACACCAGGTTAAAGGAGCTCTTGTGTTCCCATTTTCTCATGCTAATTCCACAAATAGAATCTTTGCAGGACAATACATCTGGAATTTCCTTCCCTACAACAGTTTCTTAGCTCACAGGTGTCTTCCAAGAGTGAAACACTTCAGTCTGGAACTACTCAGATAACCTTAAAAACCCTTTTTTATGAAAATGAGGTGAAGAGCAGCGTGCGAAAGCGAGGGAAAAGTGTTTTCCTTGTGGGCAATCCTCCATTTATATTATAAAACCGAAACCAACAAACCAAAACACAACTACTCTTGAAATAAACCAGATAATAAAAATTACGAGAGCACCTCATTCTTCCTCTCTTTTTTCTGAGTGAAGCCAAATTCCCCACGTTTATTCAAAGCCACCCCTGAGCACAAGACTCACCCAGGACATGTCCCTGCAGAGGAGCCGCCTGCCTGAGGTGGGGACAGGTCTGGAGAGCAGCAAGGACACCACGGACACAAGGAGGAGAGCTTAAAGTTTTCTGATCCTGGATTTTCAACTCCCAAAACCACCAGGATGGGTTACCTTAAATAAAGCAGAGAGTGGCCAAAGGCTCCTTTGCCTTGCGAAACTTCTCAATTCTCTTTTAAGGAGAAAAGCCTGGAAAAACTTTTTCTCACTTTTTCTCCTTTTGCTCTTGCAGAGGAGCCACCTACCTGAGATGGGGACAGGTCTGGAGAGCAGCAAGGACACCATGGACACAAGGAGGAGAGCTTAAAAATTCCTGAGCCTGGATTTTCAACTACCAAAAGCACCTTAAATAAAGCAGAGAGTGGCTAAAGGCTCCTTTGCCTTGTGAAACTTCTCAATTATCTTTTAAGGAAAAAAACCCAGAAAAACTTTTTCTCACCTGTACATTAGCTGTGACTTAAGTTCCCTGCAAGGCTGAAATACTTTAGTCAGCTTCACCTAGCAGCATTTTCCTCCATCCCCAGCAGCTGAGGGAAAGCACAGCAACTGGGAAAAGCCACCTGCCCTACCTAAACCTCAGGAATTTGGTGTTCTTGCTTCCTGCAGAGTGCTGCATGGGATGTTGCTCAACAACTCCTGGAATTTTGGAGTGCAGCTCCCCAGGTCAGGGTTTAAATCCTCCACCCTCTCTGTCTGGCACACCACCTGCACATGGTCACATCTTATTGTTTCAAGGATAAAGATTGTGCCAGGCATCTGACACGACATTTAAATTATTCATCCACAGGGTATTATTTATTCATCAGATCTTGAGTTATCTTGCTTTGCTGAAGTACCTGGTTTTTAGTGCTCAAAGAGAAAAAAAAAAAACAAGCAAACAACAAAACAACAAAAAACATGCATTTTTCTTTGTTTTAATTGAGATTTTGTGACTTTTTCCAGCAGCTCACTGGGTGGCACAGGTACCACCCTGTGCTGGGTTATGCCAAGTTTTCAATAAGTGTCATTCCTGACGGCAGGTATTGCAAGTCCTGCCAAGTTCTGCACTTGGTTTTCAGTGACCTGGCCAAGCTCTGAACTTCTGGGGGACAAAAAAGGACTCTGGGAGACTCTTCTGAGGGCCACAGATTAATTTGGTGTTGTACATGAGGGGTTTGATATTTGGGAATGTGAGGGATATGTCTCACCCAAACTGCCACCAGAGCACCAATAATTAAAAATCTTTAGTGTGGAATGGAGCAGCCTCAGCCCCTTGGCTTTTGCTGTATAAAGCAAATAATGAATGTCTTTTATATCTTCAGATCATAATTTTTTCCTCTGGGCACAGCCAGCCAGCAAAACCTGGGCTGAAAGAGCCATAAAGGTTTGTTTGGGAGTGCACAAAGCTGGGAAAGACAAAACTCCGCAGGTTTTGGGTCTCATGCTCTGGAATAAAAGTGTATTTTTGGAACTACAATTCTTTTATCCTGGTTTCTCTACTCTTTCACACACTTCTGATATTTAAGATGGTGACTCCCCCAGCCACGAATGGCAATATTTCTGACCAGAACTGCCACAAGGTGAAAATGGCAATGACACGTTAGTTTGTCTTTGAGGCGGAAGCACAAAAGGACAATCCCAAAATTCCTTCAAAGCACAAAAAACATTGACGTTCTCATGATGAACACAGAATCACTTGGGTTGGAAAAGTCCTCTAAGACCTCCAAATCCAACCCCCAGCACTGCCAAGGCCAGCACTGACCCCTGTCCCCAAGTGCCACATCTAGATGGCTTTGAAATCCCTCTGGGATGGGGACTCCACCACTGCCCTGGGCAGTTCTTTTTTCTTTGACAACCCTTTCAGTGAAGAATTCTTTTCTTATATCTGATCTAAACCTCCCTAAAACACTTCTAGGAGTGCAGAGTTAAAACTGAGACCTTCCTATTTATGAAGGTAACACTTAAGGTCTGATACCTTCCTGCAGTGAAACCCCCAATACTCCAAAATATATTTAAAAGTTAAATTACAACAGAAATGATCCCTAAAAACCTCCCAGTTTTGCAGGCAACACACTTCCAAAGGCCCTGCTCACCACGGTGGTTTTTGCACCATATGACTTCACAGTAATGTTTTCAACATTAAAAAAAAAGTTCTGCAAGGCTTAACTCACCAGTTCAGACATTTCCCTTGCAGTTAAAAGTTGGCTTGTGATGAAGGTTTCAGTCTGGGAACAATCTTTACCCACTTGAAGGGGGAAAAATCCCCACATCTTACTCCTAGGCACTGTTGTTATGATGGTATAAATTGCATTTTATCAGTTTCAGCTGTTTTTTTCCCCTGGCCTGTACATAAAAATCTGTTTTTAAGCTGAAGTCCTTCAAGGTTTACTAACCAAATTTTGCTATCAGTTACACATGCAGCCCTATTAATGCTAATGAGCTGCTTGAATTTAAGCAAGGGTAGAATTTGATCTTTCCCCTATTATGTTGTAGGCTGTCTAGGTATTTGTCTGCTTTAACTTAAAATCTATTTAGCAATTTCTCCTCTATAATGAGGAAGCCCTGCAAGAGCAGATCACAGGATGCCAAAGGTGCAGCACCACCAGGTCAGAGCTGCACCTCCTCTCTGACAATGCCCACTGCTGGGTGCTTCCTAGAGAGAGCCCAAAGCCTTCAAATCAGCTATTATGGAATAGTTTGCCTAGAGAAAAATATCTTTGACCTGCCTCTCTCCTGGTTTGTGCTCTGAACCATGAGTTTCCCACTCTTTAGAGATTTTTTAAACCCAGGTTCCTGTAATCAGATCTGTGAATGACAGTCCAATTCTGCAGCTCCAGAGGGGCCTGGGCAGCGTGTGCACAACAGCTTCCATTAATACCCAATTACTCCATGTATTTACAAGCCATTTACTCTGTTCAGAGTGCAACTCAAAGCAGAGCCTCCTCTTTGGATCAGCTCACGTTACAACCCTGGCCACAGGTTTTTAATAATTTCTAATTTAAGAAAAATTAACGCTTAATTACAATGAGTTTGAACTTGAGAAGGGATGCAGAAATTAGACCCTTTCTCTTTTCCCCTTCTGCCTGTCTCTGCCCTTCTTTCACCCACAGGCTGCCAAAGAACATCAAAACTGAAAAATCCAGTGTTTTAACTTTAAGAACTGTGGCCAGTTTTAACTTTGTACCCTGATACTTGTAATGATGCAGAATTTGTTTCTCACTCCTTTCCAAGCCTTTCCTTATTCAGTTCACAGCAAGCACTTGCTCTGCGTATTAAGATGAGAGAGAACAAAAAAGATTAAACAGAAAGAATTACCTGTGTAATTTTATAATCTGTATAATTGTACACAAATTTTTGTACTGTATATAACTGCATGTGTAATCTTTGATTTCCATCAGCCTCAGTGCACAAGCTGGACAGTATATAAGAAAGGAAAGATAATTCATCATCTCTATCACAGATTCTGGTGGGATGTGAAGCTCCCTAACCCAAACTATTCCCAGGAAGCTGGGAATTTTCCAGTCCTATTTCTGAGTCCCTGATTTTCTGGATAGCAGGGACTTGTGCTCCAAGCAGGGAGTCAGGATCTGGGTGTCACCTGGAGCCCTGAGGGAGCTGCTCTCTGCTGACCTCCCCCTGCTTTGGCTCCTGATCTGTTAGCACAGAAATCACTCTCCCCACCGGGGGGTCCTGACAATTAACCACCATTCCTAAAGCACTCAGATATTTCCCAGACAGCAAATGAAGCAAATTAGGGATGACAACTTCAGAGCATCAGGTTTGAGGAGCGCGCGAGAGGCCGGCACTCAGCTCTGGGGGGAGCCTTGTGCAGGGTGATGGAGCAGAGAACCATGGAATGTCTTGAGTTGGAAAGGACCCACAGGGATCACAGGAGCCCAGCTCCTGGCCCTGCACAGGTGTCCTGGGTTGTAAGATATGTGTGCATTCAATTGCCATCTGTCAGAGGTGGGGCGGTTATCCTCTGTTCATGGGGCAGTTTTTTTTATCTCTCCCACAGCCAATCCTCCCTCCCGGAAATCTCTTCTGTTCATGGGCCATTAATTATTAATTATCTTCTGTTCATGGCCACTGAGTGTCCCTGCATGGCTGATCAAATTCCATCATCCCATGGGGAGATGCTCTGCCCAGGGGAGGAGCCAAGCATTCCTACCTGGATACAATCTGAGGTTTGGGACAGCACAGCAGCCTTTGCACTGCATTGCCAGAGGAGCAGCTTTCTGCTGCCCTGCATTCCCAGAGGAGCAGCTTTCTGCTGCCCTGCACTCCCAGAGGGAGCCCAGGCCCATCTCCAGCAGCCCTGGAGCTGCAGAGGAAAACTCCCCCCTTGTGCAGGATCCCTGCTCCAGCAGAAGCACAGCTGCAAAAATTGGGAACACATTTTGGATAAAGAAGATAAACCAGTTTATTTTTCTTTTAAAATAATTCTTCACTGGCCACTTCCAAATGGGAAAGTGGTGCAAAGGAAAGCTGAATTGAGTCAGGGAGCTGACACTTCATCCAGCTGCCTGCTCCTGCCATCCAAACAAGGCTCTGTCTTCCTGGAGGAAAGGAAAGCAAATTTTAACACCTTGAGAGTCCAAAAGCTGTGTTAGAGATTGAACTTTGAGAAGATATGACAGTAAAATGAAATCATCCATACATGGAAGGTATGGGTGCCAATTCTTCTGAGCTCTCTGGTCAAACCTGCATAATTTATGCATCTTGAGGATACTGAACCTGAGCTCCACATGCCAAGAAAAAGAAGGAAACTTGGCTTCAGTCTATGGTCATAAACACTGCCATGTCTTCATTTCTCAAAAATAAACTCTATAAGCCATGATACTAACGAAAGAAGTTTGTCAAAAGGCTCCACAGTAACTTTATTTTCCAGTTTACAAATATGAGAGAGGTGAACTCAACCCAAATCTGAGAAAATCCTGATGATGGCAAGCAAACTCTCCAGAGCCTTTGGGAAAAGCAAATGAAGGAAAGTTAAGAGTTAGATTCTGTACATATCTCTGTGTATACATACATGTCACAGATATAAACACAGACTAAAAGAATTTATTCAATGCCTGCTAAGAGAAGCTTGAGCTCTGGGGCATGTATAAAAGTTAAAAAAACTTCCTGGCTGCCATTTCCCCAGAGCAAACAGGGAAATGCCTCCTGTCCATCATCCAGGTGGTGGACAGTGATTTCCTGGGGGTGGTCATAGCCCAAGTGTCACTGTCATATTTTCTGAAAAATCCCTTCACCAGGATTTCTTCTCCTGGGAAGCTGAGAAACCTCAGAGAAAAATGAAAACAATAACTATCTGATTTGCTTCTCCTGTGTTTTGCTGCTTTGGAATGTGTTTGTACATTGTTTACCCAACAGGTGATTGTTTCATTGGTTTCATGTGAATTGTTTTGACTTAATGACCAATCAATGCCAAGCTGTGTCAGGACTCTGGAGAGAGTCATGGGTTTTTAATTAGTATCTTGTTAAACCTTCTGTAATTATCCTTTCTCTATTCTTTAGTCTAGTTTAGTATAGCATTCTTTTATATAACATAATACCATAAAATGATAAATTAGCCTTCTGAGAACATGGAGTCAGATTCTCAATTCCTCCTCTATCCGGGGGACCCCAAAAATACCACACACCCAAGAATCCAGATTAAGGTTTGGCATTGAGTCCACCCACTCCCCAGCAAGGCCACCACTGCCCCTTGTCCCCAAGTGTCACATCCACAGGGCTTTTAAATCCCTCCAGGGATGGGGACTCCTCCACACCCAGCGGGGCCAGGGCTGGACACTAGAAAATAATGGCAAAAGAGTAAAAAGAGGCCATTTTACTCCTTCAGAGGCAAGTGTGGACACCCTGAGCAGTATTGATCCCCAGCTCAGGTGTCTCTGTGCTGCTGGGAATTGTTCGTCCATGGAAATGCCCAGCTTTAACAGCAGAAGTCTTCACACCATCAGATGCTCCTCACATTTATATTCATTTTAGCAAATCCAGGATTGGCCACAGACTCCTTACATATTTTATGATTTACCAGAATCTGCTTTACTCTAAGACACCTAATTCTTCCATTATATGCATCACCCATCCTTCTGGCAGCACAATTTCCATCTCAAACTGGAATAATTTTGCATACTTTTCCTTTTTAGCATTCTGACAACTTAAAAAAAAAAAAAGCCTTAATTCTGTGGAGTAAATTATCACCAACCTCAAAAAAAAAAAAAGTCCAGGAAGTTATTAATGCTCTTTCTATGCATAGTTGTCTGTACATTTTTAGTGTCTCTCCCCTCTCAGCTTTATGTGGTGATACATTAATAAAAGTGTCACAGAGCGTATGAAATTCAAACCAGCAAGGTGAGGTTTGCAGGGACATTTAACACATGGCAGGAACTTCAGTGTTTTCCCAAGGGAATCGTGCAACCTTTGTTTACTCTTGGACTTTCTCCCCCAGACCAGCCCCTAATCTTTCTGTGCAAGAAGAACGTGGCTTTTACTGCTTGGTTCATTCCCTGGACTGACACACTCGGTGCTGGAATAACCTAAAAAGCTTCGGGAGTTAAAAAAAAAAAAAAAAACAGGGAAAACCTGTGGTCCTGATTTTCTGTCCTTCTGGCATGGCCAAAAGAGGGTCTTTATTTAAAAAGAGCTCTGAACACATAAATACCGCTGGCTCTCTAAACCTCCAGTGAGGTCTTGTTTATTCCTTGCTAATACTGTCTGAGATGAACACACTGGAAGCACTTAACCAACAACAGCAACAAACTTCTGCTGTATTCAAACAGAAACAAACCACTCAGCTTGTCAATATACACAAGGCAGCAAATTTTCAACGTTCTTGAAGGTGTTTGGGCTTGAATAATTTTAAAATAAATCCTGCTTCTTCTCCCAGAAAAAAAAAAACCCACAGTTTTTATTATTGAATTTATTGTGTGTTTCATTATCACATTAATATTAATTATTTAAATGTAAAATTATTTAAATAATAATATAATAATTACTATTATCTCTGTCCTTTTAGTGTGTTGGCTGGCACCTGAGACAGAGAGAAATTTATTCAGTATAAAACAGTGATAAATAAATATAATAAATAAATAAAATAATAGATTAATTATTTAAATATAAAAAATTATATATATAGAGAGATTATTTATATATTTTATAAATAGATATAAAATAAATAAATCCATCTTATACTTTTTTTTTTCCAGTAAGGTACAGTCAGTGAATATACACAGGGTGGACAAAATAAATCAAACTAAAACTGCATTTAATAGTAGAATTCAAATTCATGCTGCTGTGTTACTTGATCATATTCAGCACCAGAAAACTCTTGGAAAGACTCCATATTATTTAAGAATAAGAATGAGGAGAGGCTCAGCTTTTGGTGGGGTCTAGACCCAGCTGAGTGCCCCTCAGTCATCCATTTAATAAAATAGAGGCTGTTCAGCCTGGAGAAGGCTCCAGGCAGAGCTCAGAGCCCCTGGCAGGGCCTGAAGGGCTCCAGGAGAGCTGCAGAGGGACTGGGGACAAGGGATGGAGGGACAGGAGCCAGGGAATGGCTCCCAGTGCCAGAGGGCAGGGATGGATGGGACATTGGGAATTGGGAATTCCTGGCTGGGCTGGAATTGCCAGAGCAGCTGGGGCTGCCCCTGGATCCCTGGAATGTCCCAGGCCAGGTTGGATGGGGCTTGGAGCAGCCTGGGACAGTGGGAGGTGTCCCCGGTGGGATGGGCATGATCTTAAGACCCTATCTAACCCAAACCATTCCAGGATAGTTTTTTCTCTCTACCCTTGTGTTTGTATGAAGAAAAAGTGTCCCAAAGAAGCAGGGAAATAACATCCTGGGATATTTGGATTATCCCTGCATCTCCCACATCCCTGCACTGCAATTTGCATCCCCAAGGGTGCCCTGCATGAAATAATTTCTGCACCTGGGTTACCCCACCATTGCCAGGCAGGAGAAGGCAGGAGAAATCCCTTTCCCACAGGCTCCTCCACCCTCTGGAAGCACAGGCTCCCACAGAGCCTGCATGTCTGAAGGAAAGGGAAAAAAAGCCTTTCTCAATGCTAGGATTTCCTCCTGATGTAAATTTTCCCCGCTGTGGTTGAGTGCAAGAGAAAGTATTTGCTGCACATCCTTTGGGTGTGAGGTCATGGGCATTGAAATCCCCCAAAATCCCCCAGAGAGACTTCAGGAAAAAAAACTCTGGGACCTTTGGAAGGTGCAGCATAACCTCTTTATCAGCGTTGTGCTGCTTTGTGGGGTGCTGGTGATGCCTCAGGTTTCAGCTTTTGTATTTTTCAGACTCTGTGCTGCTTTAGGGTGCAGTTCTGAGCTTCACATTCAGTGCTGGTGAGCAGGGAGACAAAACAATTCCTTCTCCAGCTGGGCACCAAGGACAAATGATCCAAATCTCAGGTTTGTGCTCCCAAGAGCACAAACAGCTGTGGAAGAGATTTTACAGAAATTTCAGTGAGCCACAGAGAAGTTTGACAAGAGGATCCATTTTCACCCCTGAAAGAATTTTCTACCAAGGTCTTTGACATAGAAACCAAGAAAGGAAGAAGGATAAATAAGAGAAACCTGCGGCTGCCTATTCCAATGAGCACTTTGTTTGTTTCTCATGACCAGTGAGTAAAGTGTAAACTTAGGAGTTTTGTAAGAATGTATAAAAAGCACTTTTGAAGCCTTCTGAAAATGGAGAGTGTTGCTTTGTACTGTCTCTGTCTCAACTACAACAAACCCCGTGGGCTGGAGAGAGAAAAACAAGCAGGGTGGGACTGCCTGGGCTAAAGCTGGAATGGGACAATGAACTGCAAGATGCAAATGGAGCAGAACTGATCCCAGGGAGAGACCCCGGGAGCGCTCGTGCATTTTGGGGCCATTTTGGTTCATCTTGGGTGCAGCCCTGGCTGGGCTCTGGTGCTGCCCAAGGTGGATCCATGGAGGAGATCCTTTGGATAAATCCCTGCTTTATTCTGTGACTCTGTCCAGCCCCTGCTCTAGGGCACCACAGGAACAAGAAATAAAGTTTTTCCACTTCCCGACGTCCAGCCCATAGGAAGATCCCTCTAACTGTGCACACACAATGCACCCTCCCTTCTCTAATCCTTTTATTCCTGCCACGGCCAGCTCTGAAATTTCCTCAACGGCTGCAAACTTTTTAGGGTTTTATAATGGTAATCAGCGATTTTAGAGGGAATAAATCTCTCCCTGAGCCCATAGCTCTGGATAAAGCATCCCCAGGAATAAGTCAGGGAGAGCGCCGGCAGTGGAGAGTGCTACATTTCATGTGCTGCCACAGAAATGCTTTCTGGCTGAGGTCTAATATTAATCTATTTTGTCCCTGACATCCAGTAAAACTACAGTGTAGCAAATGCTTTTAAAACATACATATTCAATAGCAGATGCAATAAAGTATTCGGGACTGTTGGTATGAAGAAGGTTCACACACACACAAATATCTTTGAAACTCCAGTTAATCAAGGTGTCAAAGTAACTAAAGCAGTTTTACAGATTTTATTGAAAATAAATCACTTTATTATATACTGAAATATATATTATTGTTTCTTCGTGGAGTTTTACTGTCTGCTCGCCTGCATTTCTTTTTTTAAATAGAGTATCTCCTGCCCTCTTTAGTCCAGTTTTTATAACTACATTTAGCAGGAAATTCAGCTTTAAAGCCCATCTCCAGCCTGCCTTCTCCTCCTGCCCTATGCAAATAGCCCACGATTAGAGATTTTCTGGCAGGAGAGGAAATGATATGATGGCTCCAGAGCCCCACGTTCCCTCCCTGCCCAGCTGCTTGTGGGGTGACCTCACATCCAACTGGGAAGCTGGAGGTGGCTCTGAACCCCCAAAGATTTACACCTTTGTCTGCTCATTCCTCAGAGAGGATCTTCCACACAGGGATGCACAAAAACTGCTCAGAAATCAGCCCAGGAAAGGCTCAAAGGAAATATTTGATGTGACCTAATGGACACCCTAATTGGTATTTATGGACTTCCCAGGGAAACTTTAGCTGGAGGTTTTTTAACTCCTCTTATTGAGGAAGTGCTTTCTTTCTAAAGATGGGGTCTGGCTCAGATCAGTTGTTGTTAGACAATGCATTCCTATAAAATCCAGTGTTACACAAAGCTCCTATTAAGTTATCCATTGGCTATTTATTTTTCCCAGCCACACTGCACATTTTCTAACAGCTTATTGCTATAAAATAATCACATTTCTATAAAGTTATCGCATCTGCACGAAAAACTCCTCCATCATCTTTTTTTTCAACATTTCTCCCTAAAGTTAAAAGATGTCTAATGCAGTCCATGTATATAAAATAAATACTTTCAGCATTTTAGACTGCTTTCTAAACTGATAAATTTCACCCTGATAAATGCAAATTCAGCAGCACTTCTTTTAAGATTACTTTTTTTTTTCCCACCCCAAAACCGGTTTGAAGTGGAAGCGTGGTATCTAAAATGGATTTAGAATATTAAAAAATTGCATCTGTGCTGAGGAATTTTATATATTTATAAATATTCCTGTATATTTCTGTATTTCTTATTCTACATCAACAAAATTCAATTACATTTGCTGGCCAAGGGAGTGATGAGGACTTGTCCAGGTCTCTCCCTCTCTCCTGGTTCCTCAGCAGGACAAAAGTGGGACCCAGGGGATAGAAGAGGGCCAACCTGCAAAATCTGCATTCAGGTGCTGAATTCAGAGTCACTGGAACTTTTATTCACCCCTGAGCACTTCTAGGTTGTATTTTATGTTTTAACACTGATCTTCACAGTTCTTTATCCATTTAAACCACAGTAACTTTTAATAGAAATCTCAAACTCTATGGTATCGATAGCAAAGGATTTTATCCTCACCTCTTAACCTTTAAGGCAAAAAACCCCAAGAATTATCAATTTTCCAAATAAGTGTTTCATGGGGTTTGTTATTCATCACCAGGAAGTTCTCAGGCAATTTTGATCACAGGAAAAAAAAAAAAAGTGCATGTTTTAAGTGAAGTGTACATGGTTTCTTTCCAGCTGATCAGCCCTGATAGCGCGTCAAATTCAAAGCCTTGTGTCCAGCTATTAAAGGAGAATTCAACAGCACAAATGTGAGTGCGCCTTCCACACTTTAAAAACTGCCTGTAATCAAAATCTAATTAGTATTCTATTTTCCTAGTGGGAAAACAGAGAGAAATGCACACAGACAGACATGGTGTTAGATATTAAGCCAAAAGATGTCTCCAGAAACCAGCCATTCATCTTTTGCCTTTTTTTTTTCCTCCCCTCTCTTCCTTTATCACCAACATCTTGTCTCTTGAAATATAGACATCACTAAATCAAAAACACTTACCTTTTCACATCATTATAGAATTGCTCAGATTAAATAAGAGCTCTGTGCAGCTCCTCAAATCTCAGCTATGTTTTCAAACCACCAGGGAGGGCTAGTTCTTCCTGCTCACACAATTATCAAATTGTTGCCAATCTGAGCGTCCCCTGTATCAATCTCATTATTATTAAGCAGTTGAAATCACCTATGGATCTCATTAGCATCGCTTGGAAAAAGGTCACAAGGTGACAGCTGCAATTTGCTTTAAAATTATGATCAGAATAACGTTATTTTAGAGATTCTTGGCGTTGTTTTAGTGCATTTCTCATGGTAAAAAGGAGAATTTAAGGACCTTGGAACTCTGCTCGGTTTTATTTGCTTGTTGTGGGATTTTATTTTTTTTTTTTTTTTGTTTACTTTGGAACTAAGAGGGACATGATCATCCATCCTTTGTTTTCCTGGCGGAACTCCTGAGGTTACTGGGTGGCTCACACTGTAAAAGAAAGAGAGGTCAAATCAGTAAAGATGAACTCCTTTTGAAAAGTTAATTAGTCACTGAAAATGCATGAGCATTAAGGGGAAAAAAAAAAGAGAGGAAAGAAATGCAGTTTTAGCAGGACTTTCTCTTAGCAACTGCTCAGTTTTCATCATTTCATCTTTTAAAGGTGTCTGTCAGTTTTCCAGCTATAAAAATAGTCTTAAACAGAAAAAAAAGAAACATTTTTTCAATATGAATACAAAGCATAAAAATTGCCTTCCTCATGTTTTCAGGGGGAAAGAAAAAATGTCTGCCAGAACTTGTTTATAAATTACAAGTAAACACAAAAGAGAACAATCCTTGCTGCCCGTCTCCCACTCACTTTTAAGTGGATCACTCTGCAAAATATTCTGCTGTTGGGTTGATATTTTTAGAGGGAAACATTTTTGCTCAGTAATGTGGAAATAACTGCAATCACTTCCTTCCTCTGAGAAAATGACACATAGCATTTTATATTTAAAATTCAATTGAGAAAGAAACTGTATTTTTTTTTTTTAACCCAAAGTCTTGGAGCTGTGCATTCTATTTTTATTTTTTTTTCCTCTGGTCTGTGTCTCTGCTGCATTTTGGATCTGAACTTAATAGAAGATGCTGCAGAAAGCAGCAGCTACAAGTAGTGACAGAGACTTATGAAACAAATATGCAAGGGGAGGACAGAGGAGATGAACAAAACAACACTCGCAAGTTCAGGATATGATTGCTCTGGATGACTGTAAACTGCCAGAGATTTTCATTCCTGTCTCTCATTAATTCCCCTTACTCCTGAAGCGCTATCAAGCGGGAATTCTTTTTGAAACTGCCTGTAAGATCACCCGGTTTTTGGGCACAAATCTGCTGTGCAAATCGGTCATAAAAACACCAAAATGATCCTCACCATCGTTTGCAATTGTTGCCATTTTTAACAGCATTTAAGGAGCAATTTACACCTCTCCTCTTTTTATTGAGAAAGGGAAGTGCAGCTTTTAAAGCAGATATTGCAATTTCTGCTCTCTTACCTGAAGTATTACTTGAGTATCCACACCCTCTAATGACTCCACACCTTCTTGCCACAAACAACTGCCTGAAACAAAACACAAACCCCACGAATAATTAGACAAAACAATTTGCCTGTTTCAGAAATAAATTTGCCTAAAAATGTGAAATATCTCTGTCCAGACACAAATATTTCATTAACAAACCCTTTGCATCTCCCTCTATTTTAACTACTCACACAACTCCGCATAACATGATCTTGTAATACAAACAGCCATAAACATACAACACACAAGGGCTAAAAATGTATGGCTATTAATATTTTTAATAGAAATCAGACCTATCTTCCAAAGGCGTCCTTTGTAGCTTTCTTGCCTTTTAAATTCAGCTGTTCTTGAGCCCAGTTTGTCTTTGAAATATGTCAGGATAATGCATTATTGAAGTACTGTACTGAGACTGTACATAAAATCAGTCACGTCCAACAAATTTCCATTTTACTTGAGTTTTTTTTTCATAATTATTCCTCACTTCTATCACAGCCCCATCCTCAAGAGCTCTCTGGTTACACCACTAAAATTAACCACAAGCTACAGGTTCTGTCTCCCAGGGACTGGCCATCAAGAGAAACAGGAGGTAAAGGAAGAAAGCAAAATAAAATACTTTTCCTATCATTCCTGTGAATAATTAACCAGGTTGCAAAATTAAGCACCGGACAGATGAGCTAGATTTGAAAAATACTTTTTTAATTGACCAGAGGCATCAGAATGGTTTATTTCTCAACGTACAGATTGTGAAAGCTGTGGGAAATGGTAAAACAAGGATTTAAAACCTGTCTTAAAACTTCTGGCATGAACTGGCAATGCTTGGTGCAAGAAAGAGTTAAGTCTAACAAGCAGAAAAAAAGAAATTAACTAAAGTAAGGCCCTTGTGATACAATGACACTTGCTCTATGCTCTTACAGAGAAAAACACGATGATAAAACACCACAAAGAGGAGTGTTATGAATTTTATTAATGACTAGAAGACAGTGTGCAAAACATCAAAGGTCTGTGGAAAAGATTAATGACCCCGTGTGAGACTGTTTAATTACCTCCAGCTAATTAGATTCTTGACCAAATTTTTAATATCTGCATTCCTTCTAAAGCCTAATTGAGATTCCACATTATTTATCAATCTTTCAAAAAGCCCTTAGTGCGCTGCTTTTTTTTTAGGGTTTTTTTTTTCCCTTTGCACTTTGACTCCATTTATGGTCAATTATTAAATAAATAGCAAAGTAACTGTTCTCTCCAAAGTGTGTCTGTGGAACACTTTCTGCCTGTTTATTTTGACTGCGAGCCTATCGCTGGCATCTCTTGGACATAACTAAGCACTGGGAGAAATAAACTGACCGACTGCACTGTAAACAGCGGCGATAATATTTTTGTTATCGTGCTCAGGAACTCCTCATGTGGTTTCTGTAAATCAGCCTTTGCTGCTGGCAGTTAATCCTGACTCCTTAGGCCAGACCCAGCCGCGGCGCGAGCGTTGTCGCGCAAAGAGGAGAGGCCCGTCCTTGCTGTTGGATGATTTTCCTCCTGTCCATGTAGGAATACTCCAGTCCTCCAAACCACCACTTCAATGACTTGTCTCTAATAAGGAGATTCATGTCAGAAGGCAAGGGGCACCTGCAATAATTATTTATTTTTTTAAACGTCTTCAGATCTCCCATTACCCCAGCTAGAGACTGCGGTCTGCGCCACACGTAAAGACTGACCTTGGTTTAAGGTTTGCCTTGATTTTGCTTTAAGCTTTTCCACAAAACTTTTACCAATTCATTTTGGAGTGCAGGAAAAGGGGAAAAGCCAGGCATTTCAAGGTCTATGATGGAGAACATAGTTTTGTGTGGCTTTGGATAATAAAACCCTTCCCAGTTCTGCAGAAGCAGAGAGTCTCTACTCTCTTCCTTTGCTTTAGCTATAAACCCAAGTGTCTGATTTGAAACCATTTGCTTCGAAAATCCTTTTATATGTTTTATTATAAATTAGAAAAACAAAGTGTGCACACACAGAATGATATCTTTATATTGCATGTATAAAATGAAACACTTCGGGAAAATTTCTTTGCCATTTCATATAGACTTTTTTCCAAATTATCCACTAGAGTTTAGCTCATAAAATCATACCACATATATGTAAATATAGGGGATAGATTAAAAGAAATAGATGTATTCTCTATTAAATTTGACATGTTTTCTGTTATTTGTATAAAACATTGCTGGCTGGCACAACTATTAAAATACAGAGGATTTTTTATCTCTGGTGTAGCCATGAGTGTCTGTATGTACAGACAGACACTGAAAAATTCTACAACATTTAATGCATGCAACTCTAATAAATGTAGAGGGAACAGGACTTGGAGGGAGGGATCACATTTTTCATTATCAAGTTTGCAACAAGCCCTATCCAATGGGCTACAAACATCCATTGTTATCACAAAAACACATCATTTAATAATATAAAAAAGTGCATGTCAAAATGGCAAAGAATGCAAATCAATACAAAAGGATAACGAACCAGGCATGGAAGAGACACGTAATACATTATCTTTAATTTCTTGGGAGTGACGAAATATCTGGTTACACAGTAAATCACTCACAAGAATCCTGCAGGAATAAACTTATTTGGGATGCAGTAGTCAAAGTCACTTGATCTCTCTGATGCAATAAAAAGCTTTAAGTGCCTAAAATCTGTGTATCCAGGTATTTATTTCGTGCTCCAGTTGGTAGAGAACTGCTTCAAACCCATTAAACATTTTATCCTTATAGGTATGGATATTAATAATGTAATTTGCTTTGTATCAATGCACCATAAATTAGGGTCATGCTTTTAGGTTTGTTACTCGGTAAAGAAAGAATAAGGGGGAAAAACGGCCTTGTTAAACAGAGAACCCACTTTTTGCAAAACTGAGGGCACTTTTGATGTTTTCCCATGGAAAAAGAGCTGACATTTGCTGTCTTGCCCTCAAGACCACCCTTATTTCTTTCACCAGGCTGAGCAGGGTCAGTTTCTCTCTCCCAGCCTGCACCTGAGGGATTCTCTCTGTGCCTTTCACATCTGATCCACAGCTCCAGCCCCAAATGTGTGACAGGTGACGGATGCTCCTGTGTTTGGGCAGGACCCTGATGGATATTGGTTCTGAAACAACTGATCTGGACAGATGAGGTGGTGATGGGATTAATTAAAATGGCGATTCAGGCCCAGTTTAACTAAATGCTGTGCTTTAAACCAAGCATTTGATTTGGTTTTAGAACCTTCATCAACCCAGAGAGTCCCTGGGGGCATCCCCTGCCCTGCTCCCCACCGGGCATCCTCCAGCACCAGAGATTTCCCTTCTCCCCCCTGCCACAACACAGGCTGCTCCAGGGAGGTTTAAACAACCACAGCACACTCAGGCAAACTGAGCAGCTCTGTAAGGAATCATGGAATCACTGAATCATTAAGTCTGGAAAAACCCTCTAAGATCACCAAATCCAACTGTTACCACAGCTCTGCCAAATCCACCACTGACCCATGCCCCCCAGGCTCCACCTCTCCACATTTTTTAATGTTCAAATCTCCACTTACTCCATTTATTTCCAGCTATGTATGGATGCTGCTGATGGTGCAACAATAATTTCAAAACAAACAAACAAACAAAACCCCACGCCCACAAAGCAAAGGGCAAACCAAATGCTCAGTTTAACTTGACCCAGGACAAAAAATATCTCTGCTGAGGAAGAAAATTTGGGGATTGGTGCAGCATCCAGAAAAGGTAGTGAGAGGCTGAGGGGAGGCCATGAGGCAGCAGGAGCATTCACTTACTTTAAAAGAGAATTTATTAGCCCAGTCTTCCCCTGTGGCCTTTGAGAGAGTCAATAACGAGCTTGTCTCTTCTGCTCTTCCACCTAGGAAAGACAGACAGACACCTCCACTGCTGACCCAAAATCTGCATCTCCCTGGGAGGGACACTCAGCCCAGAATTCCGCTCAGAGCAGAATTTCTTCATTTTCAGTAATATTCACTCTCAATATTCTTATCTGCGATTCTTCATCCCATCTCACACTGGATATTTAAAGTAACAGAACAGTGGAAGCTGAATAATTATACTGAAAGAACAGAGTAAGACAAATTTTGTTGTTTGGACTTTTTTTTTTGTTGAATTTTAAATAATCTGTTTTGTCCTAATCTGCTGAATTAGTGTTTGCCTTTATGCCAATATGTTCTCATATGTCTGGAACTCTTGCATATTTTTACATCTTTACCAAGCCTGCCCAAAACCAAGATCACTTCTAACTTAAAGTGCTCCTAAAAATTTGAAGTGCTCTATTAATTTTAAATTGCTCTACATCATGTCTGCTTAGAATCCCAACTGCTTTTTCACGCAAAAAATATTAAACTATAAAACGCACATCTGCAACATAACAGCTACCCAGCTTTTTTTTTTTTCTTTTATTTTAAACATCAGCTTTCTGTCTTTTTCCTTTATCTTTGAAAGAAAAAAACGCTCTCAGAGAAAAATAATAGAACGACTCATCACAGGTTTTATTGTCAGCCTCCCTCTATCGAAAACCTTTTAGGTTTGTCACAGGACTAAATATATTTTATGTCCACCAATTGGTAGCACATAGTCCGGCCCATTAACCCTCTTGACCTCAATAAATTATGATTTCCTGGCAGGAGCAGCATCCCTGGAAGACTGACACATCCCCAAACGCGCTCCGAGGGTTAACGACCCTCCCCAGGATTTTTACAAGGCATCTCCTGATCCCAGACTTCTGTCTCAGGCAGCTCTCCCGAAAATGTTCTCAAAGCCTTTGGTGTTTGCAGAGCCCTGGCTTTATCCTCAGCGAGGGGAAGAAATGGCATGGCTTCCAGCTGAGCCCATCAGGTTAGCAGTGCAACAACAAAGCCCTGGCGCTCCACCAGCACAGCTTCCCCTTCGCAGGGTCACCGAGGTGTCCCTGTGCTTCCCTTCGCTCGCATCAGCTCTCCACAGAGCCATCCCCTCACCTGACCCTCAGGGGTCTCTGCAATCCAGCCCTGCCTGTCTCCCACCACCTCTGTCTCCTCTTTGATGTTTATAGAGGGATGTTGTTAGAAGGAACTTGTTGAAAGACAAAGGAACTCTGTTTACTGGGAAGGTAGGGCTGACTCGATGTAAACTGTACTTTGCTCAGGGTAGTGGTGGGCTTGGGTGGTCAGGCTGATTTTTAGGACAGATTTTTAAGCTGAAGGCCTCTCATTTCCTATACTTGCATAGCAACTCTAGCACTAACAAGTGGATTCACTGTCAAAGTCACTTTCCTTGTGCCACTGTATCTGAAGTACTTTGTATTAATCTATCAAAAGGTCACTGCTCCTTTAGCGAGTGACCATAAATATACACAAATACAAAAACCCTGCTCTGAGCACGCCATGGATCAAGCTCCTCCAGATCCATATATATTTGCTGCTTTGCCATGGAGATATAAAACCAGCTGAGTGATGGGATGAAGCAATAACCCTTCCCGGCCACGGTGCTTTATCTTGGGAGTAGCCTGGGAGGTGCTGATTATTTACACACAGTCCATCACAAGAAGCTGCTCCTGGGATATTTTCCAAGCAACAGATTCACACGAAGTTGCCTGACTTTAAATTAGAGCTGGATCTCTACATGCACTTTGCTCTTCAGAGCATCTCTGCTACCAGAGCAGCTGGACTCCTGCTGGGGACATGGATTTTTGTTGGGAGGGGCAGCTCATCCAGGATTAGAAGGGATATTCCCAGCTCACCAAGGAGTCACCTGCCTGCCTTGACCAAATTCCAGTTTCTTTTCTGAAATTATCCCATCTGCACCCTCATGAATCTCTGTAGCAAAGCAGGATCACTTACTGACACAAACAAGGCTCCCACCTGGAAAAAGGATGTGATTCTGTCTTTGGCAATATCTTTTATCCATTTAAAGAATTTCCTTTTTGCATTATCGCAATGTAACTTGTATTATTAAATGCTGATTCCTATACTATTTGTGAATCCATACAGATTCCCGGTGGGATTGTGGCTCCTGAAGTTTTCTTTGATGCTCATCTTTCCTTGGGGATAACACTGTCAGGTGAAACTTATTCAGTCCTTAACATGACATAAATCTAAGGGTACTTAAATGTTTGTTTGCTCTGCTTAAAAGGCAATTTCTGTGGCAAAGGCACTGATGTCTTTGTCTCAAATGAGATTAACATTTCATTATTCACTGGATCAAAACTTCCCATCGAGGTGTAGCAGCTTTATTTATGGAATGTAACATCTCATAAAAAGGAGAGGGGCTTGAAGGTCCTTTCCTACCCAAACCACTCTGGGATTCTGTGATGATTCTATCAAAGAGCAATGAGACCAGAAACACTGCAACAAACCAACAGCAACAAAACCAAAGGGTCATCTCATCTTTCTCTCTGGGAATTACATTTCCCCTGAGTGAGGAGGAGCCCCACAGCCATCCCTGCTGCCCACAAGGCTGGAGCCCCTCCTGCTGCCCTGAACAAATTGCTCCCACCTGGAAGTATGACTGAAACATCCCATGTAACTTTAATTATAGCTTACAACCACATTGAATATTTCATCTTCCTTACCTCTCAATGGGGAAGTTATATTTTGGGAATATTATGGGGCAGCAGTGAGACCTACCCATGAATCCACCTTAGCTATAAAGCCTCCATCACTACTGGAGTTTTTCCACTCTGTACCAGGAAACACTGAAGTCACATTTCCCCTTTACCTGACTGCAAGATATTTAAAATAAAATGGTTACAGCTGCCATAACAAACCCCCCATCTCTATCCCATCCCCCGGGACAGCTTTCTGCCCCTTGCATGTTCTCAGAGCTCCAGTTTCCTGCACAAGCCTTTGGTTCAATAAAATATTTGCTGGATGCAAAACCTGTGGTTATATTGGGTTTTGTTAAGCAGTTCCCTAATAAAGGCCAATGCATGTTGAGCCTTCGTAGTAACTCAGATGTGACACAAATAATACAGCAGATAATTGCAGTGCCCTTTCACTCACCTCAAATTTAAACAAAGGTTAAGCTGCCCTTTAGAAAAGTAAATATTTTCTGTAGTCAAATAAGTGTAGACACCTTTAGAAACAAGGACATATTGCCAAATGAAACTGAATGGAAAATGGTTAGAATAGAATAATTTCAAAATATGAAGGATGCAGAGCTGCTCAGCAGAAGCAGCAGCCAGACATCCTGGCATCATGGACAATCCCTTACCTTACAAAATTCCCAGGCTGGTCTCCATATGTTTTCCAAGAACTGTTGCTTGAAATTTCTGTCTGGTCACAGCAGATAGGAGAGAGAAATATTAAAAATAAGAAAGTGCATAATCTCCTCGCCCCCTTAAGTCTGGTAAACAATTTATATCAAATTTCATACAACAGAACGAATCCACGGACCTTTAAGTAATTAAGAAACAGACACCGAGGCTTAAAAAATAAACTTTAGGGGAAATCTCCCGTAGTGGCCAGGAAATGGCTGGTAGGTTTTATTTAGTTCTCATAGCCCAAGGTTTAGCTGTGAGGGAGATAAGAGCCAGGTGTGTTTTACACATCTAATTTGTTTAGTCTGAAGCTTATTCAAACAGCACTTTTCATCTCCAAGTTTGCACCCAACTTCTAAAATCTCAGTCAGAAATAGTCAGGGACCCCAAATGAGAGGGATCACCTTCGTGGGGAGGAAATTGTCAATTATTTCTGGTGTGCCTGGTTTGGGGGGCTGGAGGGTGGTCAGGCATCCTTCTGGTGGCTGTGCTGAGCTGGAACCATGGACTCACCGAGGTTGGAAAAGACCTCCAGGACCATCGGCTCCATCCTTCAGCTGATCATCACCACTTGCACTAAACCAAAAATATCCCATCTACTAGTGTTTTGGACATTTTCAGGGATGGTGGCTCCATCAGATGGTCCAGATGACCAGCAAAAAGTCAGTGCTGTCCAATAAATCCTCTCATACTAAAGGCAAAACCACCCTGAAGGTCACTTCCAGGGATTTAGGCCCAAATAACGTCTCTCTTCTGTACAGCCCAGTGAAAAGCTGATAAATGCCCAAATTTGTCTGATTTTCTACTTTGAGATCAGCAAGCCATGAGTCTTCTTTTGGATGTGGGAGGCAGCTGAGTGTGTCTCCTCTGCTGGGAGGAGATTCATCCTCCAGGGATGCACAGGAGGAGGCTCCATGGCTGCAGATCTGCAGCCAGACTTCCCCTTGGCAGGGGTAGGTAGAGGCTCTGTAAAGCAGACAAAAATGTTTAAAACTTTGGGTTTAAATATTTTGGCTTTCAACCACCTCTGGCAATAAGGGAATTGCAAGATATTTGGTCAAGGATCACTTTGTACATTAAAAGCAAGGGGTTAATTTGTGGCAGTAACATTCCCAATGCTCCAAGACGTGGCAAACCAGTAGAAAACAGGTAAAATATCCATTATTACTATTGCAGTACTGACTAACCTGGCTTCAAGGCTCCGCTTGAGTCCCCCAATCCTATTTGTGTAAGTCACATCCAACTTCAACTGTACTTGCATTTTGACAAGGATTAATTGTGCCCTTCTCTGTTTGATCCACCAAAAAAAAAAAAGCCGATGAATTTACACCCAGTTACTTATTCATGAACAAGTTGTGCCCCTGAATTTTAACATGTTATGCCTTAAACCATCAGCTGTATATCTGCTTTATGTGATGCTCCTACATAAGCTGGCAGTCCATCAATTCAGTGTCCATACTTTTCTTTGAAAGCTATATTATAATTAGAGCTTAGGTTAATACTATTCCGTAACCATAAAGCAGACGTAAAATAATTATAACTCATTTAGTGAAATTAGAAAAAGAGCAATTATTAGGCTCCCATTGTGAGGCTTTGCTGTGAGGGACAGATAATCTATCTGCAAGATGTACTTTAAGAACACCATTTTGAAAGAAATAAAGTAGATAAATTACTGTTTTGTTTGGGTTTAAGAAAACTTAGCCCCATAAATACAAGTTCAACAAACATAAAGGATGTGTGCAAGGGAAGTGAAAGTTCTACTGCAAGGAGAGAGATTAAAGTATTTAGATGAAGCTTTCCTGACAAGGCCTCTCAGGATGTTGGGAAGCTTGATCTGCAAAGATTTGCAAGGCATTCAATACTACAGGGATGTGGACAAAGGCCTATAAACTTCCAGCTAAACGTGAGGATGTGCACGGCTGGAGCAGGAGGGAGTGGGATCAGCAATGCTGACGTGAGCCTGGGAGCGCAGCACTTCACAGAATCCCAGAATGGTTTGGGTTGGAAGGGAACTTAAAGCCCATCCCATTCCTGCCATGGGCAGGGACTCCTTCCACTAGACCTGGCTTCTCCATGCCCCAGTGTCCAACCTGGCCTTGGGCAATCCCAGGGATTTCTGACAAGTTTAATTGGGATTTATGCATCAGGATTTCTCATTCTCCAGGCTCCTGGTATGCTCAGATATCCATTTTTATGGGAAGAAATCACTTTTTGCTGGGAACATACCTTCCAGGCTGAAGTAGAGCTTAGGACCGTATTAAGCCAACAATTTGCCCAGTTTTACCTTCTCTGATAGGAGACTAAGATAGCAAAATTCCTGATGAATCAGCAACTAAAATGATGCCTTTTCCTGGGAAACTCTTGTCCAGCTGCTGCTCCCACAGAGGAAAAATCCTCAATATTGTTTTTCCAAGTCTTGAAGGACAGAACCTGCAGATAAGAGGGATTTTTCTCCTCCCCTCCCAATGCAGGATCAGTCTGAACTGTGGTTTAGATCTTTTGTCCTATGGCTTTTTTTTTACACTTATACTAATAAAAAAATTACATGTTACACTGGAAGAGAATAAGTTTAGATTGGATATTGGGAAGAAACTCATCCCTGTGAGGGTGGGGAGACCCTGGCAGAAGTTTCTCAGAGAAGCTGTGGCTGTCCCTGGATCCCTGGAAGTGTCCAAAGCCAGGCTGGATAAAGCTTGGAGCAACCAAGGCAGGGGCTGGAACTGGATGAGCTTCAAGCTCCCTCCCAACCAAATCATTCCAGGATTCTGTTGTTGATCAATTTGTAAGGAAGTCTGACTTCTTCCACCTCAAAAGTGCTCTATAAAAGCCAAATGTTTCTTATTAAAAGAAGAAGAGGATCTGAACAAAAATCCTGCTGATGGTACTCAGAGCCCGACCCAAAAACCAGAGCAAGACCCAATCACAAGGAAATCAGTGAGTTCATGAAAATGTGTAAAACACATTGTGGTGGCAGAGCTAAACACAACAGAGCACAGAGAGGCTCCTGCTAACTGCTAGCTTTAAAAACCACGATGAATTAAGCACCAAATGGCTTTAAAGTGCCTGTAATTTATTCAAAGCAACTCTACACTGATATTTCTCATTTCTTTTGGGGTCAGCACATTTATGATTCATATTTGCAGTCTTATATCTCCACAGTTGAGAGAGACAGAAGGAAGCCTCTACTATCAGGCTGATTTCAAAAGCTGGAGGTAAAAACATCAAATGCCACACAATATGGCAAAAAAATGTCTCAAATTCTATGACATTCTTTGTTTCTTCAGCATAATTTTTCTGGAATGCTTTAGAACTTTCAAAGAATCCCATTAATTCCTCCCTGCTTAATTTACAGCTACATGAGAAATCAATCAGCTATCAAGGTATTTTGAAAAAAAAAAAGGGAAAAGCACATTCAAAATATTTATATTATTTTAAAATGCATGTGTTATTTCATTATTTCTACAGCCAAGTAAAACCTTGTTTATTGGTTTGCATTGTAACACAATTTCTCATTAAATGAACCCTTGGAAACAGGAGCGTGGTGAGGGAAATCTGACACTCCCAACATTTCACGTAAAAGTTATGCTGGGCTTCCTGTTTAAATAGTGGGAATGTGCTGCTGGAACTGCAGGGATGGGGGAACGACCCCACTTCATCACAGATTTTACTTTCCAAGCGACTGGAAAATTCTCCAGTGCTTCCTGTTAAACAACACAAAAGACAAGTTCAGAGACCTGGTACCTCTGACAGTTGTGAAAGACAGGAAAAAAAAATGAATGACATTCTCCAGAGGATATTTTTCTGTCACTTAAGCAGTTTACATATTTCTCTACTTTTACTGTATTTTTCTTCTTCTGATCACCAGGGATCGTATGTGAGTTTAGGGTCATTAGGGCTCTGTCTAGTGCCAGACAGATTCTGCTACAGTCAGATTTTTATGATGACAGCATGAAATTTTTGGAATGCACTGGTGAGTTGTGGGACTATTGACTGTCATTAAAAAGAAAAAAAAAATAAATATATCTTTGCTTTCTTGCACTACAAGCAAGCCTTTGGCTTTAAATTTTGCAAAATACAGATTATTTCTTTGAAGAGATGAAAAAAGCAGCAACTAAGTTTAATAATTAGTATTAAAAAATATTGAACTGATTATTTCCATTTTTTTTTTCAGGCTAAGAGACAGAGAGTAGGCAAAACACAAAATATAAAAAAAAAAGCCAATGAAGAATTTGACATTTTTATTTAATTATTTCTTTCCTTCTGTCTCCTTCCCCTTTCTTTTCAGTGTTTCAATCTGTTCTGCCCATCCTTGGGGAACACTGCTTGAACCTGCATTTGTGAATTATAAGCTCTCTGTACTGTACATAGCAGTTGTTAAGGATCAACTGATTAACCATTTCATCCAAGATTTAGAGGACTCATTCCAATTTTTACAACTCCATGTGGTTTTTAAATATTGTAATGTTTTCAACCAATATGTTTTCCATCTCCCAGCTGTAAAACAATACCTATTGGCTTGGGGGGAGGGAATTTATTTTTGTACAATTTTGGTATAATACAAT
>NW_005054298.1:1077836-1078865 GCF_000277835.1 Geospiza fortis | reverse complement strand
TGAAAAAAGCCTCAAGATGAAATATTGTTCTGCTCATTCCTTGCTCATTCACTTGGGCCACTGAAATATTATGGTCCAAACATTTGTTAGCAAACTGAACTACCTAGGAAGCGACAGATGATGGGATTCACAAATTCACCTGTTTCGTTGGCCTAGCAAACCCTTTAAATTCTTTCCTACATTAATATCCTGTGTATTTTTAAATTGAGAAATAGAGGGCTCACACAAAACTCAGAAGATTTGTCTGTGTGGGCACTTAAAACTGTTTTATTGAACTGTGGGTTTGTGTCAAGACTCTACGGACAAGGCATGGCTGGAATTTGTGCCCCTCTGCATCTTTTAGGAACAGCATTTTCTCTTGGAGTTTTCTCTTTATTCAAAAAGTTGCAAAACAAAAGGTACAAATTGACCTGAAGGGCTGGTGAGTAAATTTAACACCAATGTGATGCTCTGGACACCTCAGGTTTTGTTTTCTAATGGCCCTAAGAGAAAAGTCCTTCCTTCAGGAAGTTCAGATGTGTTTTCCTGAGCATCCAAATTTCCAAGGCGTGGCTTTGGGTTGCAAATTTTAGATCTCTACACTTTCAGCTGATGTCAGTGTAAACATTAAAGGCTTTATCCCCTCATGCTCCTACCATGGCTTGAGCTGCACAAAGAATTTACAGAATTGCCTGTTTATCACCACCCCCATCGCTGATAATGCCATAATATTGTGATCATATTATCACAACATAGCAGCTAATACAATAAGAACATAATGATGGTAATTATAATTTTAGCTAATGTTATTTAGTGCAATAAAACAACGCTCTAACAAGTATAATAACAAAAATAATATTTAAGGTCCTGAGCAGGAACAAACATGCTGCTTGGGCTAATGTACAATGTACACTTAACTGTTGATTTCACAATAAAATCTAAATACTATCAAAGAGAACCAATTTGCCTCACAGGAACTAACCAGGCAGGACAAATTCAAATTGGTTTATCCTGCATTCTTTGTGAGTTGAGCTAAATTCATATTTACCA
>NW_005054298.1:1024918-1077791 GCF_000277835.1 Geospiza fortis | reverse complement strand
CCCTGCCCAGCTGACCCACACTGGAGCTCTGAATTAGGAGGGAATTTCCACATGGCCTGATAGACCCTTCTCAATTAACACTGGAGCATCTTCATTTCACTATAAACACAAACAAAAATAAGACATGATTAAAGACACAGTGTCTTGGTTTGAAAAGCCAGGTGTGTGCTAAAGAAGGCCCCCCCTGAAATGCAAAATGCAAACTCCCTCCCCGTGAATTATTGTAATTTTGAAATTAAGGGGTTCTCAGGCAAAGATATGGGAACAGGAATAACAGTTCTTTACTGGGAAAATTTAAAATATAAATGTAATAGTACAAAAAAAGAAAACAAACCACTGCCAGAGTCAGAACATGACCTGACAGCGTTTGTGTCAAGGGGGTGGCACAGCCCCATCCCATGGGGGCTCAGCCCTCCTGCAGTGCCAGCTGTGCTGCTGCTGGAGCAGGGATCCTGCACAAGGGGGGAGTTTTCCTCTGCAGCTCCAGGGCTGCGGCAGATGGGCCTGGGCTCCTCTGGCAATGCAGGGGAGGAGAAAGCTGCTCCTCTGGCACTGCAGGGCAGCAGAAAGCTGGTCCTCTGGGAATGCAGGGCAGGAGGAAGCTGCTCCTCTGGGAATGCAGGGGGCAAAGGCTGCTGTGCTGCTCCAGGCTCAGATTGTATCCAGGTAGGAATGCTTGGCTCCTCCCCTGGGCAGAGCATCTCCCCATGGGATGATGGAATTTTATCAGCCATGCAGGGACACTCAGTGGCCATGGACAGAAGGTAATTAATAATTAATGGCCCGTGGACAGCAGAGATCTCCTGGAGGGAGGATTGGCTGTGGGGGAGATAAAGAAAACTGCCCAATGAACAGCAGATAACTGGCCCATCTTTAACAAAAATAGAATACCCACCCCCATTTCCAACCTAAGACACATGGTCACTAATTAAGACATGGACAAACAAATGCTCAGATTTCTTGGAGTTACGAGCCACCAAGTGAATCCACCTCCTTCTCTGCTCAATAGAGAATCCCCTAAGGAACATTCCAGAACTGGGGACATCCAGTCAGGATGCAGGAGAGACCCAAACCTGAGCCACAGATGGCCTCCTGCAATGTTTATTGTAATTCACTTTGCCTCACCTGCTCCATCTGGAAACTCCTCCTGATGAAACTTCTTTAAAACCAGTATTAAGTGATAATTTAACTCCTGACTAAAAGCCTTTGCACAAATAATATCCAACAAACACTATGAAGCACTTCCTAGGAAGACAACGGGAATTTTACAATTATTGTATTTGTAAGGGAAGAGCTTGGATCTGAAATGTGCTGGCACTTGGACTTCCAAGCCACTCACATTGAGATTTTCCTTTTTTCTCTGCATAAATAATATCATTTGCTTCCTAATATCATATTTCTCCAAGGACAGCTGGGAAGATTCTTGCAGGTACTAATCCAGAGGGCAGCACAGAAGAAAAAGTAATATTAAAGCATGCAGAGCTGTAATATAAATAACTGAATCTTGTAGGATCTGGGTCAAACCTTTCATGCCAGGATCTCTTCATTCCTCCTGTGATACTCTGCAACTTCTAATTCCCACAGTACTTCTCCCAGTCCTCCCCATCTAAAATTTCCCATTACAGAAACACAAATTTTGCAATCAATGCATTTTTAATTTTTTAGTTGAAACTGTAATGATATTTTTTGAGAGAAAAGCACCAAAATCTGCCTTCCTCTGAAAAAACTTTTCATATGAAATTTTCTTTTTTGCAACAAATTTCTTTTGCCTGTAATATCCCAAAGAGTTTATGGCATAGCAGTTTTGACTGATGTGCTGTTCCTAACATTGTTACACTGATAGGAATTCCACAATATTTTAATTATTTGACTGCTACAGGCTTAAAAAAAAACTAACACAGGACTCTTAACTGAAAGAACATGAAAATTTCAATTTTATTCCCAGTTTTCCTCGACGTTATCTGGAAGTCTTGGACCAATCCATACCCTGCCTTACCTTTTAGCTGTTTCACATGGATCCCATCTCTTTTTATGGGACTCTTGATGCCCACTGATGTTTTATGCATAATGATGCTCAAGTTTAATTGAGCTGTAAGCTTCAGCTTAATTATGAGCCTTCGTGATACCTTCAGCACTTTTTCTTCTCTGATTACTGTAACTGGTTCTCTCCAACCCCTTTAAAATCCTTAATCTATTAAACCACTTGTAGACAAGTCATTTTTAGGAGAAAGTCTAATTACTCTGTTGCAATTATCTTAATGCATCCTCGATATTTAGAGGGGAAAAAAAAATAATAACCTGAGTGAAATGCACTTTGTGGACTATTCCAGACATTTCCATTTAATGATCTGAGTCACACTGCACGTCTCCTGTGCTTAAAATGAATTTATGTGGAGAAAGTGACACTCCAGGTCTCCTCAACTCTTTGGTTAAATTTCTGACCATTAACATTTCCCACAGATTTTAGAGATGTGACCATCAGACTTGGTGGGCAATTCTGCTTCTCTTAGTGCAAGGAATTCTCATTCTTTCAGTTTCAGAGCCAAGAAAAAGAGGTAAAACTTGAAAAAAAAAATTCATTTACATGTGTCTTAAATGTATTTTCAAAAACACCAACCATGAACCTTTCAATAGATCAGCTTTGGCAAAAAAATCTGGTGGGCTTTCATGGAATTAAAATGAAGAAAATTAAAATGATCCATGTTTGAACAAGATCATGTGTGTGCTCATATATACGGATTTTGTAAAATCAGATTATATCAAAATAGTGATATTTGATCCAGTCAGTTTTTTCAAGTATAAATTCTTTCTATACTTTCTATATCTATAATTTTATCTATTACATGTAGAGCCCCTTTCTACACATTCTAATAAGTAGCACTCATATAAAATACGTTTCCTTACGTCCTGGGTGTTGTTTGTCTATCAAACACTGTGAAGTGCTAATTTGCAAGAAGTGTTGTTACTTTTTAAGGCAATAGTTAGTCAATTTTGATTTATCTATAAAAAAAGAGCATTTTACAATAAACTTCTTGCCAAAAAAAAAAGAAAATAATATAAAAGGAAAATAAATAGAAAGCACTGTGACATAAGTCCTTTTAGATCCAAATCCGATGCACTGTTCCTGACCCTGAGATTCCTGCTTAGCTGAAATACTTTAAAATGCTTCCTGAGGGTCTGAAAATTAGTCTCAAAATTAGACAACACATGTTATTCAAAAACTCAAAGAGAATAGATGTGTGACCTTGAAATTTTTTGTAATTATTTTATATCTCCTCTTAAAAATGTAGTACATTTTATAGTTATGAATTAAACTATATATTGTCTGCAAATATAAATGTATTAACTATATAACTAGTAATTAAAACCTAAAATAAAAAGGAATTCACACTAAGAACAAAAACACACCAGCCTAACAAATGTGTGTGAGAGGAGGGAGCTGTACATTGTTTTGGTTCATTCAGAGCTCAAAACCAAATAACATCTAAGCTCTCTATATTTCAATGCCTTAATATTGTTTGTGTTAATAATGCTTGTTTGTGTTAATATGTCATTTACATTGGCATATGCACTGAGAGCATGGAAAAATAAAAATAAATTCATTTTAGAAATTAGAAGGGCAAGGTTCAGCATTAATGCTGACTTTTCTCTCTCTAGTTCAGTTTCTTCACTTCTTGTACAAGCACAGCTTTAATGTTACACAAGTCCTGGAACTGGACTTTATTTAGGATATTCCTTCCCTCTTCAGGATTCCTCACTTGTTCCCTAATTTATGGGCTTGTTTTCTGCAACAGGGATCTTGATAGGGCTTTTTTTCCTCATTTCTTCACTCGATGACCACATAATTATCTGCCTGTTTGGTTAAATTCCTGAATTTGGGATCAGATAAATTCCTTGCATATAAATGAGCATATCAAGTACACGGAACACATCAATTCCAAATCAGTGATTTGTCCCCTTGTATTACAGGCTGCTTTCTCCAAAGGCATCACTTTACATTTTGCACTTCACCAAGTGCAAGACTGAGCTTGCAGTTCTGGGCATTTCTGAAGCCTCCTGCTCTCCCTCAAATCCTGCAGGATTTGCTGAAACAATCCTTGTGGAGGACAACTGTGGTTGCCTAAGGAAATGCAGAATACAGAAGTTTACAGCTTATCAGCAAGTCCTGATTACAGTTTGTTCTTTATTGTCAAAAAGGGATGAGAGATTTCCTTGTCTCTCTCTGCTTCTGTTTTCTTTTTCAATTTTCCCATTTTTTCTTTCTTTTCCATTTTTCTCCATTCTCTTTGTCATTTAAGCTTTCTGTAACTTCACCACTGTCATTCAAACTACTGGCAAAATGTCTCCAGAGAGTGTTCACATGTTCATAAAAAGCATATTTTAAATCCATATAACTCTTCTTGACCAGCGATCTCATTTCATATCGGGGAGAGAGAGAGAGAGAGAGAATTTCCCATTTACAAAACAAATGCTCCACATGTTTCTCTATTCCTTCAAAGCAGCCTTTCCATAATACATTTTTAGTGTTGGTGTTGTTGTAACGTGATTTTTCAGGCAGGAGTTTCCTTCCAGGTCCATAACACAGCCCACTAAATCTTGTGTGAGGCAATGCCGAGCGAGGAGAGCGAACAATGCGGGGCTGACAATTCTCAAAAGCAGGAGCACTTTTCTGCCAAAATAACCACTCACAGCTGCCTCCTCATTTCCTGGGGAAGTCGAGGTGTTCCCCTGGACCCACTTTGCAGCTCTGTGATCACGCCAGCGGTGCGGTGTGGCTCTGCAATCCGTGCAGATCAATCCAGCCTCGTTAGCATCGCCCCGGCCCCGCTCCTGCAGCCTGCTGCCAGCCTCATCTGCCAGGGTGGGCAGCTCTGGGGGGCTGCATGTGCCAGCAGCCACAGCTGCTCTCCCTCTGCTCCTTGCCCCAGCAGGGCACTCCTTCTCCAGGGCTGGTGCCTGCTCTCCAGGTGTTGGAACCCAGGACATTCCTCTGACTGCCCTGGATGGTTTGAGACCCTGGCAGGGGGCTCAGAGACCTTGGCACAGAGTCACAGACACCTGTGCCTTGGATTTTAACCCATGGAAACAATTACCAACTTTGTGTGAAGAGTTACAAGACACAAGAGTTTGAGTGGAATGATAGTGAATTTGTCACAGGGTGAAAATGTAGAATTTTGGAGGTTTTAGAATGGGGGTTCAAGAGGCAAGGTGGAGGAATCTGGGTGTGTCCTGTCCTTCTTCTCCTTCTTCTTGTCCTCCATCTTCTGCTGGGATGGTGGCACTTCTGGATTGGTTTAGAGTAGAGACAGACTGTCTAACATAAGTGATAGGTAATGGAAAATTATTGTAAATAAAGTACACATAGTTTTAGTATAAAAAGCCAACACCACCCCAAGGGTGGTCAGTGTGCCGCAACCCAACCTGCTGGACAGACCTCAGCAGGTCAGAGAGAGAATGTAACAGATAAGAGAAAATAAACAACCTTGAGAACCAGAGCTGAAGAATCTCGACTTCTTCTTTGAGCCCAAAGCTAAGAAAAAAGACTTTGTAATACCTTGAGAGCCTTTTCAACAACAACAAACCCGAGATCCAGGTGCATTCCTTCTCCAGGGCTGCTGCTGCTCTCCAGGTGCCCATGCCTGTCGCTGCTGAGATGGTCGCAACCCATAGAGGAACACCATGAACTTCAGAAGGCTTCTTTCTGTTTATTTGAATGGCATGCTGTCTTTTATACCTTTCTACAAAAGATATAAAAGTCAGTATGCTGTTTTATACCTATCCATTTGCTTTATACCTATCCATGCTTTATACCTATCCATTGGCTACAATAAATCAACATAAGGTTCATTGGTGTAGGGTGGTCTCCACCACTGTTTTCCACACACGTCCAACTGCAATGCACCCTCGTTTATCTCTCCTCCTCTGTTTCCATGTCAACAGCCGTGGTAGAACTCCTTTCAGGGGCAAAGACAACTCTTATCAGCATGTCTTCTTCAACTCTCTCTGGCTAACAGGCCAGCTGTCAGCCCCTTCCACACATGCCTTCCCAAATTCCACTGGCTGTCCCCCTCCATGCTCCCTCCTCCTTCCCAAAGTGTTTGCCTTGCTGGTATCACACCACTCCTGATTGATAAGCTCCTCCCCACCTGAATTTCCAGCTTTATCCCTTTGCCCATACTCCAAAATTTACCCTGGAGCGGCCAATGGAATCTGCACTCTGCAGCCATCCTGGTTTTTGGTACCTTTGAGACACGCAAAGAGCTGCAGTCTGAATATTGCAACTTCCACATGATTCAGGCACTGAGGTGATGTCAGAGCTCAAATTAAACACTTCCATGCTGCCAGAACCTTCTCTTGGCTTTTTGTCTGGCCCAGGTCTCACCTTGCTGTACAGGGAGTTCACACCCATCATTATTCCATCTCCAGAAGAATCAGGCAGGATAAGCGTTCTCTTCTGTCCCTCTATTTGCTGCTTGGAGGTGACAAACCTGGGAAAGGTTTGGAAAGGTGATTGTGACATTTTTTGAAGTTTTTTTTTTCTCTCAGGAGTAGATTTACTAAACTAAATCCTTCCTAGTTATCTCCTGCAAAGATTAAACTGTGGCAAAATTGAAAGTTCAGTCACTATGAGAAAAATGGTATAAATTGCTGCAAACATTGGTAAATAGAAATGCGCTCAAATCCAGAACAGAAACACAACAGTTTTCTAATAATTAATCACAGGAATAATTCATATGCATCCCCTTCTCTTCAGGACTTTAAATCAAATTTAAAACTATTTTTGTAAGAGGTTATGCTCTGGTTCACCAGGAGGTAATGCATGATGTAGAAATGGGTAAGACCTACAACTCAATGCTACAGAAAATCAGCCTGGAGATTTGCAAAAGGTAATTGTGCTAATACAAATATGTTCTCTGCACGTGAAAATATCTTACTCTTCAAAGCTATACTGAGCTTCACACCACCAGCATGAGGGGTGGTTGATACACCCGGAATGTGATTTTCTTATATCTCAAGTAATATTTGGAGAAAAATATGTGGTTTGACTCAGAATGTTAGTCTGAATGAGTGATTTCAGTTATCAGTAATCATAATTTTGATGGAATATGAGTCATTTATCTAAAACTCACAGGAAAAAATAGATGAATAACTGGTTCATTGCATGTTTAGCTGGCTGAAAATAGAGCCAGAATTTACCAGAAATTGTTTCCCTCCTGAACAATGACTGAATCTGGTGACAGTGGGTCAAACCATCACAGAGCAGAAGAGAATTCAACCTGAGAATATTTCAGCTGAATTTGACGATTGTATTTTCTTCCCAGCTGCAAATCTTTTGCACACCCACAAATTTGGGGATGATTGCAACCACATTTCTCTTCCTCCAGCTGTAGAAAACCCTCAATGTAATTCATCCTCACTGGGTCCCAGAGTAGCTTCTCTGTTTTCTCATGCCTTGTGTGAAGCACAAACTTTTCAGTCTGAAAGGTGTAAATTTTGTATCAGACCAAAGTACAATTAAAAAAATATTTCTCTGTTTCAGTATCAAAACTGTGAAAACTTGTAATTAGTCAAAATCCAAACCATTTGTATATTTTAGGGTCAGTAGGGACTATAACCACAACCTTTCTAAAAAAATTGTGCAGACAAAAGCATTTTATTCAAGACTAGATTCTCCTTATACACTTCATAATTTCCCAGGAAAATATTTACTTAAAAACTCCCTGGGAAAATATATTTCACGGGGAAAAGGCTGCTGAATTTAAGTAGCATGGCAAAATACAATGTTTTGACTGGCTTTCTACAGTTATTTTTTCATAACTTTTAATAATGTGTTTCACTTCGGGTTTATTCAATAAACAGCTCAATCACTTGATACTGAAATCACTCTCAAAATTTATTTCCTTCTATCAGGCATACGAACCAGTTTGTTATTTATAGGGTGAATGTTATTATTGTAGGGTTTTCCATGGATGTTGACTGCCCACTACTGACTGATTGCCTGACCTTGGGAAAAACAAGATTACCACGACTCATTTTAAGAGAGTTTAAGAAGAAATTAATAGGCTTTATAGAGAAAAAGTGAGAAAACAAATCTAAATTAGTGGATTTCACTTGAGAACTCATTTCAGCCTACTTGATGGGGCTTGGAGGGTGGGGTTTGGTTTGCTTTGGTGTTTTTTAGAAGGGGTCAGAAGTATTTAAAAAATATGAAATTTGATTATTTCTCTCTGCTCATGTCAACGAATTCCCTCTGATGAAAGATCTCTGGAGATCAGTGTCTGACTTGCAGCCCAGGGTCTTTCAGCACTCCCAAATTCTCTGGGTCCAAGCCAAGGTCAGACACTTCTCCTGCTGCCCAGGAGATGCTGCTCAGGATCTCCCCGGTGCAAATCTTTTCCCTCATCAGGAAGAATTCCCTTTTAGAGATCTTTCACTGGAGAATGCACCCAGCTGCTACCAGGAGCTTTCCCTGGAAGAGTTCACATCACATAACAGCTCCAAGCCTTCATTTCAGCTCCAGCAGCCAAAGGCAAAAAAAAAAAAGCAGAAGTTTGGTTTGTTTTTATCCAGGGAAAATCAGGACACGTCCCTGACATTGAGATGTCTGCCTGACATTCCAGAGAAATCCAGAAACTGTCACGTTTCCACTTGGAGCAAAAGCTTTGTCTTTGCATAACCACTCTTGGGTTGGAGGGGTTATTTCAGATCCCCAATTTTATTTTTAGGACCTGTAAAGTTCCACATGTCATAAGCTATAATCACTCCGAGTGTGCTTACAGTAAATTCATGCCGAAGAATGGATGCAATAAGGGAAACTGATCCCACAGAACCCAGGGGAAAAAAAAGAAAGAAATTACAAGAAAATTAAACAAAGACACTGTTAGAGAGAAAAAAATAAATTACAAAAGCCTTGTAGAATTATATTATCTTTCCTGCTGGAAATATCTCTGCTCGTGTCTAATCTTTTTCATAATAGTTTTGTATTGGTAGATCTCAATCATTTGTTAACACTCTGGTGCAATCAAATCCTTTTTTCCCCCCTCTGTTGTTCTGTGTTGAGAAATTCCAGTTCCTAGGAAATTTCTTCCTCTGGCAGCTAAATTTCAGCAGTGTTACATTTAATTTCATATATACTGGTTGAGCATGCTCTACTTATTTCTGTAGATCTTGAATTTGAACTGATGATGTTATCAAATTTGGTGTGTAAAAAGAAAAAAAAAAATTTGTTTTGTTTTGGAAAGATCATTCATGAAAATGTTACATTAAAGAAGTTTTAAATCTGATCTTTGATAATCTTGAAATTTCTTCCAGCCTGTCTGTTCTGCTTTTATTGCACTCCAGCTTATATTTGCTCCAGCTAGTCTTATATCTTAATTCTCACAATTCTTCTATCAATTTCTAAATTATACCACCTGAAATTATTCATTTAAATGGTTCAAGCTGTAAATATTAGATTTGACCTTAGAGGTTTCAGCTCCTGAAAAACACAACTGTTAGACCACAAAGTCCAGACTATAGGACTGGAAATAAACTAAAGAGATACAAGCAAATGCACAAATTCTTACCAAGTTAACATCTGAATTAATGTAATCAGAGTTTGTTAATAGGCTATAAAATTCCTGGAGGAAAAGACTAACATTTTTTTGGGCTAAGCATCCAAAGGTACAGAACCACAGTGAATTAGAAACACTGTGGTATTGCTGTGTTAGAAACAGTTTATGTGTCCATTGTACAACTGTTTTGCAGTCTGAGTGATGCAGACTGATATATAAATATCAAGGAAATATTTATATTTCCTTGATATATAAACATCAAGGACAACTAAAACCAATCCTGATCTATAAAGCTGAACCCCATTTTAATCTTACCCCTGGACAGACACTGTTGGAATGTGTCACCAAAAATTCTTAAAATCACTGCAGTTCATCACTGGACTCTGTTTAATCTGGAATTCTAAAAATATACATAGATTTACCACATAAAAGGATTTTTTTTTATAACCATTTTAATTCTGTGCTATAGATCATTATTATAGAAGCAGGCTGCAGCTAATGATGTTGCAACTGCAGAAATATTCCAGATAAAGATCTGGAATATTTCCCTTTTCCCTGAGAAAAGGATGGAGCATCTTTCCATCAGTGTCATTGCAGTTACAGGTGTTTACAAGACATTGACTCATAAAATAAAATTTTGGTGTTAGAGAACAGGTAAACTTTTTTACAAAATTAAAAACTTTGACCTTTTCTGCTTAGGAAAATGACAGTTTCTGGCACTGGTGGAAATCTTTCAATCTTCTCTCATGCAAAGAGGAAAAGCATCCTGGAAAAAAAAATTATTCCCATTGGGCAAGTTTGTCTTGTTAGTTCCAATTGCAGAGAGAAGCATGGTGCCTCATCTTTGGCTGTGCATGAGCATCATAAACTGCCTGAGGGACTGGCAGGAAGGGGCAGAAGAAACAACAGCTACAGCCATTTTCACATCAGAGCACAGCTGTAAGGAGAGATAATAGTGGTGCCCTCCTTAGGCATAACATCCCTGTGTTTGGGGCACTTGGGAAAGGTTTTATTCCTCTCTCTGGGGAGAGCAGCTGCCCACAGATCAAGCCGCACATTATGTTGGGAAGGGGTCGTCTGCTCTTCCAAACTGGACATCTCCCTCTTGCAGGTGAACAACGTGCAAAAAGGAAACACAGAACAAGAGGAAATCAAGATTTGGGTCCTAAAGCTGAGGGCACTGAATGTGAGGGATGAAAAGGGAGCTTTTCTCTATTCTGTTCTTTCTGATTTCTCTCTAAGGAATGAGCAGTGAATTGGCTGAATCCCACTCTGGAAGCACATCCCCACTGCTCTGACACAGGACACATCCAGTATCCCAAACCCAACATCTAATGTTTGTCTGTCTGCCTTGCAGGAAGTCAAAACTCTTTATCAATAGCATCAAGCTTATTAAATTCCTTATTAAAATAAAATTTTCATTGAAAGCACACCCAGTCTGTCAATGCTGGCAGTTAGTTTTTTAAATTGAAACCGAGAAATCTCAAGATAAAACTATACAGTTATTTTATATATCAGCCAGGCAGCCCCTTCCTTAGCAGAAAGTGCTGAATCCATACCCAGAACACTTCACTTCAGGAAACACTTTGGGATTTTGGAGCCAGAAAAGCCAGAAATCGTTTTCATCCTGGGTGGATCCTGTGGTCCACCAAGTCCCACCACACTGCACCCCTTTCCCTCAGCCCAGGGCCTTCACACCCACTCATGGTGGTGTCAGATTTCCAGAAAGACAACTTTTCCCAGAAGTTCTTGCAGGTGAAGTGCCCTTGTTGAGCAGCACTGTCAGGAAATTCTGAGGCCCTCATAAAATTGCACTTTACAGGCAGGACGGGGACTCCCTCAGTCACTAATTACACACCTTGGATAACTGGTCCCATTTCAAGACTCCCTGTGGAAATTCTTGTGGTACTTTTATTTTTTCCCAACAGCTACAACGTTTTTCATTAATCATTTGGATGCATTTGGCATCCACACCAAGATGACTCTGTCAAACAAAATAGGAACCATTTATGCCCTGGATTTCCTCAGTTCCGTATTTAATTGTTGGTCGTGTTTCCTCTCATGCAACTGTTGTTGGTTTTCAGAGCGAAGCTGGTTTCTGCACTTTGCATTGAGTAAACACAAGCCTGTCTGCTGGTTCAAAAATCCTGGAGATTTATTAAAAAATAAATTAATTAATTAAAAACCCCACCAAGTTTGACTTCATTTTTTTTAATAAAACTCAGTTTCTTCTGATCTTCATATGATAATAAACTTTCCTAATATTTTCCATTGAAGATTAATACACTTCTCTAGAAAGTTATATCTAATTTATGTGACTTTAAGGGTCATGCTTTAATAACAATGATGAAACACGATTATTACTTCCTAATGCTGAAATTACAGTTTTTACATTGTAAATTTTTCCTGCTATGCGCCCTGTGGCACTAACATTTTTATCACTCCATGTGTTTCTAGTTTTAAAACCTTTACCCCTGCTGTTTGAAAAATATTTCTCATTTTCGTCCCCTATGGAGTACAGAAATCCCTAAAGGCAAACCATTAGTGATCTTTCTGCCTTTTCCCAAACACTTATTATGATCACCAGTGTTGCTTCCACTGCCTCATTGGCTTTTGGTAAAGTATGCAAATGAGATGTTCAAAATACACACTTTTTGCAACTGTGCAAGTTCATACTGATTTATAAAATGGGAAGGCTATTAAAGTGACTGAAAATGTCAGCAAGATTTATGCATGGGTGACAAATTGTATTGGAAATGCTCATTTTTAACGTGCTGGCCTGGGTTCCTTCTCTTTTTTAAAAAGTATTGGATGCGATACACTTGCTTTAAGGCCATTTGCCCCTCCCATCTCTCCATTTGTTTTAAATAGACTCTGACAGTGGCTTTTTGACCAGGAAAATAAACAAAACTCTTCACATCGATTGTTTTGATCATGGAAAGCAGAAATCATTTCTCTTTTTGCTTGTGTTTATCCATGAAAATATTTAGGAAAACGCTTTCACCCCTCCTTTGGGATGAAACACTCATGGCCCAGACAGATCCTTCCAGGGAAAAATACCATATGCAAATACCATAAAGACCATTAAAAAAATCAACAAGTGCCATCTACAAATAGAACAGCTACTAAATTTGCCAAACATGGATAAGGCAGACATGGAACTATAAGAAAACCAGCAAAGAACCCCAGTGCTACAATTGCAGGATAAAAAGAAATATGTTATAAATCAATGAAAACACTGCAGAGCATTTCACAATAGCAAGGAAATGATGGAGGAATTTATGAGGGTTCATTTCAATTTCGGCACAGAAAGCAAAAGGAACCTTGTCCCTGATGTTAAAGAGAAAAGGTTTAGGCCCATAATCACACATCGTATTATCAAATATGAACAGTCAGAAATGGCATAAAGAAAGAAAATCAACAACCTATTGAATGTCTTGAAACACCCATACATAATCTCAGAGGTATAATGAGAAATCCTGCTCTGATACCAACATATTTATAACTTCTGTCAACATGAACCACATTATGTGAGGGTTTAAACACTTTAAAGCATAGCATGTGCTAACAACACCAATATTAAGGGAGAGAAGCTGTGCTTTTGTGGTTATTTTCTTCTGTTCCTGTGCACTGGGTTTGGTGCAAATCCCACTCCTGTGAAAGCTCAGACCAGGGTTTATTCAGAAATCCCAGTGCGCAGGGTTTGAGCCACCCAACCCCGTGCTCAAGGTGTTTAAGAGCCTCCTGCCAACAGACACCAGAGTTTCAACAGCATTTAGGGGCACATAAATGCAAGCAGAGCTTTTAATGAGCTGTTCCTCACTTGTTTTTGTTTTTAGAGCTGTACAGGAGTGAACACACCCCCAGAGTTCAGGGCTGTGATCATTTGGGTACCCACAGCCACCACAGACGCAGTCTCCCTCTTCCCAAACTCAAAATGTTTTAAAAGTTATTCTGCAATCCTCTGCATTGAAAAATTCAATACTGAGAACTTAATTCTACTTTTTATATTCAGATCAGTCAGTACCAGTACCATTATTGCTCTGATTTTCCTAATTAGTTCATTAAGTTGCATAATAATTGGTTTACTGCCACCCACTTTTTATGATGCTAGAACTGTGAAAATAAAATTGATTTAGGGCCTTATTCTGATCTATTATGCTTATTCACTCCCATATCCTGGTGCTTGCTGCAGGTTTTTTTCCCCCTTCATCTCTCAAAGTCTGCATATTTTTCCCTGGTTTCACTTAAAATGCAGCCCATATTCCAGTTTTATATAGGTGGGTTTCAGATGTGCATTTGACAAGTATAAACAAATAACCAAAGCATTTCCAATGGAAAACATCTGTCTCTCACCTTAGGAGGTCAAGATAAAACTCAGTGTGTGACATGCAACGTATGAATTTGAATTTATTTCCATTGTGCTAATGACATATATCAATGCCTTGACAGAAGTAGCTGGCATATTATATTAATGGGGCTCTGTCCTAAAAGTGACACTGGAATATCCAGACAAAAGCAGGAAATGGATGGGAAGAGAGCAACTCTGTTTTGCTAGAGTGAGTAGTGGTTCTGTGTGTGAAACCCTGTCCTCCTACTACACAACCACGTAGTTGTAAAAATGCCCATTCAATGCAGATGCCTGGTGCAATAGGAGAGAGAGAGAGAGAGAGAGAGAGAATTCAGGCTTGGATTTGGGAAAAAATTGACATGATCCAAGATTTCCCCAGAGCTGGATTTATATGGATGGCTGGAAGAACACTCATTTCTTTCTGGTCCATGATAAATCCATACCCATGTCCTTGTGCTGGGCAGTCGCAGCCAGACAAGAGAGCCATGCAAAGGGTACAGGAGATGTGCTCAGATAAAACTTAAAATTAGTTGTGGACGTCAGGATTGGAATGGAATGGGAGAGAAGAGGAAAAGCAGAGCAGTCAACAGGTGAAATAAATTGCTCTTCCATCATTTCTGTTGTTTCCGCAAGAGTAGAAATGCAACAAGGAATGCTTCATCTCTTCATCCATAGAGCGCCAGAGTGGTTTGGGTTGGAAAGAACATTAAGGTTCATCTCATTCTACCCCCTGCCATGGCAGGGACACCTTCCACTATCCCAGGCTGCTCCAAGCCCTGTCCAGCCTGGCCTGGAACACTTCCAGGGATCCAGGGGCACCCACAGCTTCTCTGGGCACCCTGTGCCAGGGCCTCCCCACCCTCACAGTAAAAAAATCCACTGAGTGGAAAATACACAGCAACAGTAAAAAAAAAAAAAAAAAAAAAAAAAAAAAAGAAAAGAAAAAAACAAAAAAAAAAAAAAAAAAGAAAAGAGAAAGAGAAAGAATGAAAAAATTTATATATTTGCTTAGTGCCTGCACATTGGAGACACTTGTGCACACTCCCAAAACCAAAGTTTCCAAAAAAACCTCCTCCCATCTCCTCCTGTGGAGAAAACCATCAAGTTCCACACCTTTCAGCTCCCAGTGGCCCAATCCATCAGCCCAGCCCCAAGCTGTAGTGGTAGGATGAATAAAACAGAATTGGAAAGCAGCTACCAGAGGTTTTCATGAGGTTTTTGCTGCTCTTGGCCTGCTTTTGTATTTTTGGCTGTCGGCTTTGCAGCTTTTGGAAGCGCGAACCTGATTTTCCCTCCAACAGCAGCGAGGAAGGGAAATCAGGTTCACGCAGTGGCTGAGTGCACCCCTGTGCATGTGCTTCAAAAGTTAAAAGTTTATTGAGATTGCAAACAGTTTAAATGTTATTGGGGATGCAATATGGTGCATTATACTCCCGTGCTGACCAGATGGCTGCCTTAAACAAATGCCACCAACGCTTCCAAGGGAAGCGACACCGGTTTGGAGGTGGCCGAGCCCTCCCTGCCAGAAATGCCATTTTCCTCACAGGTTCCAATCCACAATCACTGCATTAACTGCTCTGGAACATCGAATCCCAAAACCTTTCTGCCAACTGACTGCTGTCCACCCACCCTCAAAATTTCTCTGAGGCAACAAAGCACTGATTTCACCAGGAATTTTGGTAAAAGCTCTTGTGGAGACACAGTTGGCTCATTTTGGCAGGAAGCAGTTCTTAAAGCATCTCAGTGAGGATGACTTCAGACCATACTTTGAGAACACTTAATTGGTATTAAATAGAGGTTAAAATTAGAGGTTTAGATTAACAGGAAAGAAAGAAACCTGTGAAGATGAACAGGCCCTAGTGCAGGGTGCCCAGAGCAGCTGTGGCTGCCCCTGGATCCCTGGAAGTGTCCGAGTCCAGGTTGGACACTGGGGCTTGGAGCACCCTGGGACGGTGGAAGGTGTCCCTGCCTGTGAAACTCATGAACTTTAAGGTCCCTTCAACCCCAAACTCTTCTAGGATTTTATGAACCACCATCAAACCCATTTTATACACTCATGACAAACCTGAAGCACAATTTTTAAGGGAAATATTCATCTAGTAACTCTGTGCTGCAGACCAAGTTCTGGAACTTCTCTCCAGGCTGACGGAATACTCATCTTACTATACAGACACTACTGTTTTCCAGAAAAAGGCTGTGGAAGCAAGCACCAGTTCTCACCATTCCACTTCCCTTAATCCATTTTCCCTGTTCTCCCAGAACATGACCTCATTTGATGAGTGTTTTGTCTCGATATAAATATTTTCTAACACTGCAATAAAGAATCCATTATAAAAGTGATTGAGATGTTTCGGGTAGTTTTTGCTAAAAAGAGATGATTTGCACTTTTTTTTTTCAACTGTACACTTGAAGGGAACTGATGTGAAGTTAGTGCTATAATAAAAATGTAAATAAAATTCATTATAGTTCATAGATTTCCTGATACCATCTTTATTGACTCAATATTACTGAAATACGTAAAAATAAATATATAAAATTATTTTGAGAGTTCATCAGAACACCTTATTTTATCATCATAAAATAATAATGGAAAATCCCTCCAGGAAAAAAAAAAAGATGACATTTACAATACATGAATTTTCTTATGTTTTCCACAAGTTACATAAAATTAAATGTATATAATTAATGTTCCACTGTTTATGAGCAGCACTGCTTTGCTCTTGCTGCATACAATGTCTCAAAGCCAAGACATGAAATAGACCCATTGGAGCCAATTTCCCTGCAGGATCACAACATTTTTTTATGGTTTCTTGTAACCATCTAAATCTCAGCACTCGAACGGTGTTTGTCAATGAATCTTTTAGCTTAATTACAAGATGTCACACGTGCTCTGTGACCTGTGTTTGAGGTCAAGGAACATTTATATCTCACTGGAGCAAATGGAGCTGTTAGCACTGAAATGCAGCATTCCTTGTGCTCCAACTGGAGCTGACAGACGTCAGGGATCGTTTGGAATCCTCGTTACAAATTGTAATTTACTCCTGGGGTGTAAGTCAGAACACATAAGCGTGTCTCAGATTTAGGGATTGGGATTTTTTTTTGTCCTCACATCTGTGGGATCACAGAAAAATTTAGGAGGACTCAGCCATGACCCCCTGCCCAAGCAGGGTCAGCTCTGTGGCCTAACCCTGTTACTGAGTACTTGATCCACTCTTGCCCTGCAAACTTCCAGGGGTGGAAATGGCTACTCTGGGAAAATTCCTGCCCTGCTTGATACCTTCATGAGGAAAAAGTTCTCCTGTGCAGTGTGAAGCTCCAGCTTTCCAAGTAGTGCTGGTTGTCCCTCATCCCCCTGCCCCACACAAAGTTCTGAGCAAAGGGAGGTGGTCACAGGTCACATCCCTGCTGCTCCGACTGCCCAGGATCACAGGGGAGAGGAACTGAATGGTTTAGGTTGGAAGGGACCTTAAAACTCATCTCTTCCCACAGGCAGGGACACCTCCCACTGTCTCAGGCTGCTCCAAGCCCCATCCAGCCTGGTCTTGGACACTTCCAGGGATCCAAGGGCAGCCACAGTTTCTCTGGACAACTGGGCCTCACCACCCTCATAATAAATGAAGATGCAGCAAGTTCTGCAAACACGTTGAGAGTTCCCCCTGTGGCCTCCCCAGGTCATTGATAAAGATGTTATCACCAAAAAAGGCCTCCGAGAGCCCTGCAGGTTCCATCACTCCTCACAGACATCCTGGGCTTACAGCTCCATCCTCCCATGAACTGCTGCCCTCTCTGAGCCTGCTCATCCAGCCTGGTTTGGGTGGGTTGGGTTGGTTTGGTCCCAGCTCCAGCTGAAAACGCACCAACTCCTTCCTAGTCGGTATTTGTTGAATACTGACCCACACAGTAAACTCTGATAGGATAACAAATTTTAGGAAATTTCAGTGAGAAATTAAACTTTTGACTTTTCTGTCTTCATAAATAGAATAAGAAGCTTCTACTGCCTGGATAAGTTTAAGGCTCTGACTACAAACATTGTAAACTCCAGCAGTCATTCCATGGGTTACATCATATGGGAAAAGCGTGGTCTTGTGAGCACCAGCTCAGCACAGGTTTGGAAACTGGGGAATTCTGTTTTTAACATGAATTAGTCATTGTGGGATCAGCTGAGGAACTCATCTCTGACCAGGCTCTGAGGACATAATCATGGAATTATTTAGGTTGAAAAAGCCCTCCAAGACCATGGAGTCCAAGCTGTGCCCAATCCCCACCTTGTCCCTAGCCCAGAGCACTGAGCCATGCTCAAGGATTCCTTAGGCATCTCCAGGACGGGAACTCCAAACCTCCCTGGGCAGCCCCTGCCAATGCTCGGCCTCTCCCTCATTAACACAGGCTCTGATTGAGAACAAAGTGACATTTCCAGGTAGCCTGGGCTTGGCCACCACCCCTGTCCATGGTCACATCCCTGCTGCACAGCCTCTGCTTCCCTCCACACCACAAAACAAGCCACCAAAAGTCGCCACTCTGGATTGGCAGCCAAGAATCGGAATAATTTTCTTCAGAATTATCCCAAATAAGCTCCAAAAGTCAAGAACAACATTCTCCCCGTTGCTAAAACCTCAGTACAGCTGTAACATTTAACCCAGCCCTGTAATTAGCTCTGGGTACAACTGAAAGAGTCTGACACCAAATCCAGGAAAAAAAACATTTTGCTTTTCTACAATGCATAAACAGGCATCTTTCTCTGTGCATTCCTCACTGGATCTTCAAGCCTCTGCCAACTTGATTACACAATTCTTAACTAAATATTTGCCAATTGCAGCTGCGATACTAAGTGGTGCTGCTTGAAAATTCCTTTAGCAAAAAGAAGAAAAACATCATTACAGCACTTTTATTTTTAGTGGCTTTTCTTTTCATGAAAAAAAAAAAATCCCTTTAAGTGTATTAGATAGCGTGCTGTAATGAATAAGAACTTAAAAAATATATATCTACCAATAATTTTATATTTATTGCACTTAATTTAACAAATTATCGCACAAACTACATAGGCAGCAGTTTTGCTGTGAAATTATTATACTTAAATGAACTTTTGACAATGTATTAATTACAAGGACATGACCACATTTATTCTGCTGATCCGGTAATTACATGCATTAAAGAAATATTTATTCAGAAACCATGTTGTGTACTTCAAAACAGGCTTTTATTGCCAGGCTACATTTCTTGTATACAAACTGCCTTCTTGCCATTTATGAGCCCTTTTCGAACTTTTACAGAGGGCCAGAAACACTGAGTAAACTCTGGGCTGAAACTTTCCCTGCACATTTGAAAGGACCAGAACTCTCCATCAGACACAGACCTCAGGCTGGATAGAGAGGTTGGGGCAAATCTGCACAGATTTTGTCCTGCCTGGCTTCATTGTGCTGTTTTATGGGGAGAAGAGAAGAAAAATGCTCAATAATCTGCATGTGAGTTGGCACAAATTAATTTTTGTTTCCTAGATATGAAGCTCATGCAACCCAGCACAGCTGTCATTGTGAGCCTAAAAGTGAACAATATTTTCCTTGCTGGATGTGGGGATATCCCTGGTAATAAAGAGTTCTGTCATCATCACATTCCTGAGCCCTTGATAAGCACAGGTGAAAGGGAAAAGCCAAATTGACCCCCAGATTTTGTTTGCAGTTTGTGGTGCAGCCCTTTGAGTTTCACTCAACATCAAAACCTGTGAATGACTAAAATAAGAAAACCAAAAACTGAACACCAAAGGTCTTATCTCCAAAACTGAATCCAATTTTCCTTCTTAGCCAGTGCACATAAGTAGTCAAATTTTCAATTATTTTTATTAACTTTTAAGGCTATCCAGTTCTGTTGTATCTGACAGCCAGTGCAATAATTTGAAATATTCTCACTTGCATTACCATCTTTCCATTAAGAAGCAGAGAACATCTTCCCAAAAGGAGGATGTTTGTCTAAATAAAACCAACACATTTCTGTCCTTTTCTCTCAATGGATGTTTTATAATGCCAGGAAACATTTATGGAGTCCTCAAGTAATGAGTTGCTCTTGAGTGTGAGTAACAGCCAAAGGTTAGAATCACCTGATAGAAACCTCTGCACATTAAAACAATCTAATTTTGCTCTATAGTTGTTGTTAATTCTTATTCTATAAGCCAGGATCGTTTTTACCATGTCATTGCTTTCATTTTTAATGGAAACTTACAGTGCATGTGAGAAAAGGGAGAACTTTGGAATTTTGAATGAACAGCCTTAATTTTCATAACCACCCTAGCCAAAAGAAACAGTTTGTCACAAAGGAAGGGATGTAACCCATTATAATTTGTCTCCCACTATGAAATAACAAAGCAAAGCACTAAGGGCAACAGGCACAGCAGCTCAAACATTTTTAAATGTGGGTTTAAATTAATTCATGGTCTAAATCACTAAATCAATTCATAGGGACCTTTCCTACCCACATGAAAAGATTTACTCTTGCAAATTGGAAGTGCCCAAGGAAAACTGGATGTGACCAAGGTGGGGTTTGGTCACAGGTTGGACTCAATGACCTTGGAGGGCTTTTCCAGCCTCAATGATTTAGTGATTCTGAGACAAGTTTGTACCACTTTTCCCCAGTTTTTAGATATTTAGAGCGGCTGCCGTGTACCTGGAATGTCTGATATCTAAGGATGAGGTCAATCCTTGTTCCTCATCGCTTTCCAAGAACAACTGCCATGACTGACAAACTGGACACAATTTTTTTTTAATCTTGAGAGGAACTAATCAAGTCAAACAGGCCCATGTTTGGTTTAAGAAAAAGCCCAGCCTCTCGGACAGGAAAACAAAGTCATGGTGTGATTTCAGACCTTTCCACTGCTGTAACAAACAGCAATTTTGGGTATAGGATAACTGCAGCAAGGTGGAAGCTGTGAAAGGTTATGCAAATGCAGGGAATTAGAATTCTATCTCAATGTCATTACATGTGTCTACTTAGATGCACATTTTCTGCTATGTTTAAGTTAAACAAAACACTAAATGACTGTGTAGTATGACATCTCATTAATATGTTTCTATTCACATCTGTGCCTTTAGTATTAAAAAAAATAGGCTGTTCCAGTGATAAGAGATTAAGTCCTTTAATTAGAAACAAATGACAAATCACTGTTAACCCCATGTGATGCTTTCTCAAACTTCCATCAAATATTCCCCTTAAAACATTATTAAGCACAAGTTCAGCAGATCTACTTCCTAGAAAGTGCTATTTAACAAAACCCAGGCAGGATGTTAATACTGAGGCTGAATTACAGGTTGCCAGAGCATTTCCTGCAAGGGGATTGACAGGGGATCATTTTGTTATGGGGCCACCTCCAGCGTGTTGTGACAACCAGTCATTACACCTCTGAGCACAGCACTCAGCTGTAGGTTTCTACAGGATGCAAATAGCTCCAAATGGGTTCAATTTAGAGACAGCAGATAATGTATCATTCACTTCTTTAAGGTAGAAGCTTTTAATTTTCAAGGAAAAAGAAAGAGGAGTACATTTCAGTCTCTGGGAATAAAGATCAGCTCTAACAAAGCCCGCCAGAAACAAAAAAAAAAAAAAAAATAAAATAAAATAAATGGAGAATAGCAATAACTATTATAAAAATAAAAAGCTTAACTTGCTTTTCCCACTTGTCTCGGAGCCCCACAGGCTGTGTTAGCCCAGCATCCCTATTTACTTAGGATGCCACACAACTGCTCATTCCAAATCTGTGCTTTGCAACTGGTGACAAATACTGGGGAGTAAGATTTCCTATTTGCATAGCAACCCTTTCATCTCGAGTAGTCCCTACAGATTTTTGCCAAGTACCCACACAGAAGATCAAAATGGAGAGCAATAATTATTGACGACAACTAATTCACGGTACAGGCACGGCAAGAGTTGAAAAAATCAGATTTACCAAAACAACAGCAAAATAAAGATACAGAAGGTCTCAACCTGCTCAGAAATGGCCATTTTCAAGAAAGAATTTGCTACTTCAAAACACAAACATAGCCCCAGGTATTGCAACATTACACGTTTTTGGAAGTGCTGACTGTGTTGGAAACAAAGACAAAACTCCAGGTATGTAAAAAGCAACAGGTTCACAAAGGTTTTTATGAATCTTATGGATTTCTGTCATCTTATTCTTGCCTTGGAAGCTCTAAACACAAAATTTAAACAGTGCTATAATTTCTCAAAGTCCACTTTTTTAGGGTAAGACATCTTATACATATAATATATATAATAACAGAACAGGTTACTTTGTTTAATGCTGATTTTTTAAAAATTTAAATATGGATACCAACATAAAGAGAGGTCAGTGGCAAATAAAATCCATTTTCTACAACTACGTGTCCATCACAGCCTTTAGCCACTACTCCATACAACTTCAAGGATTTCTCTGTGTGTTATTTAGGTTTGGTTTGAAGGTTTTTTTCTCATCCACAACACTGTGAGTTAACAGAAATGAAAGTCAACATCTGACCAAGCCAGACAGAAAATATTTGTGCACTAAAAAAATGGTCCAATATGCAAATATGGGTTTTCTTCTGCAATCTTACTGTAAATGCAATGCAAAAGGGAGGTAACTTGCTAATATATCATATTATGTGATATATTTGAGAGCTGGAAATTTGGTATCGAGTGTATTTTTCTTTGTCTTCAAAGTAAAGGAAGGAATATGCAAATCAAAAGCCAGAGCGAATTAAAGGTACTTTGTAATTGACATTTTAATTATCTTGTTTGGATATTATTCATTTTATTTATTCTCCTAAATGCAAACAATTCTGGACCACTGTATAAATATTATCTCCGCTGGAAGCCGTCAGTACCTCTAATAAAAACGTACACTTGCTTGGCTACCAAATCCAATTAAACTTATTCTAAACATACTGTGCTCATTGTAACAATGTATTCCTGAATAACACACAAAAGACTTTGGAAAGAGGGGACAGTTTAAACCAGGCCAGTGAAAAGACATAATTAGAGCAGTGTGGGCTTGGCAAAACCATCGCGACAAACGAGCCCGAGGTTACTTTTGCCAAAGCCCTCCAGGCTCACTGAGGTTTCATTACAGTGAGGAGAGCTTAATTCTGGTAAGTATCAGATATAATAGGATGTAATCAAATATAAAATAACAATAATTAAAAAAAAAATACCAATGGGAAAGAAGAAACTGAGCCCTCCTCAATGAGAGTTGAAATACAGGCGTGTGTATTCGCTCGCTTTGTTACAAGTGGATTCAGCCAGTGCAGGTTTGTTTGGGAAGAAAACCTGAAGATGAATTGGTAGGATTAACACAAGCAATTTATTTTCTGGAAGCTCTTTGTCTGAGCTTGGGTTTTGCCCACAAACCTCACAGGGATTTCTGTATCTGCTGATTACCAAACGCACGCTCAGGACTCGCTCGCAGGGCAGCCCAAGTTACTCAGGGTGGTTTCATCTTCGAGGGGGGTGAACTGCTCTAAAAAGGGGCATGTAAACAACTCTTCCAGCTTTGATTACCCTTGGACAAGAGACCAGAGAGTGTTTTTGAAGTGTTTCAAAAGATTTAGAGCTTCAGAGGGAAGTGAGAAGCTTTCGGTGACCTTCCTGTCCTCCACCGAGCAGGAGCACTCCCACCTGTGTGCAAGCAACGTCCCCAACACCGAGCAACAAAATCCTGGAAACTGGATTGTCCTTGTGGAAACTGAAATCTTTCAGTTCAATCTGCTAAAATTAGGCTGGAAACCTGATATTCTGAGCATGAGACAGGAGCTGGAAAGGTGGAATGTTCTCTCACACCCCCTGGTTTCGGTGGGTGCTGTGTGAAGGCCATTAAGGGAGCATGGGGAGCATCACACCCCTTCCATTTGGATGCCTGAATATAGACCTGGGAACTTCAATTTAGCTCAGTTTTGGCTTAGGCTTCATTTGGGAGTGAAAGAGCTAAATCAGTTGTTAAACCACAACCACACAAACCAGTAAATTGGGGAGGTTAAAAGGAAAAAAAGAAAATAAAAAAAAATAGAACCCTGTGTGATGCTATTGCAGGGATCAGGAAATCAGGAATCAGTGGGTTTCTAGCAATTTCCTTGATTCATTCCACATCTCCTCACTGGAGGGAGGATCAAGCAGCCACTGGTGTGAAGGTGTGACCAGTGCTAGCCCATAGCCCTGACGCCTCTCTGACACACTGCATGGAAATTTGGTGGGGACAAATGTCCCAGGTACCTCCATCCTCCCAAAAACCACCAGGACAAGCAGGTCTGAAGCCATGCCAGCATCAACTTCTGCCCAAAATATGATCCTTATACACGTTCCTGTGGGACAGAGGAATTGCTCCCAACCCTTGAGAGCCCACAGGGTATTTTGTCATCAGGGACATGTCAGAAAGGCACTCTGTGATCACAGCAATCACTGTGAACAGCCATAATAAGAAATTAATAAATTTAATAATAATAATAATAATAATAATAATAATGTTATATTTGTTATATTTTCATCTTCAAAGCACTTTTAAAACATCTGCTAACAGCTTCCCCAGCTGCTGGTTAAGGAAGACAATAATTATAGCCCTGCTGACACTGGGGGTGGCAGGGATTCCTGGGGGGACAACGATGCCATTCCAGTCACACCCAGGCCTCACGGCTGCCATGTGACATTTCCACTGCCAGGTTCCAAGGAAACACGTGGTTCTTCCCATCATACCAAGAAGAAGTGCAGGAACCAACATTTTGGTGCTCTCAGACCTCCCTCCTCCTCCATCCCAGTAGGAAACACTGCACTGGGAAAGTGTCATAATTTTGAGGGAACAGAGGAGAATTCAAGAATGGATTTTTGGATTTTTCATGTATTTTTTCTTTAAATTTGAATTAGGATCTGCAATATGCCAGGACTTTTTTTCCCATGCACCTAGGACCCAGGGAGATTGTTGAATTGAAGTCAGATGCATGAACTACCCCTCACCACCTCTTTACCTCTCATCTATGAGCTCATGGATGGGAAATTTGCAAATTACAGCCACGACCTGCCTGCGAGTGCATTTTAAATTATATTATAACAGCTCCATGCAACCCTAGCCTTTAAAGTTAATTAATAGTTTAGGGTTTACAAACTCCTTTACTTGCCCATCTCAAAACCAGACATTTATTTTTAGGGAAACCAGCGCCACTGAAAATCTGGACAACCCCTCCACCTGCAAGGAGTGCATGGATGTCTCTCAAGCATTCTGTGCCAAGGGAAGGCCCACAAATTGTTGTGAGACCACACATTTGTGTACAGAAATGTTAATTTTAGTTCTAAACACTGTTTTTTTGGACTTAAACCTCTTGAATTCAGATGAAATATCTCCCTGTAAGCCAAGTCTCCAACAGGTAGATTGCTCCCCAGCCCTGATGTGGCTCCACCACCTCTCCTCGCACTTCAGTTCCCATCCTGGCACATAAAATAACCTGATTTTTAGAAAAAACAATTATTTAATTACTACTAATAAATAAAATTGTTCAAATAACTCAGGTTCTGGAGAGGCTTTGCTTTTGTAGGAGGTTGTAGTCCAAACCCAGAGCCTGATAAGAACCTGAAATCCCAGGGGGGAAACTCTATTTAACCCTCAGTTCAACTTCTAATGAAAGGAAACATAGAAATGTAGCTATAATTCAAGATATCGTATGGAAGTCTGTTCAAAGTTTTTTCAAAAATATAAATTACAAGAGATTATTGATTTTTAAAAAGCTTACTTCAACAATCAGCTTTCTATCTCATTCTATTCCACTCTCTCTCGTTTATTCATTTCCTTATGTAAAAGAATTTAACCAAAGGAAACTAGCATTTTAATTCAATTTCTCCTATAAAATATATAATTTTATTTTGTCATAATGGCTGCTTTTATTTCCAGAGTCAGATTTTATTTAAATTTCAGTCCATTAGGAACAAAACTTGCCATTTTCTGATAAACAAAATCAGCAGGGAAGCCTCTTCAAACTAGGAATGTATTTTCTATCAACCTTTGTTCTAGCTGGTCTAAATGACAGGTATATTCCACTTTTCCTGCATTTAGTTTTAAAGATTCTATGGGGAGAAGGGTGAATAAAGAGAGTGACATTTTTAACAACAAAACTAGCAATCAGAAAAGCAGCCCAATGACAGGCATGTGGAAGAAATGGGGGGGAAAAAAAGAAAAATAAAAAAATATCTGATCCATTGCTTCGGACCACCAAAGAGGACTAATATGAGTCATTAACAGAAAACCGTTAATTTTCCTCCCTGTGACTGTTGTTTGTAGAAGTGTTCCAGCCTTTGAGGTTCAGTCATTTAACTGTTTCTTGGAAGGCTGGAAAAGAGACACCAAGGAATTCTTTAAAAGGAAAAGAAGGCAAAAAACCTCTAAAAATAAATGTAGATGTAGAACTGGCTAAAAAAATACAGATTGTTGCTTAAAGCTGTCCTTAGCTCAGCCAAAATTCCAAGGGGAGATGAGAGCATTCCCGACATTCTGCCATGTTGGGTTTGAGTCATGCCACCATGGCCAAAGCCATCTCACTTCCCTCTGAAGCTCTAAATTCTGAGGGGAAATCCAGCCAGGGATTGGACCAGGGATCTAAATTTCTCCCAAAGGGTGGAAATTTAGATCCCTGGCCCAATCCCTGGCTGGTTTTCCCTCAGAATTAATTCCCTGCCAGTTCAGTGCTTGGCTCGGAAGGAGGTGACAATCTTGAGGGCAGAGCGAGAAGCCACCATCAACACACGTGGAACTGCCTCTCCAACCAGAGCTCTGAAGTCAACATCAGAATGTTTGTTGGGTCCATGGCATTCCTCAGCCAAGCCTGGAGTCACACAACTGCTTTTGAGGACTTTTAAAAATTGTTTTCCTCATGTGACCGTGTTCACAGGGGTCTTAGGATGAGGGAAGAGATGAGGATCTGACTCCATGTTTCAGAAGGCTGATTGATTATTTTATGATATATATTTTATTAAAACTATACTAAAAGAACAGGAGAAAGGATTTCATCAGAAGGCTGGCTAAGAATAGAAAAGGAAAGAATGAATAACAAAGGTTTGTGGCTCGGACTCTCTGTCCAAGCCAGCTGACTGTGATTGGCCATTAATTAGAAGCAACTAACATGGGTCAATCAAAGATCTACTTGTTGTATTCCACAGCAGCAGATAACCAATGTTTACATTTTGTTCCTGAGGCCTCTCAGCTTCTCAGGAGGAAAAATCCTAACAAAAGGATTTTTCGTAAAAGATGTCTGCGACATCCTCACAACACACCACAGAGTGACCCTCTGGCCACCAGAAAACAGTGAACACCGCGGATGGAAGAGTGGCACCAGTGCTTTAATGCCAAAATGGGGCTTGGAAGGTTCTTCCAAGGCCTTTGCTGAAGAGAAATGCCACAATCCCATGCAGGGAATGGCTGGATGCTGTGACCCAAGGTCCAGCATTCCTGTTCCACTGTGGGAAGGCAGTTTGGAGCAGTGACTCAACAGACACTGGATGGTTCCAGAGCAAAGCCTGGGCAAAGGAACTGCAGGAAATGAGGAAACAAAGGAAACTAGGCTGTTTCCAGCAGAAATCCCCACTCTGGCCTAAGGACTGCAGTTCTAAAGTCCTCAACCCGGTGTTGGGGAAGAAAATAACTTATTCCCATTCTGAGCAGATCTGGGAAGTTGAGTGTTGCAGGCAGGACCTTCTCACTGCAAACCAGAGGCAGCAGCACACAGCCTTAGAATCATTTAGGTTGGAAAAGACCTCTCAGATCATTGAACCCAACCATGATTTCCCAGAATTTTTAAGGCTGGAAAACACCTCTAAAATCATAGAGTTTAACCATGATTTGGAAGTGGTGAACTGCTGCAGGAGCCAAGGAGAGCAGGAATTAGCAGGTATTTTGCTAACCTAAAATGTTTCCAGACCTCCAAGCAGTGTTTCTCCTGGGAAATATTAACAAGCAAAATTACAGATTGAGCCTGTGGCCTCTAAACCAGTTTCCTTCAGGCTTTGGGAAGTGGTTGAGCCCCTCTGCAGGGCATCACTCCCCATTCTCACTGTGGGAAGGGAGAAAGGCGGCTGGATAAATCCACACCATGCTCAGCACCTGGAGAATTCCCAAAATCCCAGGTCTGGCTGCGGGGGGTAGCTTCTTTGGTAGCTCCTGGAACATTTTCTGAAAATCTCTTCTCTAGCACTGACCTTTCGGGTTGAAAAAGACCAGATTCCTCTGAGCTTTGTTTTGTTTGTTACTAATTCTGACGTGAGGATTCACAGGGTATTCCAAAAGGGGAGTGAAACGAAGGAGTTATTGCAGCCCTAAGAGACTTAAAGGATTATTTCCTTGTAAAATACAAATGACAGTTTTCCTGTAATGTTTCTTCTCCATAATGCACACGTTAATCCGTAATTTCCTTTGCCAGATGCGGTGTAATCCTCCTCCTGCAGACACCACGGCACAACTGCTGCTGAGAAAACAGCAGCAAGAGAAGTTCATCCTTTCTGAGATGGTAAAAAACAGCTTCACCAAGCAAAATTTTTGGGTTCTCCTTGCAGCAGGCACCCAGCCTGATACAGACAGATGCAGCTCTGCATTCAGAGCTCAATTATCTATTTAAAAAATAGCAAAATTGGTGCCTGATTTCAACCAACTCCTTTGAAGTGTGATAGGAGTCACCCAAAATGCTGTTTTGCAACAAACCCTAAATCAATGTAGGAAATTCCCATGAATGGGTCACAACTCACTCCAGTTTACCAGTTGATTTTTGCCACTTTTTAAGGATTCCTCAAGCAAAGAGGAATTTTTTAATCTTATGCAGGCTCAGTAAATTAGTTTAGAAACAACATCTTAAAAGTCTTTAAGTAGAAAAGCAAATCCAGCGTGTTAAGGAGCAAATCTACCACACCCCATTAATAAGTAAATAAAGGATCTGGATGGATTTGTAGAAAAGAGTGGGGGAAAAGCTATAAAAACACACAAAACTCCATTTTCAATGCGTTGTGGGTTTTCATTAAGCTTCTGTAGATGATTTGGTATTATCTCCTCAAAGCTATTTTTCCTCATTGTGCTATGTTGAGTTCCTCCCCCAGCTATGACAGGAGGAATAATTACCTTCCTCGTTAGTTCTACCTACAGCATGAGTGCCAATTAATCTGGTGATGACATTGGGAGTGGAACCAGTTTGGGGGATTACAGAGCATGGACCCCTCAAGGAATTTTGAGGCTGGCCTGGGGTCCCCCACATCCTCACTGTGAAGGATTTTCAGCAGAATTCACCCTTTTCCAAGGTACTGAGAAAGACCTAAATCCTGCTTTTTCTAAACAATTCCAGAGAGATCCAACAGCGACATTTCAAATTCTGCTTTTTCCTGCTCCAGCTTCTTCCCCTCCCTGTATAAATTTGTGTGTGAGTTGATCAGCAAACACTGAGTGATAGCAGAGCCAAGTACTGAAAAGTTCATTAAAGTCATCCAGGTGTTTGCACCCACTCAGGTAAGGAGTGAAGGATGCAGCAACACAAATTACACCATATTTCAGTGCCATCCAAGTGCCAAATCCAGCAGTTCCCGTCCCATTTCTCCAACCACAACACCCCAAAAACTGCAGAAAGAAACCCTAGCAGTATTTTGTCGTATTCGGTCTTTGAAAATCATTCCTCCCCAAAACCTCAGATTCCCCCCAGGTGAGGGAGAGACCAGAGAGACACTCAGATTTTAGATCTAATTAATTGAGGAATGTGAAATAGTTGCAAGAGGAGGAATGTGGTACCAAACCCACACTCAGGCATCTCCCTCTCCCCCAAATGTGGGACTGGCAGGACCCCACACACATCCTCAGATCTGGGGGCAAAGTCAGGGAGATCTGGACAGGAATTTGTTGCATTTCCTACATCCAACAGCTGAAGGTGATGCAAACAGTGTAGCTTTGTGCTTATAGTCAGTTTACAGCTATCCAAGAGATCCCGGAGATCTCAATATTCCCACTCCATCTCCACCAAATATGCTCAAGCAATGCATGCTGCAAAACCCTCATCTCAAGTAATTAAAGTGTAAGAAGGAATGCGAAGACATTGCATTGTCTACAGCACCAAATTCCACGGTTCTCCAAGATTAATGCCCCATTCCTGTAACTTGGTTGTTCTTGGCTTAAGTATTCAACATAATGCTGCTCATTACAGGGAGCAGTGACATCTCTATCCAAGGGGGAAATACGGTTCAAGTCAGCTTTCGTGTTTAAATATTAGTAGTAAATTCAAATTCAATTTCACATGATCAGTGTATGTGACACTAACTACATCAAGGTAGACTTGGGGATTTCTCAGCTCCATATTGAAGAGAATTACATGACTGAAAACTAATTAGGGAAGCACATAAAGTGAATTTATTTAGTATTCTCTTGTATGTAGTTAACTTCAAGTAATGTATCAAATTTCCCACAGAAAACAAAAAAAATGTGGCTACATAACACTGAACAAAATGCATCAGAAATCAGATCTAGCAAATTATCCTTATTTTTCTCCTCTTTTAAAACTGAAAATGTTTAAGCTGTAATGAAAAAATTATAATAGTAGGGATTTTTCCTCTGGAGAAGAGGAGTTCTCTGGTACCCTGTCTCACGCGGGGAATTAGAAACAGCTGCCATGGAAGAAGAGCAAGCAGACCAAAGTTATTTGTCCCTCTGAGCAAACAGCACCTGAATTTTGCTTCCTGAGGCTCTGGGGTGCATTTCTGGCAGCAGTGCCCTGCCCAGAGCCCAGCAGCTGCTCCACAAGCAGCACTGTGGCACTGGCACCCACACCGAGCAGGATGGTTCCAGCACTGCTCAGAGCTAATGCATGCCAAAAACCACTCCTAAATCTTTCCTCTCGTCCTTCACATGCTTTCCTGCTGGTTATAAAAACCTTTAGGATGAACCCAGTTGCTCCTTCTCCCCTCGATGCTGTGCTGGCACACTCAGACTCTCCATCTTCTCCCTCTCCTCTCAAAGGGGACTGAGAGGAAATAGTTAAAAAGGTAAACTAAAAACCTTTCCCTCCTCTGATCCCTGCACCCATCAGGTCTGCTGGCAGCCAGGCTGAGCCCAGCCCTGTCTCATGCCTGGGTGGCACTGGTGACAACACTCTACCTCCAAACATCCAATAAATGTTCCAGCAGGCTTTTGCTGCGTGTTATAAATGATAAATATGACAATAGATGTCTTATCAAGTGTTTATCTCCCATTGTCTGGCTTTGAGCTGAGCATTAAGTCTAAGTGCTGCTGGGGCTGGGCATTAACAAAGCCATTTGTGATAAATGGAGCAGCCTTGGAGGGTCACTGACACTTTGACAAGCTTTCCATAGGCACTTTTCCCTGTAATGTTTTTGCTCTTTTGTTTTTACCACCCAACTGAAGTAATTGCATTGTTAGAACAATAATAAAATATGTTATTAATTGGGAATAAACAAATAAAGCTGGGTCTCCTGAAGGCACTGAAATAAGAGGGTGATGTGGCTGCAGTGGCAAAGGGATCCATTCCTTCCACTACCTGCAGTGCTGTCCTGAAAAGCAGAGCAAATAACAATATTACAGAGTCACTTGATGAATTATTGGTGGATGATAGGTGATTAAGTTCAAAGAAGCTTTAAGGATCACTACTGGAACCAGGTAGTTCCTTCAGCTTCAGCCTGGGTTTGTGGTCCTCTCCCTAGGGCCATCATATCTCAAAATAACAATAATATCTCCAATAGGAGCCTCACTGAACTCTGCTTATTGACACATTCCAGTGGGACCTGTGGCTAAAAGCTGCCTTGTACTCCCCATGCTCCTATTTATCATCCTGTGCACAGGAAATGAAATACTGAACTCATCTTTTGGGTGGGAAGCCTCCAATGTGCAGCCGCTGCCTCCTGCGTCAAGACAACACCACCCCAAATCTGAGCTCTGCTTGCACATCCAGGTTCAACCATCAAGCCCAGCTGGAAAACGAGGGAGCAAAGAGGGATCTCCTCCTGCTGGAACTAGAGCTGGGAGCAGGAGAGGGAAGCTCAGCTCCAGGGCTGCCCATGGCACTCCCAGGGCAGCTCCAGCTCTGCCTCCAAACACCACGAGTCACATCAGGCAAATCCTGGCCTGAGGGAGAATCTATTTTTTGACTTAGGCACGCTCAGGGAAGACTAAAGTGATGAGCAAACAGATTTTTGTGGCTGCAGCTCTAAGCTGTGTTGACTGTGGAGCGGGGGGACCATCCTCTGGCGTCAGGAGAGGAATTTGCCCACAGTTGGGAAGTCAAACTCTGCTCCTGCCAGCCTGGGAATGTCCTTCAGGGCCTTGGTGTCCCAAAAAGCTGAGCTTCCTTACTCAACTAGCACAACTCCTGAGGGACAGAAGGCTGAAGTTTGAAAAAATATAAAGTAGAACTTTCCCGCTTTTTCTTTACATGAATTTTTGGTACATGGATTGCTGCTAAATGGGACCCTATGTCCACCCTTTTGGTACAAGAGGCATTGTTATATTAAGTAAAATTAGCAAAATTTTAAAAATAGAATTAAATAGAAAAACTGATGGCCAAAAATAGATGGACAACAAAGCAGGGGACTTTGACTATAAAACCAAAACAAACCCCTGATTTTAATACAAACATTTCACAAATCTCTCAAAGAGAGCTCAACAGCTAATTGCTGATCTGGTGACTTAAATGTATGACTTTGTGCATTATATAAACACAAAACCAAAAGGACCTGATTTTCATTTTAACACTGGAAATGTGCATGAGGGATTTTTTTAATCTCCATCACAAATTAATTTTCCTGGGGTTAACATAAGTGAAATAATATTCAACCAATATTATTTGGCAATAATTTGGGGTGGGTTTTTTGGTTGTTTGAGTTTTTTTTTTCTTTTACATTTATAGTCTGTATCTTAGATATGAAAGATCAATATGAATTTTCTGCCATGGACAACAATTTTGGGATATGATGGGATTGTTGGGAGTGTCAGTGCAGGGCCAGGAGCTGGACTTCCACGATCCTTGTGGGTCCCTTCCAGTTCAGGATATTTTTTGATTCTCTGCTTTCATTTATTTTTTTTAAAAAAGCAGTCAAATCCTAAAAATTTCAGCCTCCCAAAGACTGATCTCACCTACTAGTGATGGTTCCATGCACAAGGTGTCAGGAGAAGGAAGGGAAAGTGTCCTGCATCCCACACCCTTCCAAGCCAATAACCAAGCTCTGCTCTGAAGGCCCTTTATCCTTCTGCAAAATCAGTTTAAATTTAAAAAATTGGTTTTAAAATGTCTTTATGGAGATATTTCAAATGCCACCTGATTCAGCATTGAGTTTTTTGGTAGAAACAACAGATTTAGGATAAAAGGCAGTTCACAGCTTCAAAATTGTCCTTTCCACATAAGCACAGAGAGAGGGGGGATGATGTTGGACCTTATTACTCATGGCAAAGCCTAATAAAAATAAATAATCACCACAGAAACCAACCACAAATATCAGAACTCATTTCTAATTATTATATTTGATTTTGGCTTGAATATTCAACCCAGCTCAAATACTGGGGGAAAATATAAAAATATTTTTACATAATATTTTATCCAGTAATTATTTCCCTGCCTAAACTCTCGAGATAGGGAACAAAAGGCTGGAAAACATGATCTGTATAAAAGTGATGCTAAGTGAGCTGGGTGACCCCAAAGGGAAGGATCAGCAGTGACAAGTTTGTACATAGATGGGTGGGAGCTGCAAAGAATTTGCTCCCTGTGTCCACTTCAAAAAGGATAAATAGGAACAGGCTGGAATTGCTGAGGAGGAGATTTTGATTAGACATTAACAAAAAAAAAAAAAAAAGAGCCTATAGAGATTGTGGAAAGTCCATCAGTGGTGATGTAAAGAGCCAGTTAGACAAGGATCTGTCATGAAGGATTTGGGCACAGCTGATCCTGCCTCCAAGCCCTATTTCCTATAATATCTGTGCTCTTCCCTCTCTACTTGCACTGTAAATTCAGATTTTGTTCTCTCCTTGTGAGAATATTTTCCTATTTTTACTTCATTTGTAAATGAAACACGTTCAATACTCCTATTTTTCACTTTTCTTTTTCCTGGAACTTCAGGCATCTGGAATTCACTAAGTATTTTAAAACACAGTGCAGCCTTCAGGAAACCAAAACTGTGGTTTCTCTTTATGTCTATTTTCATTTAACAAATAGCACACATTAAAGTAAACATTTATCAATATGACACACAAGTGACAAATTAAAAACTGGATGAAAACAAAACAGAACGAGTAAATTACACTAAAACACTAAACCAAACTGGCACCAGGCATTGAGATGCCTGAAGAGTAAACTTTCCCTCCTCTGATATCTCAGATCATGATGGGGGAAAAATAAAAAAATAATATGTTGCTAAGAAACATTCCTCCTGTCCTGATTTAAACCAAAGATTAAAATGAAGATGAGAAGATGTAGACAAAGTCATTTTGGTCAAAGAACAAACAACCCATAATTCTCACAAAGATTAAATCCTGGATTTATCTCCAGGATCTGTTGCTTTTTATCAGAGAGGTCTTGGAAGGAAGAGACAAGAGGAACTGCAACGCAAACTGAAAACCACCCAGGAAATTTTCCTGAGTTTTGAAATAGTTTGAATGACGTTCTCGGGGCATTTCCAGAAATAGAAATGCCCAGTGCTCAAGTTCAACAAGGAAAGCAAATATCCCTGCTGCAGCAAAACCCAAAATAGGCCTGGAGCTTTCCAACCCTCCCATCATCATTCCTTTAACCTTGTCTCTCTTGCCCGTGCCATTTCTGGGTTCCTGTGACCCACCCAAAGTGTTGGCACCAAGAGGAATTCATGGCACTTCCATGCATGGCCCTCCCTCAGAGCAGCCTCTCCATCCTTCCTTTCCAAAGCATTTCTTTCTCTGAGATTTTTTTCCTGTTTGCCCCACACATTCCATTTTTCAGTCAGTGCTGATCGTTGTTTCCTTCCAAGTCTTTCCCACCCATTATTAATTTTATTAAAATTTAAAATCTTTAAAATTTACACCATTAAAATTTTTAACGGTTTTTTCCTGCTATATTTAGATTTCCTCTATTATTTCTATACACACACCCACCATATAATCTGTCTTCTTCCTACCTTCCTCAAACCAACTTCCTACTGCAAACACTCCAATCTACTGGAATTTTTAGCAAGAAATCAAGGCAAATTCTTGCCTTTCATAACATGCTCAACGACAAAAAAAAGTGACACATTAGAACCGATTAACTGAATCAAAATCTGATGGATAATTTAGAAAAATGTCTTAGGCTTCAGTTTTAATCCCTTTTTTTACTCCCCATTGCAGCCTTTGCTTCAGGAGCTGCTTCTTGGAGCCCACTACCAATGGGATGTAAAATTCTGTCAATTAAGCTGAAGTTTAGAAAAAGTTAAGCTGCTAATTTGGTCTCTAATCACCTAACACAAAAATCCCAGTGTTTTGTAATGACATCATGCATAATCATAAGGCAGAATGGGATGCCATCTGTTTTGCATCATTTCCCTTTGTCTTATTAATCAGAACTTATCTCTGTATCTCACTTTTTCTACTCCATGTAGATCATTCAATACATCCAATACATTTTTTTTTTATACAGGATTTATCTGACCCTCAGGTTCTCACAATTCCACCAGCTCACCAATAAAGTCAGAATGAAATTCGTTCTCCTTACTTCTTGTATTATTTTAGATATGCGATTAAGTAGCAAATAATTCCTACAACCCACCAAAAAAAGTCATAAAAGTAAAAAAAAAAAAAATTTTAACATTCTTCCTCAAAAATTTTAAGGATCAAAATGATTCTTATGAGCAAAATTAATTTAATACTTATGTACAGAAGCTATTTCACCAGTCGCCGTTAGTGTTGCTTCGCTTCAACCTCTCATAATAACAAATACTCCAGATCCTGCATGTTTCTAGGAAGAAAAATACCTGATTTCAGGCCAGCTCAGAGTGTTTTTAGGATATTTAGGGTGACCACCTTTTTCTTCAGCTCCTGACAGAACCCTCTGGGTGCCCAAACCCCCTAAACAGCACCTGTAGGGACTCCATCGTTCCTGGGAGATGGGGGCTGACTGAAAAAACACCCAATATGATGTTCCTAAACTAAAATACTGTTACAGCTTGACAAATAAACTGATTCATTATCAATTTACCTCTGTGGAATGTGCCCCCACCTCTTTCCCCACTCTCAAACTGGAATATCCCCCCCAGCACAAACTCTTTGGGGCACAAACTGTGCCCACATCTCTATTGGAAATTACCGAGCACACTGCGGCATTCCCCCAAAACAAAATAACAACATGAAGGCTGTGGAACGTGCTTCTCCAGCATAAAGCATCTGGTTTCACAGTTCATCAGGAGTTTCTTTTTTCCTCTTATGGCTTTGTGGATAACTTTTTACCTCCTGTTTAGAGGCAGCAGTAAATTGGCATTTCCAAAGTCACAGTTTGAGCAAAGCCGCAGCAGCCACGCGTCCTGATGGATTTATCAGCCTCAGCCCCTCTCTCCTGCTTCTCCTGACAGTTTCCTGCATGGAATGTTTGCATGGAACTTGGGGGGTTGTTTTTAGTTTACCTTTTTTAGCTATTTTGTTTCTATCCCCTTTACAGGCCGCTCAGCTTGCCGTGCTGACTGAGCTGGGAATTCCTGGAGTCTCATCAGTTCAGCCTCCCTTTTCTCCTTTATTTAGGGATAAATAATGCAGAGAATCAGAGAATAATTTGGGTTGGAAAGGATCTTAATGCTCGTCTAGTTCTAACCCTCCTTTAGAGAAGGGCTGTCCCCCACTTATCCACTTTCACGTGTAATTTATATTAAATAATTGGGGTGGGGATTAATTCCAGGCTGGGAGTTTCACTGCAAGCAGCATAAGCAAAGCCTCCTACCCCAAAATCTCCTGTTCGACTCTGGCACAGGTAGAATTGATCTGAATTTTTCAGCAAATTCCAGACAGCCTTTGCAAAAGTGCAGGCTTTAAACCAGGCTTTAACACAGAATACCTTGGAATATAAAATTCCCCCAACATCCTGGCAGGTTAGTGGGGATGCTGAGAACCTGGACCAACTTGGAATGAGCAGAAATTCCCTGAGCATCCCCAATCCAAACCCTGCTGCCCCAGGCCAGAGCCTCTCACCACCCTGGAAAACCAGGGTGGGTAAAGTCCTGCTCCTCAAAAAGCTCAGAGAGTGATTTTGTCTTGGGTTTGTAGCACTGTCCCTTCCCCACCAGTTCCTCGGGGCTTCCTGATGGAGGAACACCACCTCTAAACATTTCTATTATTACAAATAAATAAAAATTACAATTTTACACCAAAAAAAAAAAAAACCAGTTCACAAAATACAACTCAACTATATAAAAAATTTATTTCCTCCAAATACCAAAAACTTTTCAAATTCTAAATCAAATACTCATTAAAAAAAACAAATCCTACAAATCCAACCTACTAAAATCACCCTTGAAGCTCTCTCTGCAAACCAGTCCCTTCTTCCAAAATAATCTGGATTTAATACAGATTACCATCCCCTTTCCTTATTTATCACTCCCTCAGTTCTTGTGTGATCTGCAAGCATTAAAAGTTTTTATTTTCCAGGTCATTACTCATTCCAAGGAAACGCTTTATGCCATGGCTGGGTCTCCATGAGATGTTGCTGAAAACATCCCCATTACTTTTTTGCAATTAGTTTACCACTTTTAAATCTGCTTAATAGGGGCCACAGTGATTTTTTATGCCCTAATTTCTTTTATTGAAATGCTGTGCAGCACTAAGTCAAGGATAGGATTTTCAGTACATTATGGCAGCTCCAGAAGCTTTATCAGCCCCTTTACCTCAGATCTTTGCTCCCAAAGCCTGGAATCTTGGAGCCAGCTGGCAGCCAAACTTTCTCTTAATTCTGTAATTTTAGCTAAATTAATTCTATCTAAATTAATATCTGTAATTTTTACCATGACCAGTGCCAAGACCTAACCTTTTATGAAAGCAGTTCAGCCAGTGTCTTAAACACAAATAAAATGAGAATTTTTTATAGAAACAGAAATTTAAATAGAAAAAGAAATTTAAATAGAAAAAAAGAAATTGAAATAGGAAAAGTTAAGATTCATCAAAATAAGTCATATTTTTCAAAATAAGTAATATTTATCAAAATAAGTAATATTTATTTTAATAAGCCTATTTCTCCAGATTCAAATGTGGGATGAACTGTTGATTTTCTGGGGTTTTTTTCCTCTTTAATTTGGCTTGGTTTGGGTGTTGTGTTTGGTTTGTTTTTTTTTAATACACTCCCCTAGCAGAAATTATTCTCTTTTAGGAAATGATCCTTCCCCCAGTAAAATAATTTAAGCTCTTTTCTTACAACAAAACCACTGTAAGTCCACCTTTGAAAAGGGTGCCTTCAAGTTAATAACTATTTCTGACTTAGTTAAAGAGTAAAAGGTCCCTTCCAGGCAGATTCTTTAATTCAATCAGACAATTCAAGGTAAGATTTCTCCATTTTAGGATTCTCTAAAGGGTTTGGGTGTTTAATTCATTTCAACAGGTCTCTGACCAGCAAGGAAAGCATTTTTGCTGTGATTTATTGGCTTGTCTAGCAGTAGATCTCCCAATAAAAGCTGGAGGAAGGATGGAGCAGCTTGGAAAATTATAACACATATGTAATGGTGTATCCAAAATGTTCTGAAAGACCATTAAGCTTTTTTTTCCCATAGCATGCTCGTTTTTCAGCTTTTACCAATATTTTTCCTCAACACTCTGGGAAATTGAGAACTGATTTTTGAGCCTGTGACTACAATGATCCAGCAATTCGTGTGAACAAGTCAACCAGGCAGTGTCTCCTAACCACAGCTTCCTACTTCTTCTTTTAATTATATATATTATTAATTACATATCAAAGCTGCCCAGGACTCAGAAGATGCTTTAACCAGAGATGCTGCAGCCTGAAAGTCTGGTGATGGTGAATATTCCCTGTGGAATCAGATGGATCCATGGCAGGGGCACTTGGGAACAGATAAAATTTACATTCTCCCGTGTATTTAAATGGCTTTTCCTGAATTTATGAGCTCCAGCTTCCAGTCTTTGAGAGCTGCACCTCAGTTTTGGTGGTGCATGGTTTACAGGAAGACTTAGATCCATTCATACATATTTTTATGGATACTAAATGTGTGTATGTGCAAATAAAACAGCTTCATGTACCAGTTTCCGTAGTTATCCTGGTTTCCCCCCATTTTTCTATGAGTGTACTTTTCTCAATTAAGAAAAAAACAATTAGTCGAATAGTATAACTAAGAAAAGTAAATATTTTCACCCAAAATCTCCATGTCTGATGCATATATCCAAGAGGCAGGAGGTGATTCAGAATTCCATCATTCCATCCATCCTGCCCAATATTTGAGTGTGGCTTCTGGACGCGAGTCAGTTCTCTCTCCTTTCTCAGCCAAGGATGGATCATTAGGCTCACAGCAATTAGATTTTACCCTAAATCAGCAAAAAGGAGACTTCCCCCAATCCCATTTACAATATTCTTGGAGAAAATAGGTACAATTTCCAATCTCAGCCTCCCTTCTGCTTCATTGTTATACAAAATGGGCACCAAAAGCTACGCATAACTATAAAATGATTATGATTTATCTGGGTATTTTGTTCCTTTAATCTATTAGGCCAATTGTCCTAATTTAACTAAGTAATTCTGTTAATTTAACTTTGGGGTTAATCTTGCTTTAAGAACACTTTTTGCTGAACAGGAAGACCGTGCTCAGCTGGTGCATTTTCTTTTTCAGACCTGAATGTAACCTTTAAAAAAAAAAAACCAAAAAAACAACAAAAGTTTCTAGTATATCATGTGATCAATAGATACAAGTACCTTCATTTTTTAAATTAGTCCACGGCTATTTTCCTTTTACTGTTGTATAAACAGGGAATTGAAGGGTAAAATAGTTAAAACTTAATGCTATAGTGCTAATGTGGCTTTTAAATCACGTCAGCAGCAATCACTGCATTATAATTAACAATTTATTGAACCAGCAATAAAATGAACATCACATTACTTCTTAAAGCAGCAGAATAAAATGGCTAATAAATAGCATAAGCCAGACAAATTGCAGAGTAATAGAAATTTTCTTAAGATTTATAGTGTGCAGAAAGATGGATGTGCTATTAGTAGGAGCTCCAATACTTGACAAAATTCTTTTTGCAAAGACATAGTTACCAGGCATGTCAGAGTTCACAAGTCTAAGTGGTTTATCCAAATTTCAGCTTGCTGCTATTACAGTGGGAAATACTCATTACAAGGTTTTGTAACTGCAAGCAATGTGTACATTTGCCAACATTCAAACTGCTACTGCCAAAAAGATACTAAAATATTTTATAAACTGTCAAATAACAAGTCTGCTCGCTTAATCTGAGTCTATTTTCTCCTTCCCAGGCAGGAAAACCTCCCAGGCCTGATCCTGGGGTCTCCGCTCGGGCAGAACGTCCCTCGGACTCGGCATTTCTGAGTTCCCACCAGTTTTCCCCCTATGGGAAGGGCTGGGTTGGGCCTGCAGAGAGGGGGAAGAGCCACTGGGGAGGAAATGTGGATAGAGTGGAGCTGGGAGCTCTGTGAAACACCTCGTTTCTCCCAGGGCTGGGGTTAGGGGAAGAAGCACCGCGCTGCGCTTTCAGCGTTCCTGCTGTTCGCTCGTGTTGTGATTCCTCATGTCAAGAGTGTCTCTCTTATGTTCTGGTTTCAGCATAACAGATGCAGTTTTACATGACGTGTCACAACATGGAGCATCAACTGGAAGGAGTCTAAAAGTGCTTTTTTTCTTTTTTTTTTTTCCAATTTTCTTTGGGGGAAAAAAAAAGAAAAAAAAGAAAAAAAAAATCTCTGTTTTTCGCTGAAAATGTGGTGAGGGAGTTTCCTTCAGCCACTGTAAGGAAAAGACTTTCACTCTTTGATTTTAAATTGACATACACCCAGCAACTCATGTCTAAATTTCAGGCTTATTTGACATACAAATCTTGATGCGAAATGGAATTAATCCCAGCAGCAATTAGCTCTTGGACAATGGGGGCTGGCGCACATCTCCAATAATGCAGCAATCCCTGAACCTTGAAGATAAATTACCATCCACTGGCTGGTTGAAGGTGATGTTGATCACGTGGTGAGATTGTTATTCTACCATTTTTCCAAAAAAAAGCTAATTTCCTAATGACTGTGCTTTTCCAACAGGGAATCCTACTGGGAACATCTTCAACCTCTCCTCTGGGAGACCACGGGTGAAGTTGAGCACCCAAGGAAGGGAATTCCTGGATTTCCATCACCCCACACTCATGGCTGGGCTTCCAGCTCCATGAGGGGCTGGGAGCAGATGGATTTTACCCACCCAAGCCATTCTGTGGTGCCCATGGATTTTAAATACACTGAAATAATAATAAAAATAAAGCTCTGAATAAATGGGTGAGCGCCAGCCTGGCTTCATTGGAGTAATTTTTGACACAATCTGAGATGGGGAGTTTGGTATCCACAGACCAAGCAGGATTTTCCTAAGCTGAATTCAACAAAACTAGATATTTTTGCCTTTATTAATGAACTCCTCTAAAGAAAATCCCCAAGAAACACCAACAACTGCCTCCTTGAGACCTCCTTACCCCTGCCCCTCAATCCTGGCAAGATTTTCCCCTCAACCTTGGCTCTGAAGAGGCTGGAGCATTTTGTTGGAACAGCAAACCTGACCTGAAGATCAGGAAAACCCAGGAGAGCACAAAAACCCCAAAGAGGCAGATTCAGCCTCAGGTGCCAACATTAGAGCACTAAACCGATTCCAGACCTGCTGGGGTTTCATGCCCAGGACAAAAGGCCACAGCACGAAGTTCAGGAGGACGTGTTAATATTCCTCACTTCTGCTCAGTGATGGGGTGTAAAGAGGGGAGGGTATTGCCAACCCCAACTGAAAATTCACATTTTGCAGAGTGCTCAAAAGCAGAAAGAGCCATAACCCCCTTGGAGAGCAGACAGGAATAAACCAGAGCCACAGGGATGGGGTTTTCCCTAATATTACTCCAGCTGTTACTCATTGATGGCAACAGGGTTTTTTTGCAGAAAAATACAAACACTTCATATCACCTAAGAGAGCTACCAAGACACCCAATGAATACTTTAAAAAATTCTTGATTAAGAAAGTATTAATCTGAACACCTTCCCCTTGTTTATATCTAAAGCATTTGTGATCAAGGTACAATTTCTGAAAACTGATAATGGTAAAATAAATGGTAAAAAAAAAATGATATAATGAATTACAAATATTTCAAAAGAAAGTCTCTTCTCTTATTTCAAAGAGAAGGAGGACCTATGCCACCTCCTAATATTCTGAGGACATTAAAATTATTAAAAACTACTGAAAAACTCACACAAGGCTTTTATTCCATGTCCAACCCACCCTTCTCTATTGGCTCTGAATAAAACTCTAAACTTCAGATAAATGTCTGACTTGAATTAAGGAAACAAAAAAAAAAACATAAACAATTTTAAAATATTCATAATTACATCATAAGAATCAGTGTCTGTGTTTTTCATCATGCTGAAGAAACAGCTGGTGGACCAAAGTGATTTTTTGCTGTAGGGGTCCTAAAAGGAACAAATATCCAAAAGCCAAGTCTGATGCAGTTGTGCTGAAGGTAGGAACTGGAAATTCACTATAAGACAATAAATCTTTCTGAAATTCAGGTGCTGCCTCCTTTTAACTGCACCAAACACTGCAAAAAAATCAAAGTATCTCATCATGGGAAATGGAAATCAGCATGGAAATTATTTAATTCATTCCTTCCATCAGCTGGACCACACCAAATTCTGTATTATACTCAGCTTGATTCAGGTTTTAGTGAACTATTCAACAGCTCAGCCTTCTCTGAGATTGAAAATATTTTAGAGCTTTTAGCCATGGAGAGACATCATTTTATATGTGTTAAACACAGACATTTATTTTTTGGAGGCAAACAGGTGAAAAAAAGACTGGTAATACTTGAAGTGCAAGAAATAATTGGTACAGAAAATTGCCAAGGCTCATACCTGATCCCTGGACATTCCCATCACTGTTCCAGCAGTGGCTGTGCTGCTGGAACCCAACTAAAATCCAAAGGGTTCTTTACTTAAACTTGGGCAGAAACACCAAAAAAAAAAAACAGCCTGCTGGTTTGGATTAGAGTCAGAGATGAGTTTCCAAGTCAGCATGAACAGCACCCTGCCAGAAAGTTGTTCTTGGAGCTGCTGCTTCTTTGTAAAATGTGGGAAAAAAAAAAAAAAAAAAAAAAAAAAAAAAAAAAAAAAAAAAAAAAAAGAAGAAGAAAAACCAAACAAATACACAAAAATAAAATAAAATTTAAAAAAACCCAAATGTGGGGAAAAAAAATAGAAATCAATGCAACGCCGACCATCAGAACTCTTGCAGGAGAGGTCAACAATGATGTCCCAAAATTATTTCCTCTGCAGAAAAATCTGCAGGCTTTGGGTGAAGGAAAAGATGAGGAATAAATCACAGATAATGCAGAGCTGGAAGGGACCCTCAGGAGGATGGAGTCCAATCCAGTAAAACACCAGTGCAACCCTTCTGCAGTGGGCAGAGGAAAATATCTGTGTTTGTCTAAAAATTCATGGAAAAATCTATGGATGGTGGGGTCTGACTTTTTCCAAGCTCTCTTTTATTACCTGGAGAAGTTCATTAATGTCTATTTGTTGGCAAACCAGAAGGCAACAGGAATTAAAGGGTGGCCAGGAACACCCCAAGCTTGTTAAACAATGGGAAAAATCCATCTTTAGAAGGGAAAATTAAAAATACTTGAGTGTTGTACAAGTAAATGGATCATGTTAGTTTATTTGTTTTTTTGGTTTTTTTTTAATTTTTGGATTTTCTTTGTAGAATAACTTTCATGTGGAAAGAAACTGCAGCCTAACAAGGCACGTAGATTTTGGAGGCATGAAAAGCTGCAGTAAACCACTATATTTTAGATAATGGCTTAAAGGAATTAAGCGAAATAAGAGTTTATAATAAAGAACTTTGCTATCCTGGAATATATTCCACAAAACTCTCACAAACTGGTCACATCAACACTTCAAGTGTCACAAGTGCTTTCTAGCAGCACCCAACTTTACACCTGTGGCCCTCAGTGGCCAGAGCTGTGCCTTGGCCATCATATATTTATTTTTTGGGGCCACTGCAGATGGTCACAGGGGAGTAAAAACAAAGGAAATGCAGAGGTTTTGTGTCTGGCTTTTACATTTTTGTCACAACTGCATGGATGGGCATCAGGGAAAACACACAGGGTTTCCAAAGGTTCTCCCTACAAACTGTGGAATTTGTTGGTCAGCTCCAGAAAGCAAGGTTGAAGATAAATAATCTCCCCAAGGGCAGCAGACCTCAGAAATTCACTTTAAAAGGGTTTTTGCCAGGTGAGTATGTGCAGGAAAACCTTGTGGAGTGCACAGAGCATCAGCTCTCCACAGCACAGAATAGCAAACATCAAATATCAGGAAATTGTCCCACAAAGTATCAGGATCATGAAGCCAAACCAAGGAGAACCCTGGGGAGATGAAGGCAAAACCTCACTGAGATTTTTCCAACTTTCACTGGGGTAGAAGAGCCACTGGAATATCAAAACACCAAAAATGTATTAAATATTTCTCATTTCAGGATCTAAAAACCAACATTTCCTCTCCCAGCGAAGTCAAAGGCTCTACCAAAGCTGCAATTTCTAGTAAAAATTAATTCAGGGATTGGAATTTCCAAATTCAGCATGGAAGGGTTTAATTTATTATAAATTTGCTTTGGTTTTGGAACATCACACACTGGCTGAACATGAACCTGCTAAAGGTGCACACACAGGATTTTGGGATAAAAAAAGCTATTGAACTACTGCCTTAAAAATTCTAAGTCTCCTGTTATAAATGTAAATAAGTGGGACAGGAGGGAAGGACAGGAATCAGCTAAAATATTTATTTTAAAAAAAGTTTCAGCTAAAAAAGCTTCTATTTGGTTGGGGTTATTTTTTAAGAAATGCCAAGTCTTTGGGAGGATTTTTTAGCTGCTCAAGTGATGCTGCCTTATAAGAAGTTTCATTAAATCTGCTGAAATCATGTTAGAAATTTGAGCAAGGCCTGTCAGATTTTTGCAGTTTACACAAACCAGGTATTTCTGGTGGGAGCAAATTTTCCTTCTGCTGCCCCAGAATCTCAGCCTAGCAAGAAAGGAAAAGCAAAAAAAAGGAAAAGCAAAAAAAGGAAAAGCAAAAAAAGGAAAAGCAAAAAAAGGAAAAGCAACCTTTATTAAGTTTCCCCAACCACTTCAGGAAGGTGGGAAAAGCCCTGCTTTAAGGGAGGATTTGAAGGGAAATACTGAAATTAGAGTTTGAAAGTTAAAGGGGGCTCCTCCCAGGTTAATTCCTTATGGGCAGGAACAACACCAAGTCTTAGAGCAATAAAAATCTGTCCTGATTTGGGGACAGCAGCAAAGCTGTAACCAAAGGACTCTAACATGGCATTAAAGATCAGTCTGAGCAGTAAAAGTCTCTTTTCTTTCTCTATCCTGGCAGATTTGATGTAAAATCAGTATCTCTTGTGAAAGGAATACTGTGTTTTTAGCCACTTGATTCCAAAAACCTAAAATCGTCCAAATGCTCCATGCTTAGAGCCCAGACCGTCTGATTTTTGAGACCACAAGGATGGATCACATCCCAGAGCAATCTCCATGCGCCTGATGTGAATTTAGATTCCATGTAAAGAGTGTCAAAGTTCTCACAACACTTCCCTGTGCTCTTGATTAATAAAATCAGAGAAAAACCAGGATTTTTCCAGCACTCTATATCAACAGAATGGTTTGGGTTGAAGGAACCTTAAAATCCTTCTTGTTCCACCCCTTTTCTATGGGCAGGGACACTTCCACTACCCCAGATTGCTCCAAACCCTGCCCAACCTGACCTTGAACACTTCCAGGGATGTAATGTCTACCAGAGATACTCTTAAATAAAAGTCAAGCAAAGAAAAAGATGCACAACACTCCCTCATTTCCAAACAAAATTTGGAAAGAAATGCATGAAGTAGATACAGAGCTGCAAAGTTTTCCCAGACACTTGGGAAAACCTCATTGCCTGTGATCTCTGACCTTCAGAGCACAGATTTTTGGTGCAGAATGAAGTTGAACCAATGGAATTAAAAAATAAAGTCTTAATTTTAAAAATTGTAAACAGAAGAGATGCTTTGAGCACAGCCCTTCCTGAGAGGGGTTTTACTCCACTCTAAATCCCCAACTCTTTATCTGGTTTGCAAAGTCAGAAACAGCAGGATATTTACTAATCAAAACAATTTTATCAAGAATGTAAAGAGTTTGTGCGGATTCTGAGCCCCAGTTATGCAAAATCTCATCCAGAGTTCCCACCCCAGAGGTTTCTTGTTGGAGCCAAGGATGGATAAAGCCCCTGGGAGAACACACCCACCCCACCAGAACTCCAAATCAATTTTCTCCACTGCCCACACATATTTATTACATAAAAGGAAAAATTAAAACTTGCCCTGGATTAAAAACATTACTTTTTAAATCAATTTAAATTATTGAACAATGGGTTTAATGTCGAAAGCATGAAATGTGGCTTTCCATGGGATTTCACAGAAAACTGACCTGCAAGGCTCAGTGATTTTTCATTGAGGAACTTCAGAGAACTACAGCAGGAAAGGGTTCTGGGCAGTGGAAAAGAACACAACACAGAAATAAAGAATTTAGCAAGGTCATTCAAAGCAAAAATATCCAGAATTCAGAAGTGAAAAAGGAATAGCAACAACAACAAAGTGACAAAGGAATAGCAAACACCCATAACTGTTCAGCACTGGGGAACAACTTTAAAATTCCAGGGGAAAAAAATACAAGGAAGCAGAAAAATAAACTAAAAAACCCCAATATTATCCTCATTTCTGCCTCTGATTGCCCAAACCTCTGGGAGGACAAATCCTCATATCCAGCAGCAGCAGCAGCAGAGCAATCCCGCACCTTAATCCAAAAAGAAGCTCTGGGCAAAGGGACTCACCTAAAATCAGAGGCGCCGATTCCTCCTGGGTGAGCTCAGCAGGTGAAACCAGCACAGCTCCCAGCTGGGGCTGTGGGGCTGGTGGGGCCTGAAAAAAAGGATGAAACTGGAGGAAAATGACACAAACACTGACAGGTGGGGGCTCAGAAAGGCACCACACCTCAGGAATATTTAGTCAGTGAGATTTCATTATGAAGTCAGAGGTTCTCACCTTTATTAAAGAGTACAGGCCAATGTCTACATCTTGGATTCAGGATTTTCATTTATTTTAAATATCTGTCTGGAATTTTTTTGTCAGTGATATTTCATGATGAAGTCAGAGGCTCTCACCCCTATCAAAGAATCCAGGCCAGTGTCTACATCTTGGATTCAGGATTTTCATTTATTTTAATTATCTGACTGCATTGCTTCCTGTTAACTGGGCACACTACCTTGAGAGGTGACATTTCTGTAAAGAAAGGAAGCACCAGCTCTTGGATTTGGACATTTCTAGCACTCTCTCCACATCTCCACTAAAACAAAGCTGAACAGTAAAACAAAAAATTCTGAGTTAAAATTGATTCCACTGATTTCAGTGGACACCAGGCTGGAAAATGCAGCACGTTGTGTCCAGGCTCTGCTCCTCTCAGCATCCCACAGGCCCATCCGTCCATCCTGGAACCCATCTGGGAACACACTGATGCTTCAGGAGGGTGTCCCTGAGCACTTTAATTCTGTTAAGACCAAAATAATGATAAACAAGGATAATAGTTACAAAAATTCGCCCTCCCAAAAGAGTCCTAGAAATCCTAATTTACTGGCTGGTAGCTGGTAAAACAGAAATAGAGTAACTTAATAATCTGAGCATAGCAGTTTTCAGGAAGGAAAATTAACTAATTCATTATCACTTCTAATTTGCTGAGGCATAGCTGCCATATTTGTAAAATCAGCAGGTTCAGAAAAAAAAGCAAGTTTCTAATGAATGTTCTTTTTCTCCCCTTCCCAGATCCATAAATGATACAATTACTTAGCTCCCTCTAGTGCCAACTCCTAAAATAAATTTCCCACTAATGACTGCACTCACCAATGTAATCATCGGAGCAAATTAAAAATTCACTTGGCAATAATTAACTAGCGAACTCTCAAAGGATGGAGTAAATTGCCATGAACCAAAGCAGAATTCAACTGGTGTCACAATTACAAAGAAAGGTCAAACGTAGGCTTTCTGCAATAACAAAAATCTGCCAGCCATGGGCACAAGTTGTGGGCTCTGAGCAATCCAGGCACACGTGCCAGGGAGGAGCAGCAGGCAGGGAACAGGGACAGCACACAGAGCGACCCTCTGACATTTCCAGTGCCATTATTAAAGATTTTATTTTTCTTTTATTGCATTGTTATATTGAATTTATTGTTCATTTCCGAGGTTTCGTAATTTGACATTCAGAAGATGCTCCGTGCTGAAATAAGACACCTGAAATTATATTTAAATTATTAATATTTTATTTTTAATTTAATTATTTTATAATATAATGTTATATATGTTATATATGTTATAATATAATAATATTATGTTATTATTATATCATTCTATAATACATTAATATAATATTAATTAAGAGCATAATATATTATTATAAATTATTATCAATTTAATTAATTAAAATTAATTATTACTGTAGATTATATTATTGTGTATTATATTATTCTATAACTATAATATATATTAATGTTATTTAAATTAATTCTATTCATATAAATTATTATTGTATATTATTATATAATGATAAGTATCTAAAATTATATATCTAATAATAATAAAACCAACAAATACATATCAATAATAATAACAGTACATCCAGAGGAATCCCTGTGCTCATCCAGATGTTGGAGGAAAAAGGCACAACAAGGACAGGAAGGTTCCTCATCTTCTATTTCTGCTGGGCTTACACTCTAAGTTAAAATAACCCTGAAAAAACCCTAAAAACAGATTATTCGTAAGACTGTTTGGGGGTCCTGATCATTGTGGGCTGGATGTTCTGTGCCCTGCTTCTGGATTTCTTTCCTTTGTTTCCACACACAAAACACTTCAAGAGAAAGGATTTTCTGAGCAGGACAAATGCTGCAGTCACCTTTTATTTGGAGTTTTAATGCCGTGGCCTTTCTGCAAATACAGGGATGTAAGGTAGCTCAGGCTTAATTTGGAAGAGATGCCACCAGAGAAGAGGTGTAAAAATTCCCATTTAATGGGCACCTTTGGGAAAAAGCATCTCAGGAAGCTGCCAGAGCGCTGGGATGGGTGGGATATTGGCAGGAATTTTAGGGTGAGGGTGGGGAGACCTGGGATGGAATTCCCAGAGAAATTGTGGCTGCTCCTGGGAGTGTCCAAGGCCAGGCTGGACAGGACTTGGAGCAGCCTGGGATGGGGAAGGTGTCCCTGCCCATGGTAGGGTGGGATGGGATGAACTTCAAGGTCCCTTCCAACACATCCTGAGCTTTTGTGCGGATTAAAAACCTTTCCAACCATCACCTCCTGCCCCTTTTCCAGGCTGTTCCAGCTGCACTGCTCTGCTGTTTTGGGACAACTTTCACCACATGGCTGTTTCTGAAAGGACACTCAGCCCCCTCTGAACACCACCCTCGGGCTGTGCTGTGGAAACTGAACCAAACATTTATGTTTTAAAAACCCCAAACCAAGCTCCCGCTTAGGATGTGAAGGACAGGGCAGTCCACACTGCCGAGTGATCTGATCCAGATTTCAGTCTCCTTTCTGCAGGAAAAATGAGTCTCAGGCCATAGAAATGGATTTAAACATCCCAGTCATACAAGCTATCCCAAAACTATGTGATTTTCTGGAAATTTTTATGCCAGGGAAAGGGAAAGGGAAAGGGAAAGGGAAAGGGAAAGGAAAGTCCATGGTAAAACATGTAAACTTAATTCAGAACAAAATTTTAGATAAATTCCATTTCCTTGAAAGCCCACAGAAATGCATTTTCAACCTCCAGAACAATATCTCACTCCAAGCAGCCTGTAGGTGCTATTGACAAATTATAATTAGTTTAATTCTGCGGTTTCCACATTATATTTTTATTTGTGTGACTATAATATCTAATTTACCAATATTTATAATAATTATTACATATAATTGTAGTATTAGGTTTTACATATTAAATATTTTATTTTCCAAGTGTTTAAGGCAAGGCTGGACAGGGTTTGGAGCAACCTGAGATGGTGGAAGGTGTCCCTGCCCTTGCAGGGGTGGGATGGGATGGACTTTGAGGTGCCTTCCAACTCCAACCATTTAGGATTCTGTGATTCAATAATCCCATTACTATTATTATTATTATTATTTTATAAATAGTATACTTCCATATATTATAATAGGTCACACATTTCAATGGCTTCTTTCCCTGGCCCATATTTCCATAAAATAAAAAAGCAAACCAAATCAACAACAAAAAGCCATCAGTGGTATTAAAGCACTGATAAGTCCACCACAACCCTGCCAAGAGATCAGTGCTCCCAAAAGCCCAACCTGAGGGGCTGTTGTTCTGTTAAACAGGAAGGTGGATTTGGAGATAAATCATCTAGCAGGAATTTCTAAATTCTAAATTTCTAAATGCTGATGAAGCAGCACCTGCAGCTCAGCACAAAGATGCTCAGCCCCAGGTTAACCCGCCACAGAATTATTGGGATTTATTTGCATCAGGAAGGAATAATGAGGATTGTGCAGACTGCAGCAGGCAACCAACCTCCAGCACCCAGAGCAAAACCTAAACTGGACTCAGCTGTGGAAGAGCAGGACAGGTTTGAATTTCTTTCCAAATTGCTGATTATTTCAAGACTTGGAGCACATGTTTCTCTTTCACATGATTACAAGACAAGTGGCCCAGTATCATTTTTAAAGGCATTACAAAATTTTCCACGGATTTTAGTGGCTTTAAAGGCAGCATAACTCTAGTGCTGTGTGTAGTAAACACACATCAAAGGTGCTTTTAGGAATTATCATCATCTGATGAGAAGAGCTGTTTTAAAAGCTCTGCCTCCATTCAGAGGTTCCCAATCCCACTCCTCCTGCTGCTGTCCCATCCCTGGGTTGGGATAAACTTCCTGAGGTTCCTGGGATCCTTTGCCTGCCAAACTTCAACGCCCTCCTTGAGGGTCAGCAGCACAAGGGGGTCCTAAGGCTGCCCAAATCAAATCATTCAGTCATTCAAATCATTAAATATCCCTTGATTTCATAGATTTAATAGCGCTCTGTCTGCACTTTGTTCCACTTGAAGCCATCCCCTAAAAAGGAGTGCTTAGGAGGAGCACTACAAAATCAGTAGCTGGCAATCTCTGCATGTAGGACTACCTAAAAAAGCACTGGAATTATTTTTTTTTAAGGCAGCTTCTTCAGGCAAAGGGAAGTGGCTGCAGGATTTAATTTGCTCTGCTTTGATTTCTTGTTTCTTTAAACTTTTGCCAAAGGTGATGGGAATGCCAGATGCACATTTTTTTGGTGTACTGTAAAATCCAAATAAATACAAATAGCATATGCTTGGGTTTGGTGTTTCCCCTATGAATTTTTTTTTTCCCCTCGTGGAAAAAGCAGTCAGTAGGAAAATAGGTCTTTCCAGTCTGTCATGAGAGCAGCCACAATGAGGCTTCAGTAAATCTCTCTTAAAGAATCACTTACAGAGGGACTGGGAGATGAAGAGACATTTTCCTGCACATGAAGAGATTTGTAATCAGCAGTTTTCCTTTGTGCTGCAATTGATGCTTCCAAAATTACATTTACTGGAGCACCGGTGTTTAATGTTTCAGACTGAAAAAACAAACAGGAATGAGCAAAAACAAACACAGTGGAATTCTCAGATGTTCAGATTTCTTACAAAGGTCCTCTATGGCTCAATTGAATTCACTAAGTACTCAAAAATAACTCCTAAAAAAGATTTGTGCCAGTGGTCTGAAGTTTGACATTCATTCACTGTATGGGAAAATGAGATTATTCTAATATAAACTTCATGAAAACTGTCCAGGATACCTTAAAATCAATATTTGTAAAGCAGAAAATTTAAAAACCAGCAGTTATAATTAAAACATCAGTTCATTATATCCGCATGTACAGCTTAAATTCCTTAAATTCTTGGAATATTTTTAAGCATAGCCTAAAGTACTCAAAGTTTTACACCACAAGAAATTTCTGCTTACTGGAAAGGAAATCAAATGTGGGTTTGATTAATTGATGTAGTCACATATTAAAAACTTTTGCTTCTTATCCCATTAAAAGTAACACTAATGAGCAATGGCTGTGACCTTCAAGGGGAAAGCCACGTGTGCTCCAACCCCTCAATATTCACCACCCAAATTTAATCTTTATAATGGACACCTTAAAAGGAATCTGATAGGAAATACTAAGAGCTGCTCCAAAAGTAAAACACTTAAGGAAGATTTTGATTAATGCCTCGTGATTAATCAATTGATTAATACAGTTTTCAATACAGATGTGAGGACGGTGTCTACTTTAATCAACCCTCCTGAACATGGTGAAGTTACATGATGCTTTTTTTTTTTTTTTTTTTTTGTCGATTGAAAAAACAAAGCCCATTTTAGCAGTTATGTAAATTACAAGGCAAGCTTTCCTTACGATGCCCAGATTTTTCCCTTTTACAAAAAACCTTCCACACAGGAACTGTTAATTAGGCAATTGTCATCCTTTTGGGAAGGAACTCGCTATGAACCTAAAAGTAGTCCCACTTTCAGCCAAATGAGTGCACTTCTTTAAAGAAATCGTTTTAGAATTGCACTATAATCCATATTTAAAGTCCCTCTCCCTGATATTTCTTTATTCTGAGACTGTTTCTAATTTGTGATTATGCTTTCCACCATACTAAAACTGAAATCTTTATTCCAGTCAAAAATAATCACCCCGTAATTACTGTGACAAAGTGCCCAAGCTGT
>NW_005054298.1:1015202-1024347 GCF_000277835.1 Geospiza fortis | reverse complement strand
CCCTCAGGAATTCTCCAGCCCTTTCCCCATCTCTATTCCCTTCTCTGGACATATTCCATCCCCTCAGTGTCTTCTCTCTTGTCAGGAGGGGCCCAGAAATTATGCCAAGAATGGAGGCGCCTCACCAGTGGATAAATCCTGGCTGAGCATCTCAATTCCCCCTGTTTTCAGAGCTAAGGAAACACCTGAGCACCCTCTGAGCATCCTGAGCAAGCTGAGCACCAACCCAGCTTCACCTTGGCAGATCTGCAGTTTAATTCCACTCAGGCTCTTACTCAGCATGGTTTCCTTAGCTTTGGAAAACTAAACTGTTTAGGAGACTGGTGGGGAGAGTCCTTTCCAACCTAAACAATTCTGTGATTCTGTGTCAAGGAGGACACATGGAATCATGGAATAACAGAATGGTTTGGGTTGGAAAGAATTTTAAAACTCATCTTTTTCCACCCCCAATACCTTCCACTATCCCAAAATCTTCCCAACCTGGTCTTGGGCACTTCCAGGGATTCAGGGGCAGCCACAGCTTCTCTTCTGTGCCAGGGTCTCCCCACCTATCATCACACAACAAAGTTATTACATCACCTATTTCTACATAACAGTGATGAGTTACCCTCAGAAAACATAAATAACATTTTTCCCCCCTCTTTTTTGGGTCATCTGAGCTGCATCTCTGTGGTTCTGACACCCTGCTGAAATAACACCGCGCTGCGTTTTGGTGCCAGTATAAATTTCAGCCATCCAAACCAGGCTGTGTATTTGAACTGACAAAGAATAAATTATTTGCATCTGGCATAACGGATGGCTGTGTCAAAGCCCTGGCATATAATTCTTAATCTTATAGATGCCTGTTTACTTGTGCATAAGATAGCAGTGCTGAGTCTCTTCCCAGAACAATTATCAAGTTATTGCTACGGGCGAGCCTGGAACTTCCAGGGAAAGCCACATGAAAATTCAGCCATGCTGGAGCAGCCTGAGAGGGATGTTGTGGATCAGAGCTCGCTGCTCTGCTCTCCCTCTCTGTGCTCCCAGGAAAATGGGAATCGGAGCGTGCCAGGCGGGCACGGAGCCGCAGGGCTTTAACTTTGGGTGTTTAACTTTGCTTCCGTGGGCTTCCCAGGACAAGGAGAATGTCACTCACCCTCCTCCATGGGCTGAGAACCTTCTGGGATAATCTACATGCTGTAATACAAGATATTTTATAAATGGAAACTAATTTTCAATGAGCAAGGAGTTGTTTTTGGGGGTGTTTTCTGTATGGTTGGTTTTAATTAATAATGGTTTTATATGTTCAGAAAGAAAATCTACCAATGCAGACATGGAGAATGTTTAAGATATGTTGCTTTTCCAGAAGAATTTTCACTGATTTTTATTAATCCTGTAGTTCATGATGGCTGGGTTTTATCTGATGTCGTGTGGTTCATATTTGCATTTATATTTATATTTATAATTAATAACCTATTGTATTTGATACTCAAATATGCAACAAAAACATGAGAACTACAAGTTTTCAAAGGAACCTTCACTGCATCCCACCTGATTTTACCCCAATAAAGAGCCGGGGCTCGATTAGGGAAGATGAATAGGCCCTGAAATTCCTGCCTCTTTATTAGCAGAATTAATTTTAAAGGGTCAATGTACATCCTAGAAAATTTGTCTCCTATTAAGATGTCCAGATGTTTTTGGTCTCTCTGTCTGACATTCCCACCATCAGAATAAATTGTATTTCCAGCCTAATGCAATAGATAAGAGAGAGGAATAAATCTCATCCAGTTCAGTTGATAAAATTAACATGCTGATGATATTTTAATGTTTCCATATAATCAAGGGAGCATGGATCATGCCTCCACCAGTTCGAGTGCAATTCTCTTCTTTAGTCTTTTCTCAAGGAAGGAAAAATCGAGCATTAGAGAGGATTATGCAGCCAACAGTGCCCCAGTCTCGGGGCGAGTCGTTCACGGTGCGGTCAAGCGGCTTTGCCCCAAGAGATGGGGACAGCGCCAGCCTCGCGCAGTGCCACCGTGTCCCTCACCCATCCTGGCTGCTGCTGGGGAAGCTCCACTGAGCTGGAGAATGGCATGGACACCCCAGGGCCACTCAGCCCCCAGGTGACCCCAATCAGAGGGCACAGAGGGCACAGAATCGTCCTTGGCGCACAGAGGGAACGGGAGCGGCTCCGGAGCTGGGGCCCAAAACTGCTGGGGGAGGAGACTGGCGTGGGGCAGATGGAAATAAAACTGACTTTGTGATCAAGGGCAGAGAAAAGACAGCACAGGGAAAGGAGATGGGCAGGAGAAAGGAAAAGGAGAAAGGGGAGAATAAAGGAAGGGAAGAGGAGAAGAAGGAAAGGGAAAAAATGGAAAGGGGAGAGGGGAAAGGGGAAAAGGGGAGAGGGGAGAGGGAAGGAAAAGGAAAAGGAAAAGGAAAAGGAAAAGGAAAAGGAAAAGGAAAAGGAAAAGGAAAAGGAAAAGGAAAAGGAAAAGGAAAAGGAAAAGGAAAAGGAAAAGGAAAAGGAAAAGGAAAAGGAAAAGGAAAAGGAAAAGGAAAAGGAAAAGGAAAAGGAAAAGGAAAAGGAAAAGGAAAAGGAAAAGGAAAAGGAAAAGGAAAAGGAAAAGGAAAAGGAAAAGGAAAAGGAAAAGGAAAAGGAAAAGGAAAAGGAAAAGGAAAAGGAAAAGGAAAAGGAAAAGGAAAAGGAAAAGGAAAAGGAAAAGGAAAAGGAAAAGGAAAAGGAAAAGGAAAAGGAAAAGGAAAAGGAAAAGGAAAAGGAAAAGGAAAAGGAAAAGGAAAAGGAAAAGGAAAAGGAAAAGGAAAAGGAAAAGGAAAAGGAAAAGGAAAAGGAAAAGGAAAAGGAAAAGGAAAAGGAAAAGGAAAAGGAAAAGGAAAAGGAAAAGGAAAAGGAAAAGGAAAAGGAAAAGGAAAAGGAAAAGGAAAAGGAAAGGAAATTAAAAGGAAACATCTTTGAATTGAACCTAGTAATTATTCCTACTTGGTAGAAATTGTTGGTTTCTGGTGAATTCTTCAGGCAGAAGAATGTAGTTGAAGGTGTTTGAAGACTCAATTCCCACTACATTTTGATGCTCTCTGGGGATTTCACTGATTCACAGAGCCCCAAACTCCTAGCTTTAGTCTGTACTGCGAGAAACATCAAGATGCATTCTCTTCACATATTTGCAAGGGAAACATTCATCAAGTCCAGGAATAAATGGGACACATCAACAATCAGAATACATTCATATAATCTCCCTACTGTGTGTACTCAACTTCCTTTGGCATAGTTAAAAATAGAAATGTTAAATGAGGAAATTAGTGTAACATTGTTATAAGTTATTGCAACAATTGTATCATTGCTACAATTACTGTACACATGGTTAAAAACTAATTTAGAGACAAAAACAAAGAGAGACTGTCCAAACTGAAAAATAGGGAAACTTCTTTTTAATAATGTAAAAACTTGATTCCAAAATAATTCCTGTGTCTTTGCAGGTGGTCTGTGAGCTGGGCAGAAACCTGCTCAAGAGGAAGGGAAAGGCAGAGGTGACACAGAAAAGGTCCTGCTGAGGACACACAACTGTGCTTTGGCCAGTGCAAGACCCAGAGACAACCCACAGAGCAATCGTTTCAAATCACCTCCAGAAGGAATTTCTACAAGGAAAGGGTTGTTAAACATCAGAAAGAGCTGCTCAGGGAGGTTTGGAGTTCCCATCCCTGGAGGTGTCCAAGAAATTCCTGGATGTGGCACTCAATGCTCTGGGCTGGGACAAGGTAGGGATTGGGCACAGCTTGGATTCCATGGGTTTGCAGGTCTTTTCCAACCTCAATGATCCTGGGATTTCCACATCAGGAAAATGAGACAGCAGAGACGTGTTTTGGGGGTGTAGGAGGATGAGGTAGAGGATACACAGGTTTAAATCTCACTTCCATCCTACATACCCTAAAAATCCACTCCCATTTTCCTTGTGGTGGGCAATACGTTTGCAATTCCATCCTCCAACTCCAGAAATGAGTTCTTTTTCCCGTGGAAAATGGCCTCCATGTGCAGCCACTTGCACTGGCCAATAGCGACATGCCGATGTCAAAATTTACAAACTTTCTCCGAAACTTTCTCCCAAACCAAACTTCCAGTAACTAGAACACAGTGTGCCTTTATAGCCCTAAATGCCACCTCTGGGCTGATACCCAGACCCTGAGGAAATGAGTTCTTTTCCCATGGAAAGTGGCCTCCATTTGCAGCCACTCACACTGGCCAACAGTGGGGTAACAACATCAAACGGAAAAATTTGCAAACTTTGCACGATCTCTCCCAAACCAAATTTCCAGCAAATAGAACACAGCATGCCCTTAGAGCCCTAAATGCCACCTCTGAGCTGATACCCAGACGCTGGGGAAATTACTATTTTTTCCCCATGGAAAATGGCCTCCATTTACAGTCACTCGCACTGGCCAACAGTGAGGTGCTAACATAAAAATTTACAAACTTTGCAGGATTTCTCCCAAACCAAACTTCCAGCAACTAGAAGGCAGCATGCCCTAATTACCACCTCTGAGCTGACACCCTGACCCTGGGGAAAGGAGTTCTTTATCCAATGGAAATGGTCTCCATTTACAGTCACTCTCACTGGCCGACAGTGAGGTGCCAGCATCAAAATCTACAAACTTTGCAGGATTCCTCCCAACCCAAACTTCCAGCAACTAGAACACAGCATGCCCTTAGAGCCCTAAATGCCACCTCTGGGCTGACACCCTGACCCTGGGGAAAGGAGTTCTTTATCCAATGGAAATGGTCTCCATTTACAGTCACTCTCACTGGCCGACAGTGAGGTGCCAGCATCAAAATCTACAAACTTTGCAGGATTTCTCCCAAACCAAACTTCCAGCAACTAGAACACAGCATGCCCTTAGAGCCCTAAATGCCACCTCTGGGCTGACACCCTGACCCTGGGGAATCGAGTTCTTTTTCCCATGAAAAGTGGCCTTCGTTTGCGGCCGTTCACACTGGCCAATAGCGGTATGTCGACATCGAAATTTACAAACTTTGCAGGATTCCTCCCAAACCAAACTTCCAGGAACTAGAACACAGCATGCCCTAAATGCCACCTCTGGGCTGACACCCTGACCCTGGGGAATCGAGTTCTTTTTCCCATGAAAAGTGGCCTTCGTTTGCGGCCGTTCACACTGGCCAATAGCGGTATGTCGACATCGAAATTTACAAACTTTGCAGGATTCCTCCCAAACCAAAGCTGGAATTTCCCCAGCCTTGGGCAGAAGAGGAGAAGCACCAAAGCCGTGCCATCCCCCCGGAGCTCTCCCACGTGCCCAGAGGTGCCCAACACGTGTGCTCAGAGCTGCAGGGGCAGAGTGCTCACCCCGAGCTCGTCAGTCACGGCTCTGGCGGTGATCTCAGCGCTCCTGGAGCGGCTCAGACGCCGCGGAACCGCTCGGAGCTGTCAGCACATTTCCAGCAGATTGATGGCTCCGAGGACCTCCAGTGTGGAGGGTAATGTTAAGGATCTGCAGTTACTCAGCTGAGGCTGAGATGAGGGATGCCTCCTTTCCAGGCCTGGTTATTGAATTTGAAAACCCTCATAGGTTTTGCTGTCACTGGTGTTGCTGGAAAGGGACTATTATAGGGATGAGTTAAAAAGGAATGACTGGGAGAAGAAGCTTAAAGGAAAACGAAGATGTATCTTTATGGTTTTCAGGTTACAGAAGCGACAAAAAGATAAAGTTTCACTGTAAAGTAAAAAAAAAAAAAAAAATAATCATTGTGTTAGATTCTGGTCCATAGAACAGCTTTTTTTTACAGCCAAAACTGCCTTAGTGGAGAAGATCAGAGCCAAAACATTTTTTTTACAAAAGTTTACCCTAAGCAGAGGCTCACCATGAACTGAAATGCAATTTCCTGACTTTATTCTATTTCATAATGAGTAGCCTTCAACACTAGGTAAAAAATAATTAAAGATAGAAAGCAGGCTGTAAATAAGTGCTGAATCATAGAAACATTAAAAACCAGACCAACCCCAAAAAAAAAGAAAATCCACCGATTTTTTTTAACTTGTTACATTTGACAGGAAAAGAACTATTGTTTATCGTGTAATTACACCTCATTTTCTGAATAAAATCATTTCTATTCCTGAAATAAGATATAACATTAACCCTCTGCCTTCCCAATCCCACACATTCCTTCACTTACCCACCCACAGCTCCTTGAACTGATCATGCTGCACATTTGGCCTTCATTGTTCAAGGTATCCTGGTGTAATGAACACTTTGTGCAACTTAATGATTATAAAATGTCAAAAAAATCGGAATGGGAACTTACGAAAAATCTTGGAGACGCAAATTGAATTCTTAAGTGATGAACCTGGCTGTACATCTGCAAGTTTGTGAGAAATGTGGTTCTAAAAAATAATAATATAATCTTGAATATGTGTCGCTCACACCTGGGACTGGTTTCTTTGCACCAGCAAACAACATATTTGTTAAATTAAAAGTACATTTTTCATTAAGCAACAGGAAGTAGCCAAAATACTCAGGTATAGATGGAAGGGAATGCTTCCCCCTAAAAAGAATAGTTTTGGAAAGCAATCTTTTCTGAACTTTCATCTGTGACCCAAAACCAAGGGTTGTCAGCTCATTTTGATGTTGCTGACTGGGAGGCCCATGGGAAAAGCAGGATTTAGTGAATTTTGTTGGGAATCAGTGTTTAAATTTCTCCTCCAGGGGTAGGAAGAAGGCTGCCCCTCTCTTCTTCCAACTTCATGGAGATATTTTATTTCTTCACCCTTTATCAAACTCCCAGTACCTTAAATTAAACCACTGGTAGGATTTTGGTGGTTCCAGCAGGACACTAATTGTCCACAAAATGGACTCATAAATTCAGGGAGTGATTTATTGTTCTGGGATCCCTTTTTCCCTCTCCAGCACTGCCTGGAGCACAACCCACCCCTGCTTTCATCTGGTTTTTCAGCCAACCAAGACCCTTTGCAGAACTTTAACTTCTACAGTGAACCAATGGTATAAAACCTCCCCTGTAAAACAAAAGGCAAAGCTGCTCACGAGGATTTTTTTCCTCTCCTCTTTATCTGTCAATGAAATATTTAATGAATCAATCAATGGAAAGTCTCTAGGCAGGAGGGTTCTAAACTCACTGCCATAAGTAGGCATTTAATTTTGATTTACTGAGGTGGTTATTGCTTATTAATCAGATAACATTATGAAAGCTGAGTACGTGTGTGTCAGTTGTACCTTAATTAGTTACTAAAGCAAGAGAAGCTAAAGAGCACCAGGAGCTGCTTCCATGTCCCCTGAATTAATTTAATTACAAGGAAAAACTTCCAGAGCACATTCTTCCACATGGGTAACCATTCATATGAAAACAAATTGCAAGAAATAGTGAGGTCTTCAGAAAAAAAAAACCAAAAAAACAGCTTCTGGAAGTCACATAAGCAGCAGATAAATGTTAAAAACTTCATTAAAAAAAAATTCAAGTAATTTTTTTGTCAACAGATTTATCAAGTGTATGCAGGAGAATCAGGAGTTCCTTTTTTTCCAGAATTATCCATGCTGTGACTTAGGAACAGTTTGATTGTAAAGGACATCCCATACTAAGGAGAGAAGCTAAAGAGCACCAGGAGCTGCTTCCATGTCCCCTGAATTAATTTAATTACAAGGAAAAACTTCCAGAGCACATTCTTCCACATGGGTAACCATTCATATGAAAACAAATTGCAAGAAATAGTGAGGTCTTCAGAAAAAAAAAACCAAAAAAACAGCTTCTGGAAGTCACATAAGCAGCAGATAAATGTTAAAAACTTCATTAAAAAAAAATTCAAGTAATTTTTTTGTCAACAGATTTATCAAGTGTATGCAGGAGAATCAGGAGTTCCTTTTTTTCCAGAATTATCCATGCTGTGACTTAGGAACAGTTTGATTGTAAAGGACATCCCATACTAAGGCCCCAATAACTCTCAGTGGCCCATCATATCCTGATACATTTTCACTTTCTCTTTAAATATTTCTCTGAAATATTCATTGGGCACAGCTCACAAATGGAAAACACCCAATATTGTCAGTGCTTTGCTCTGCCAGCCACCCCTCACTGCTCCTGCCGCAGGGAAATGTTCTGGCATCCATGGATTTATTCCCAGGAGTGAGATTCATCCCCTTACCTGCCTCCCTTTCCCCACCACTCTGGTTTATGTTCCCTCTCCAGCACAGGCTGAAAGAAACTTTCTGAGTTTAATAATAGTTCTATAAATTTTGGAAATCTGGCTGTTATGACAAGAGTATTTCTTAGAAAGCACAGACATATTTACACTTAGCATATTTAAATAATTTGCTGCAGCTGAGTGTTAATCCCAAGGACTAATTCCAGTTTTTTTCCTGGTGCTATCCCAATGCAGGCAGGTGGGGAGTTTGCCAGGTTGGTGTTTGTCCTCCCCTGTCACCTCCTGCCCAGCTGGGCCCTTTCCAGTGCCAAAACCAGCACCTCTCCCCATCCTGGGAATGTAAAAACAACAAACAGCCTGGGTCGTGTGGTGACAAACACAGTTCAAAGTGCCATTATCACTCCTTCTCGTGGTGATAATTAATCCCATCATCGTTATCATAATGAGAAACCACGTTTGGAAAATGCTGATTGAAAACCTTCAGTGTAACAAATACAGTCCCTTCACTGCCCTTTCAGCCTGAGGGATTCTTACATTTGCTGTTGATTAGCACAGAGTCTTCCAAAGAATTTTTATGCCCCAATCCAAACTTTTCTAGTGTCCTTATGTCTCACTTCATGATTTTTTAAAATGTTCCATTCTAGCATGAAGTGCCAGGATTGCACTTTCGTTCATTAATTTGTGATGGATCTTTAATCAAATTTTTTTTTCCTGATTTCTCTCCCTCTCCCAGTGACAAAGGAAGACAAAAAAAATTGAGAGATATTGTCACGGTTTAACCTCAGCCAGCAGCTAAATCCCACACAGCCACCTGCTCCCTCCCTCTCCGTGGGATGAGGAGGAAAACTGGAGAAACCTGGGGGTTAGACAGGACCAGGTTAATAATTGAAATCAATTATGTTAATAATTTTATTGTTAATAAGAGTGAAGAGGGAGATGGAAGGGAAGGGAAGGGAAGGGAAGGGAAGGGAAGGGAAGGGAAG
>NW_005054298.1:1009608-1015146 GCF_000277835.1 Geospiza fortis | reverse complement strand
AAAAAAGGGGAGAAAAAAGGGTGGAAGAAGGGCGGGAATAAAGGAGGAAAAAAGGGGGGAAAAGGGGAAAAAAGAGGAAAAGGGAAAAATAAATGGAAAAATGGAAGAATGAGCTCTGGATTGCCATAATTACAAAAAAAAGAGGTGGCTTAGGGAGGTGACCCCATGTACTGCCATGGACTGGCCCTTGATTCCAGGCCTTCCCACCAGGCAGAATTCCAGCCCCTCCTGCAGCTGCTGAGCACCCCCTTAGCACTGACTCTCCTTTCAACTTTTCAGACACCTTTATGAACATTTTGAAGCTGATAAATAACCCGAGCCCGTCCCACAGACACTCCTCTTCTGCGAGGCTGATAAGGCAAAGCTAACCTACATTAGATAAGCACTGCATTTTTAGAGGTCTCATATTTGTCTCCAATTTTCAGCTCACCATTGGGCTGTGCAAACATAAAATGAGGTGTGTGAAATCCAAAACTCCCTGTAAACAACCCAGTGAATCCTGAACTTCAAAAATATTTGTGAGATCTGTTCTGCACACGCCATATTTCCATAATCTATAGATCTAGAGATAGGGAATGACCTGATACTGGTGAAATTTAAGCCTTGCACTGTAAACAAAGGTAAACTGGTTGATCAGAGGGGTTTCTCCCAGTGCTTTTATCTCTTCTGGATATATTAATTGGCTGTACACATATGCACAATCATTACATGACAAATTAAAAAGGGGCACATAACAAGCTTGTCACCATAAATCATACAATAAACATCTGAATGAGAAAATTTAATAAACAATATGTTCCCACAACAGCCTCATCCCCTTCCATTAAATCCATAACCCCCCTAGGACTTGTTCTACTACTCTCAATTCCTGACTACACATTATCTATTAAAAGAAGCAGAAAAAAAGAAAAAAAGCACAACTCACCATGCCTGGATATGTCTCTTTCTCTCACATTTTGGTCTGGCAGTTTGTTTTCTGTGGCAAGAATTCCAGCCTGTGGCTATTTTGGATGGGAAATGGTTATTCTCCTACGTGAAAATTCCCTTCATTTTAAAAATGTTTCTAATTTGCATCAAGAAACTCAGTGAATGGGTGAATGGGATATTCCCGCGGGAAGATCTCCTTGTAGATGGTCGCTGTGCCTTTTTAAGGCCAACAGCTTGGATTTGGGATTCCTGCACCCCATAGGAACAGGGATCATTCCCACCCAGCTTCTCCAATGATGACTGGTGCAGATATTGCAAAATGAAGTTTCTTTTTCTGCAAATGTTTTGTTGCAGCAAGTTCTGTCTTCGCTGGAAATAAACCACTTTTCCCAGCCTAAAATTCCCTAGTACATATCTTTCTTTAGAAGGACAGTGGATGTTCCTCTGGAGAACACAGTGGGATTCAGACCTTTTCCTTCACAGCACTCCAAAGTGACTTTGGACAAATGGCTGTTAATCCTACACTGCTCGGGTGTCAGAACTGATCCTATTGAACAATTTTGATAATTAATTTGACAGAGGATGCGACTACAGCAATTAAATTGTTTTTCCTGACATGAATTTGGAAGGCAGCACCAGCTCTGAGGAATTTCAGACGACAGGTAAATGAAATGATCTGGGGACTTCAATGACAGACATAGGATAACATTTAGGAGCACAAAACTTCCAGTGCAGGAGTTTAGGAATGAATAATTGGTGGTTTTGAGGTTGTTTTTGGAAATGGAAGAAGAAGGCAAAGATTTCATGGTGTGCTGAATATAAATCACTGATGCAACAGCCCCATGAGCACAAATGGTGGGTTGCATCTTATGTTGAGGGAGGAATAATATTCTCATTAAAAACAGGAGAATATTCCCATTATTCTAAAAGCACCATGTTGAGGCGGCCTAGTGCTGCAGACTGTTCACAGGCAGAAAATTCATCAAAATATGCAAAAGGGATACTTGGGAAAAAGTCCAACCTCTCTTAAGGGATGAGAATGAAAAAAACTCATTTATTTAGGCCAGTAAAATGAATGAAGACTTGGCTAAGACTAGTCTAAATCACTAGGTAAGGTTGGTGCAAACATGAACTGGCTACAGATAAATTCAGGCTATTAAGAGAATATGTCTGAAGGACATCTTTAGGAAGGAGAAAGGTTTTCCCTTGGTAGTCAAACAAATTACTTTAAAGTGGTCACTTTATAAACCCAATTCCATTGTATTCTTCCCTGGAAAAGCTGGGGAATTTTGTAGCCCTTGCTGTCACTTTGAGTATGGTGTGCACTTCTTGTCCATTCCATGACATTGGAAATGAGATCCTGACACATTTAGAGTTGCTCCAAAATCCCAGGTAGCACCGAAAGATGTGAGGGCTTTAGTGCCCCAGATTTATAGGCACTCTGATTTGGATCTCTCAGCCAGGAGAGACACTTACATCCCACATAAAGATGTGGATCCTCATAAAGTGCTATTGCAGCGCCTCATGTCTCTGTAAATATGGATAAATATGTTGCTATGGAATATAGATAAGAAATATAGATAATAAATATATTATCTAAATATAAATATAGATCATATATTTATATATAATCAGAGGTACCACACGCATGAGCCTATACATGGCACAGGCTCTCTAGACAAGAATGGATCTCAAAGTGAGGTTTAAATGTAGGTTTGAGATTTGTATTATTATCACATTAAACAATACATGTGTGTTAAACAGCCTGTTTTGTTATTTCCACTTGTTCTAAACACAGGGTGCAACCTCCCCCCACATCCAGACAAACTGCAGAGACAATCCAGGCTCTTAAACCACATCTTCTTATGCTAAAACCTTCCATCTTTTGCAAATAACTCATCTGATTTCCATGATCATAAAGAACTGGATAACACTAAATTATAACAACAGCAATCAGGGGCATGGGGAGCAAGAGGATCCTCGATTGCAGCCCATGCATCACTCAACAGCCCCACAGAAGAAGAGATTGAAAAGCACATCAATTCACATAACTTCCTCTAGTGCCCATTGTCCTTTCCAGTTCCTAATGATGCTGAAGTGTCTCCATGATTAAAATTTAAAGGTTTCCCAGTAACCAAGTAATTTGCCCAAAACTCCTTATCTAGCACTCACCACGAAGACTCTGATTTTAATATACCATTAATCAAGCTCCAGCCAAGTTTACTACTGATACTTTCAATTACAGAGGAACTAACTTCATTCTTCTCAGTGTGGCAGTGAGAGACCACTTCTCTGATTAGCCACAGCCCCTAAAAACAGATGGATAACAGGGCTGGGCTGGATGCACTTTCCTGAAGGAACTATTTGTTGGGAATTACGATTCAGCAAACAAAATTGGATCACTCTGCTGCAGGATAATATTCAGCCAAATTTTGAGCCTAATTATAATGAAAGCCGTGAGGCGGTTTCAAGTTTTACGGTGTAACAATAACGTGGGGCTTGATGGAATGGAAATTGACACCCCAGCGAACCAAGTTCCAAATACCCACGGATTTCCCACCATAAACATCCCCACAAATGCCCGTGGTGCCTGTTTAATTGCAGCACATGAATAGATCCACCATCTTCAATAGGACATCTCGTGCTCTAAAGTGATGCACGTGCACAAGTGATTGCAGGATCGGTTATCGGAAAATGATCCCCGGTACAATTTATGAGAATTCCAACAGATTGCAAATAGCTATGATTTGTCACACAACATCTGGTCTCTTCTCTCCACAATCAAATGGACAAATGGAAATAACAATACAGGCTGTGAAATCGCAGCTTGGAAAAAACAATTAAGAGGGAGAGAGACCCCTACCTTACCCTGCTGCAGTGATGGAATTTGCACGGGGCTGCCTGGCTCAGCTAATGAAGAGTCAGTGCTCGTTTGAGCTCCACTGTCATTGCCACAAAAGAAATATTTAATTCTGAACTTGTTCCCACAGCTGCAGGCAAAATTTCAGGCAGAATGGGATGGTCCTGTTACTGCCCCAAGAAAAATTTTACCTGTTCTGAAGGATCGACGCCCTATCGAGATGGGTGACGAGATGGACAAAATTTTAATGTTTTACTTAAATATATCAGCATTATCATTATTTATATATCTATATGTTATTACTACATTGACTAGATGGTTCTGGATGCAGCTGACCATTAATTCTATTTAATTCACCAAGAGAACATTAGAGCACATACCTTCCAAAATTGCAAGAACTGTCTCAGCAGCAAAATCAGAGGGACAGGTAACAACTAATTTGGATATAAATTAGGAATATCCATCACTAAGCTCAGATTTGTGCAATACAATTTAAACTGAAAGGATATGTAAAAATGTTGGGAAAAAAAATAAAAGAGGGTGTTTACAATAACAGCAACTGAGACAGATTTCCATTGACAGCACCACTCAGAGCGTCTGGATGGCACCGTCTGCTGGTAAGTTTGATTATCTGGTGAAAAACCAGTTTGATAGTTAAGAAAAGAGCAATGAAACATCTGAGTTTCCTGTCATTCAAACCTAGCTTCCACAGAGGAGTTGAGATTCTTCACATTAGTTAAATAGAAGTTTGAGCTCTTATGTAGAAGCCTCTTTTACTTAGAGGAGAGACATTTCTGTGAGGTAACGCACTTCCTTTATGTCGCTGTCCAAAGAAATGAGAGATTTGGGTGTTTTGTCAAATCATGAGTAAATCTGTTCTTTTTGGAGTGACCTCAGCACCGACCTCCTCTCTGTAGAACATCAGAACAGCTCTGAGAGCAGTGAAGTCAATGCAACATCCAGGCAAGGAGCTTCCCTTTTTTTTGGTATTCATCCAAAAGTTCCCAAATTTCTGTGGCTTTTACTCTTCTTTCAGAATTTTTGTTCCCCAGCAATAAGTGGAATAGATAAGGCATACAAAAGAAAAATAAAACCACTAATATTGTTCCTGAAGTTCTCCTTCATCCCAAACACAGTAATACCTTTTTGGAAGATTTACAACATTAACCAATTCTTTTCTGTCAAGTAGCAATTTTTTGGCAGATCCCTTTTGCATGATTCATGAAGGACCAGCAAAAGGCTAATTGTTCAAATTAATTTGCGTAAATGACTAAGCAAGAGATAACAAAATTACATCTGCACTTGTTTGGCAAAGATTCAATAGCAGTGGCCCTGTACTGCCAGCTGCTTCCAGACAACACTCTCGCAGAAATTAAAAGCTACAAATATTAATTAATACACTTTTTTGGTACGTTAATTTGCACTGAAAGGTTCCGGAGTACAAAACTGCTGAGAAGATGAACCATGATAATTAGAATTAATGGGATGGATGCATGTTTTTTGCAGCTGAAGTTTTAAAAACCCATGAATGGAACTGGGAACTTGGAACTGACATTCTCATAAATCTCTATGATAATGCTGCTATTAGTATTAGAGGGATTAAGCGCCGTGGCTCCGGCGTTATCCATCACATGACACGTTGTATCCCATCTGTCACCGCCGCGCCCCAGACGGGAGCGCTGTCCTTGAGGAAGCCGCCTGAAAAGCTCTGGGAATTCAAGGAATTGCAGGATGGATGGATGGCTCAGCCC
>NW_005054298.1:1004304-1009598 GCF_000277835.1 Geospiza fortis | reverse complement strand
GGAATAGTGGCCGGTGCTCTGTTCTTGTCAGCTCGGGGCTTGAGCAAATACTCCAGCTGCGCTTAAGTTAAGTTAAGCTAAGCAGCCTGAATTGGAGATAAATCAGCAACAGACAAATGTCACCGATTTCTGTTGGTCACTCCTTCCCATTGTTGGGACTTGGGTGCCTCTAGAACTGGTTTTTGCTGGGGTTCACCCCAATAATTTGCACCAATGGGGCTCCACTCAGGGCATTGAAACAACAAATAATTTTACATGAAATCACTAATTAGTTCCTTTACCTGCTTCACAATGTTATCTACTTATTTGCACAATGCAGATCCCTTTCTCCATGTACAGTATTTGCAGGGACCCCCATGGCAGGGAGGAATGACTAGGACTCCATCTTATCAGAAGGCTAATTAATTACTTTATTATACTATGTTATTCTATATTATATTACATTATATTACATCTAAACTGAATCTGCCAAGAACTCAACCCTACACACAACTTTCCAGAATCTCGTGACTGTGGGCCAACAGTCCTGACACACACACCTGGCCCTGGCAGGCCAAGGAAACAAAACCCCATCACTCTGGGTAAACAATCTCCATATTGCATTCTACTTCTGCACAAACACAGGCACAGCAAATGAGGTAAGAATTGTTTTTCCTTTCTCTGAGGTTCAGAGAATGGGAAACTCAGAAATATTCTTGGGAAGTCGTGCCTTGCTTTTCTCTGTGAAGAGAAATGCGGCTACATCCATGGAAATACTGATTTAAGAAAACGAATTTTTAAATGTGCCCTGTCTTTAAATTTTGCCTGGAAAATTAACTTCAAATTTTATCTTGGGGCTTTTCAAACTTCTAAAAAATTATTGCATTTTAGATCCTAAAGTTCTTCACAGGGACACAGATATGAGACCACACTGCCCATTTCACTAATTACTTTCAATGCTAAGGAAGGCTGTAGAGAAGGAAGTTTCAAAGGTAAGAAGTTCTTAAATAGCATTTTTCCTTCTATTTTGAATGTTGCCTGTGCACACAGGCAATAGAATTGGTGAGAAAGGCTGGACCAGAAGGGGGGTCTGAGAAAGACCAGGCAGAGATTATCCTGGGAAGGAGCACCTTCCTAAAAAACCACCCCATGGTGTTCAAAGCCTTCCAAAAAAGCCAACACTAAGGAACATCTAACAGAGAGTAGGATCCAGAATATTTTCCCCTTGAGTATTTTGGTATGAAAATCCTCAAAATTATGTGATCATAATTTATTAGAATTATTAGAACTTATTGTTGGTGGAATTCTTGGGAGGATGCCTTGTGCAGGGCCAAGAGTTGGAATTCCATGATCCTTCAAGAGTCCCTTCCAACTCAGGATATTGTGTCACTCCACTTATATTTTTATTCCTTTATTCTGAATCGTTGGATCATTCCGAATTATTGGATCTTTTTCCTCTTGTACAACAACTCTGCTTCTATTCTGCTTTTATTCACCTACATGGTTTAAAAAAAAAATTAAAATAACAACTTGTTAAGTCCCTTCTCTGATGACATCATGGTATAAAATAAACTCTCCTTGACCGTGACCCCGAGCATGTGGGTTGTTAATTTTGTGCAGTCAGACTGCTCATGGCCTCACAGCTCATGAGAACTCAACCCAAATCTTCCATTCCTTGGATCAACCACAAAGCACAGCAGCAAGGGTTGGTGCTCAGCTCCCCAAACCCGGATTTCACAGCCCCATCCAGCAAAAAAAGGCCGGAAAATTTTATTATTCTTTCAGAGCTTATATTCAGAGCAATAATTGAAATGTATTATAATTTATTAAATACTGTGAATAATAGAACATGTGAATAATTTTCCTCAACAGCTGCATTATGCTTATGCTCCAAAATCTTCACCCAGGTGAGCAGAAACCAATCAGCCTCAGAAAAATAACACATTTCAATTAATAATATGAATTAAGATATTTTTCCTTTCTGCACTCTGAAGACACAACTGCTTACCCCTACACAGAGATGTGAGAGAGAATTGCTCTGTGAGGCAATGTGATGTTCGTGATGTGTGGTAAATACACAAAGAGGTTTTGAGCCAAGTTAAGTCAGGGATTAAAGAGAAAACTGAATAAAGTTGTGAACCACAACCCCCAAATAACACAGGAAGAGAAAACAGGATCATGGAGAAAACAGGGTACAACACCAAGCCATTTAAAATTGTCAAAAAGAAAAGAAAATCTGAGGAAAAAAATTATACCGTCAGCAAAGTTTTGCATTTCTGTAGCAGAAAATCCAAAATACTTCATCAATGCTTCTGTGGGTTATGATCCTGATATTCCCAGTGGGATAATCATCATCACTGCAGCTTGGAAAAAGCAACAGGAAAGGGATAAACTTTACCCAGAGCACAGGAAAACCCGGTTTCAGAGGGGGCACAGCCCCAGCTGGATCCCAGCGCTGCCCAGGACGCTGGTCCAGAACGTTCCATTGGTGGAACCCTCCCGGACCTGGGAACAGGCTTTTAATTCTCATTGCAGCACGTGGAATTTGTGGAATTGGAGAGCCTGCCAAAGATCAGCTGGAGCTATCAGGAGTTTGGTAGGCATGGAATTTCTCTGAAATATAATTATCACCTCTGTGCTGTCCCATTAAAGCAAAGAGAAACTGTGGTGGCTGTCATGGACTTTGCTTCTCTGTCTTTAATCAGCACGCTGGGCTTGCTGAGACTTCCCAAAACTCTGGATTTTGGTAATTTTTTGTTGTGTTACAGGTATTTTTGGTATTTTATTCTGGCTTTTTCTGGTGTATCATTTTGGGAAAACTTCCACCTTTTTTATGCTGCTGTCACTTCTTCCTCACAGCCACATCGTAAAACCAATTCCTGGCCATTCCTGACACTAAAATTCATGCTAAGAGTAACTTGAAGAGCTTAATTATTAATTAAATGAACTTCCTTTAGGCTGTAATAATAGACCAGCATTACTAGAAAGAGTACTTAAATTTGCATTTATGGCCCTTTACTGAAACCGTTTGCTTCCCTCGAGACAATTCTTCTTTCTTACATCTCATCAGTCTCATGGATCAGCACAGGGCATCAAACCTGTCATTATCAGTCTTCTTCTGATTGATACCGGAGATTTTGGGAATATTTGGTGTTTTCAGGGATCTAAAAGCAGTAAGTAGGCAGCTACCACCCAAAATCAGGGGGATTTGTGCCACAGGGCAGGTAGGAAATGGGTTACAGTGGTCACTGAAAATATACCAAACTACCCTCACCCATAAAGCTCCTGGAATTCTGGACAGATGGATAAATCAAATTTGAGGAGGAGGTTAGACAACCATCAGCCATAAATAAAATAATAACAATTAAAATACGCAATAAACCACCCCCAAATGAGAATATCCTGGGCACCAATCTCATTTCCTGGCAGTCTTTTGGTGACTCTCAGAAACAGCTCCCGGTGGCAAAGGGACAGTGCCAACCTGAATTCCCACATGGAGAATTCAGACAGGGAGAGTAGAAAGCATCTTAGAAGTCCATGCAATTTTCCAATTTGCCTTCACAAGAGCACTAAAGGAGCATGTACAGTTTCCTTTGAGGACAATTTCCCCCTGGACATGGCACTGAACCCACCCAGGGTTGGTTTTCTTTTTCCACTTTCCTTCATTTTCCCCCTAGGAAGTGGAATTACAACAAAAAGCTGCAAACATGCACCACAGCCATGCTCCCTTCCTTCCTGCCACCCAGCAGAGCTTCTTCTCTGCTCCTTCACTGGGATTTTATGGGGCACCCTGGTGACTCTTTAGCACACCCTGTTCGTTATCCCTGTCCCTGAGCCAGAGGTCATAAATAAAACCAGGTGGGACCTGCAGTACCCAACACCCTGTTACACAAAGCATTTGCGCAGAAAGTCTGGGCTGGGCATCCTGGTGAAGGCTTAAATCATGGAATTTCAGGATGGTAAGGTTTAAATCGTGGAATCCCAGGATGGTTTGGGTTGAAGGTTGGAGACCATCGCATTCCACCCCTCTGCCAAGGACAGGGACACCTTCCACTGTCCCAGGCTGCTCCTGACCCACCTGGCCTTGGACACTCTCAGGCAACCTGTCCCTGAGTAAAGCTGGACTTTTTAAAGGGATAAGAGCTGGTGTTTCATCATGATTTAGCATAAATATCTCTGTATCAAACACGTATCATCTTTGCTCTTCAAAGAGAAACCCCACAATGTCACTGAGCAATAAACTAACATTCCAGGTCAACACTCTAACACAAAATTTGCATGAGCATTTCTGCTTGTGTTCCTTTCCCTCTAAACGTCCCTGCCTTGCTTGGAATATTTTGGTTGTTTCCATGAAGGAAACAGGAGAAAAGCTGCAGGAAATGAAGCCCTGCGGTTCTCCAGGGAGCAGCTGTGGGTGTCAGAGGGGCTGCCTTGATCCGAGCAGCTTACGCCGTATCAGCCCCGTCCTGCAGGACCCTGTCGGGGGGTGGCGAGGAAAAAGTGATTTATATTTGTGCCTCAGACATCCTAATTCCCTCATGCACAGTTTCAATGGAGAGAGACACCAAGAGCCTTAGAAATGTGTGGCTAATTATACATCTCATCAAATGCTCAACACTTAAACTCGTGATGAGCACAAAGCACTTGTCTGCTCCGCCACCTATCCCCTTCCTGGGATGTCCTTTTTAATGGTCTCTTATGTAAAGAGAGTTGGCTGCTTAAATATTTGAAGTCTGCCAGTTTAAAAGATTTAAAGTGTTTTTAAAATGCAGAATAGATTTGGGTTTTGTGCGCTCTTATCGTTCAAGAAAAACCTTCGCTGATACTTTTTTTTAATTAAAAAAATCCCTTTGGGCTATGAATGCCAAATTTGAGCCTGGAGGGAATTTTTATTGCAGATATAAACCCCTGGAAATCAGAGTATGTACACATCTACCACCGAGCCTGATAAACCCTTGACTGTGACACTGCTACTGAGGGCTGCTATAATATCTGATGACAAAACTGACAGATTACTTCTGATGAGAATGTGGAACCCTTTTTGTTTTTAACTTGACCCTGAAGACATGTCATAACATTTGTAATATCTGCAATAAAGTGTCAACCATACTGCTCTAAGACTGCTGGAGCTTGGAGTTAAGCATTCAGTTTAGTGCTCCTACAGCTTTCAATTTCAAATAAAAAAGGACTCTTAATTTCCTTTTGGACAGTCCAAGCCCAGTAGAACTGCACTAATTTGTCTTGGCAAATATGAAGTGGTAGTGGGGAACATGACTGCTGGAGAGGAAATCCAGAGGAACAGAACAAAATAAAAT
>NW_005054298.1:958914-1004224 GCF_000277835.1 Geospiza fortis | reverse complement strand
AGTGACCACCTCAGTGGCAGGGCTGGCTGGATTTCAGGCTAACATTTCACTGTGACCCTCCAGCTGCACAAGGTTCAAGTATTTCAAGGCTAAAATAAGAAATAAAATGTCAGTGGTATCTCCCATCCCATGCAGTCAGAGGTGATGCTTTGGTTGTTCAATTAGGAGACAGGACCCCCCTGGGTGGGTCTCCCCAACCCCATTATCTCCCATAATTTGGCCTCCTCTTGAACCACACTGGGACCAGAACCCCATCAGGGTTTGGCAAGACCCCTGAGATCATAGAGCCTCACCACAAAGGATGGCCATAAAAAACCCACCTTGCCATGGATGCCACATCTCCTCCTTGGCTCAGAGGCTGCATTTCTAAAGGTGCTCTGGACCAGAGAATGCCCACTCCTGTGATAATCTGGTCCCAAAATTAATAGTGTGATATAAAAGTAAGCACCAGGCACAGGGCTGTGAAAGACAATATTTTCCTGCCACTAACAAGGGCTGATTTCTTTGTCTAAGTGTACAATATAGTCAAACTGAGCTTTATTTCCCGAGAGATGAGATACTTCATTTATTTGTGCAACTTCCTCAGACTTTATATTCTTGTGTGTTTCAGGACTTCAGCAGTTGCCTCCTTGTAATATTTCAGCTTTTAAGCTGTTTTCTTGCCTCACTGAACTCACATAAGATACATCTGAAAGCTTTAGTACAAATTTACTTCGAATAAAGTCTTCAATTCATTTTCATGGCACCAAAAAGACAGCTTTAATAACTGCAATGACAAATAAACTGGAAATCATTCCAGGCCTTTTCACTTAACTGACAAGTAGAACGCTCTCATAATGAGCCGCAGGTTTTACGTTTTCTCTTTGACCATAATAGCTTCATTTAAGAGCGTCAGACCCTGACACTTCATCATTTATCTACATTATTTCTCATCTTCTTTCAAATAAATTATGGAATACTAGACTGAGCACATAAAAACAAAGTGACTTGTTATCTGTAAACAGCAAGATAAATTGTCCAGGAGTTCCTCATTTAGTTCCTTTTAAATTTAAGGGCAAGTTATTGGATGTACCTTTTTTTTTTCCCCCCCATCCCAATTTTTTGCATTTTTTTACAGCCATCTTATTCTGTTGCCAGTGGCCTTTGTGCAGCCATCCAAAGCCTGATGATAGCGCAAAAGGCAGAAAATAATTCCATTATCCCAAGGTTGGACAGGGTAGTGCAGAAAAGAAAAAAAAAAATAATAGTAAAAATATTGAAAAACCAAATCAAATAAACAACTTCCATGGATATTTCTCTCCATCTGCAAAACTCCTCATCTGTAATACATCTTGTCAGCCTGGCAAATGTGACACATCCAAAGTAATGAACAGTGGGGCTGTGACTGTCCTCGCCCTCAGAAGGAGCTGATATTTCCCGCCAGCCAAGCCCCCCTTCCCGCCTGGAATACATTAATTCCTGCCTCTGACTTCACATTCCCTTCATTTCCCAACCACACTGCCCTCAACACAATTAGCAACCTTGCTTTTGTGTTTTAATTAGCGGTGACAGATGAAATCTAGAGAGGTTGGGTTTAAGGACACCCCGTGTGTCCCCAGCACATTCTCCCTGCGGAAACAATGTTTTCCCAATTTTGTGATTTTCCCAAATCACGTTTTCCCAATATTCCAGGGTGGGGAGACCCCCCAGAGCCCAAGCCCAGTCCTCAACTGGAATTTGTGCACGTTTAACCCTGCCAGGGGGGGATTCTTTAGGAGGACTCTGGGACAATTCCTGGTTTAGGGACAGGGAAATGAGCACAGAGGGTGTCTCCAGCAGAATTCCCATGGATAAAGCCACCATGATGGTTTCTGAAAAATCCCTTCACCAGGATTTCTTCTCCTGGCAAGATGAGAAGCCTCAGCTTCTCCCTGTTTTGCTGCTCTGGAATGTGATTTGGAGAACTGTTTACCCAGCATGTGAATTGTTTTAATTCAATGTCCAATCACGGCCAGCTGTGTCCGACTCTGTGAGTCTGTCACAAGTTTTTATTACTCATTCTTGTCGAGCCTTCTGATGTATCCTTTCTCTTTCGTTAGTATAGTTTTAGTATATAATTTCTTTTAATATAATATCATATCATATCATAAAATAATAAATCAGCCTTCTGAGAACTTGGAGTCAGATTCTCCTCTCTCACCTCATCCTGAGGACCCTCACAACACCACAACAGATAAATCCAACAGCCTCAGTTCCAGCTGGTTTAAAGCCTTATGTTTCCAGACAAAGTGAAAACCAGAAAAGCAAAGTGTAGGTAGGAAGGCTGCACAGAATTGTTCCTTTTTTTACCTTCAAGGATTTCTTTAAAAAGAACTAAATTACAGTGGCAATGGATTCCCTGAGTGTTCCTCATCCCAAGAGAGACTCTGTCCCTCACCACTATCCTCGGGAAGACAAATAACTGGAAAGGGCAGGAAAACCTTCAAAGGACACCCCACCCAAAGTGGTGCAGCTCGTTGGACTTTGGGTTTTGGTGGCAATTTTAGGCAGAGCCTTCACTGGGCTGAGACATGAGGACATTCCCTGGGGTGGAGCCAACATCCCAGGCTTTGGGGACAAACTGAACAGTGGAATCACAAGTGTTAATAAGTGAATAAATTCATTAACAGGTGAATAATTCACACATGAGTTCCACCAACCCCACAAAGCAGAAAGGCACCTACATCAGGAAATTAGGGGACTCTAATTTTCTGATTTTTGAGGCACCATCAGGTTGAGCACTGTCCCTTTGCCACCAGGAGCTGTTTCTGAGAGTCACCAAAAGACTGCCAGGAAATGAGACTGGTGCCCAGGATATTCGCATTTAGTGGTGGTTTATTGTATGTTTTATTTTTTATTATTTTATTTATGGCTGATGGTCATCAGCCTCCTCCTCAAATTTGATTTATCCATCTGTCCAGAATGTCAGGAGCCTTCGTGGGCACCGGGTGTGGGTGAGGATAGTTTGGTTATTTTCACTAACAACTGTAATTCATTTCCTACCTGCGATTCCCACCATGGAGCTATGGAATTCCAAGATTCCCAACCCCACAGACACAACCAGGATTACACAAAATAAATTTGCACGATTGGAGAAGGGTTTTCATGGGACTCCTCAGCACATTTAAGGTCATACCTTGACCTTGTTTGAATTTCCAGGTAATCTTCCCACCAAGCTTTTCCTTTCCCTCTCCAAATCCTGGCGCTGTGGGCAGCCAGCCATCCTGCAATTCAATCATGTTCTCTGTGCAGAGCAGGCAATAATCAAATAAAGACAAAAATAAGAGTTTAAGCTGAGGTTCCCATCAGCTGCAATTCCATATACATAACATTTTAATTATATCTCATCTCCAGTGTAATAGTTAGAGATGCCATTTGATACAGCTTTTTTTTTATTATTATTATTCTTTTATTTGAAAAATTAACTCTAACTAAATTAGCAAAAATAAAGTAGTAAAAGTTAATTGGGAATTATCTACTCCAAAATAACTCTTACTGGTAAATGCTTTGTGTGGTTATAAAAGGCTGATAAATATAATTGTATTTATGTTATGAGTATCATGTTTAATTTACTGTACTTGGTTGTTAGACAGCATTTTATGCAGGCCTCATAAGTGAGCTTCAGATTATTGCTTGTATTGCTTTTAAAACAAAAAAAAAAAAATCACCATCAGATGCAGCACATGGGAAACGCCCAGACTTGAAACAAGGTGATCCAGAGAAATATTTGGGATGAGCAGCATCTGCCTGAGCTAAAACTCAGAGTTTTTAGGATGCTCAGTGCCCTTGATTTAAGGACTGGGATGATTTTTGAGATCCATGGGCAGTTACAGCCCAGTGCACAACAGGAGGGTGATGCTCACTCCTGGCACTGCTGGAAAAATGGGAAATTTCTCTCTTTTTTCTAAACACTTATTCTTCAGTTAATGCAATTTTGGTCAGATGTTTTTACTTTCCAGAATGCACAAGTCAGGGCAGTTTATTTTGTGGGTTTCTCCGTTTGCTCTGGTTTAGGAGCAGACTTGAGACCGTGCCACTTTGCTGCTGCTGTTATTAAAAATTATCCACCAAAAGCCTTGGCAAACTTGGGAAGACTGGAAATCTGCACCTACTCTGTGCTTTTTCATACCATTTATACTGGAAAACTGCACCTACTCGGTGCTTTTTCATACCATTTACACTGGAAATCTGTGCCTACCCTGTGCTCTTTCATACCATTTAAAATAAAGAGAAACCCTAAAAAGAAGATAGAATTTCTCTTTAATAAAGTTAAGACTTAAAAAAACAAAACAGAACAAAACAAAACAAAAAAAAAAAAAAAAAAAAAAACAAACCAAAAAAAAAACAAAAAATTGGACAAAATGGTCTCTGAAAAAATAAAAGTGAAATCCAGGCCCTGATCTCTGTGGAGCAAATCAGTCCCAATCTCAATACTCTTAGTGACATCCTCAAAGTAGACAAATAAAGAGGGACAAAAGTGCTGATTTTTGTCACAATTTTAAGATTTTCCCATTAATTTCTCATTTCTAAATAAATATCTTTGAATGCAGAGCCCTTGCAATACCCAGTGACCATGAAACTCTAATTTCCATCATTGATGGGTGACATATGGAATGGATAAATTAATCCATCCCTTGATTATTTGGAAGAAATGTCACAGGGCACCACACTTTGCACTCTCCTCTTGGTCACCATTTACTGCATCCTCCCTCTGGACAAATTCCTGAAGTATCCTTGCAACATTAAAAAAAAAAATCAAAAAATAGACTATAAAAGTAATTTATATTGAATGTTCATATTTCCTTTTAAACCACTGCAGCTCACAAAAAAAAAAAAAAAAATCTGAGATTCTCATGCAATCACAGTAGTGGGGCCAGAACACAAACTCTACAAAATTAATATTGGAAATTCCAAAGCACATGTGGGTCTGGAAGATTTTAGGCAAAGAATCCAACCAAAAATCCTCTCTTTGGAGCAAAGCCATTGGCAGCAATGCTTTTTTTTTACTCTGAAATACCAGAAAATCACCATATATTTTTAATTAAAGAAGGAGAATGTTTCTCTTCAACTCCCCCAAATCTCCTCCAGCTTGGCCTGGTTTCTGTTATTTCTGTTCTGGATACATGGCTGCAAGATTTATTGTATCAGATTAAAAGTAAAGGCTATTAATGTCAGATTCCACAGGGATTTTTCGTTAAGGCTTCTTGGTTTTACTTTATTTATAAATTATCATCTTGAGGCTTGTAAAAAGGGCTTTCCCCCCTCTTATCCCAATGACATTGTAATTTATATTGCTGGTAGTTTCATAGGAGAATTCAATTAAGAATTACAATTTGTTTCCTTATAAGAGCAGCTAAACAGGGGCTGTGTCTCTACACGCAGGCTATTAACAGATTTTACACTGTTAAGAGTGCCAAAAAAAATAATATATTGTGCACCAAAACCTTTAAAAAAAAGTTCAGTCATTTAGTTTGTGTGGACACAAATGTGATTGTGCAGTTTGCATGATATTCACCCACCTACATGGCCCAGGAGAAGAGTCTTGTACTGAGATTTTTAACTGCTCTAGAGGAAAGACAGAAAAAGTTCTGTAGAGTTCATCTCCCTCTGCTCTCATTTGAGGTGACCTGCTTGGATATTTGGAAGGAATTCTTCCCTGTGAGAGTGAGGAGGAGCTGGAATGGAATTCCCAGAGCAGCTGTGGCTGCCCCTGGATCCCTGGAATGTCCAATGCCAGGTTGGACAGGGCTTGGAGCACCTTGGGACAGTGGAAATGTCCCTGCCCATGGCAGCCTGCCACTGGATGGGCTTTAAGCCCTTTCCAACCCAAACCATGCCATGATTCTATCATGTCTCAAGCCTTGCAATGTCATTTTCCCAAAGCTGGGGTTCACAAACATTGCTGATGTTCCCTCGACTTTCTGCATCAGCAACCCTGAGATATCTCACGGCATAAATTTACTACTTGATACAAACAAAGAGGATAATAATTAGCCAAGAGCAAAAAATTCCAGGGACAGAAAGCACTCAGGAAAAGAAAAAGGAAGCTCTTGCCCCAGCCAAGGCCAGTGAGCACAGAAATTACAGACACATCTGCTCCAGATGTTTGCGTTGCATTGTGCACCAGCACTTTTCACAATAGCCTGCAAAAGTTTACATTCCTTCTCTACAGCAGGTTGGTTATTATTCCTATCATTTCTGCTGAAATTAATGTTCATTAAAGGGACTAGATGACAGCTGCAAAGATTGAGAGCCTTCATTTGCTGCCAGACAAATGATGCTGGAGCAGCAGCAGCAGAGCAGGTTTTCCTCAGTGCTGTGCACATCTGCACAAAATTATGGAATCCTCAGCATTAGAAGTTTTCATGGGCATGGTTGAAGGCCCCAAGGAGACCTGGAATGGTCACACCAACCCATGGCTTCACTCAAGGACTGGTGGGGGTACAACCAAATGTTGTCTGACGTGGAGCACACAGAAAGGAACATCCTGATCACCCAAATTCTACAGAAAACCCAGTGATTGGAGACAAAATTATGGTTTTAAAGTCATTTGGAAACACAGCATTTTATAGAGTCATGGAGACATTTGGGTTGGAAAAGCCCTCCAAGACCTTGGAGCCCCAGCTGAGCCCCATCCCCACCTTGTCCCCAGCCCAGAGCTCTGAGTGCCACCTCCAGGAATTCCTTGGACACCTCCAGGGACGGGGATTCCAAACCTCCCTGGGCAGCACATTCTTGTGTTTAACTGACAGAACCCAGGGAATTCCTCTGGCTGCCCTGGAGGGCTCCAGCCCCTGCCCAGGGGGCTCAGAGACCTTGGCACAGAGCCCCAGACCCCTGTGCCTTTGATTTAGCCCTTGGAAAAAACAATTACCAACCTTGTATGAGAATTTACAAGCCACAGCAGTTTAAGTAGAATGATAGTGAATTTATCAGGGGGTGAAAAAGTAGATTTTGAGGTTTTTAGAATGGGGATTCAGGGGACAAGATGGAGGGATCTGGGCATGTCCAGCCTTTCTCCTTCTTCTTCTTGGCCTCCATCTCCTGCTGTGCTGGTGGCATTTTTGGGTTGGTTCAGAGCAGAAGCTCACTGTCTAACATAGGTGATAGGTGTTGGGCAGTAATTGTAAATATTGTACATGTAGTTTTTAGTATAAAAAGATAACACCGCCCCAGGGGCAGGCAGAGTGCCTTGACTGTCTTGCTGAAAGGACCTCAGCTGGACAGGAGAAAGAATTTTATAGATAAGGAACAATAAACAACCTTGAGACCGAGAACTGAAGAGCTCTGACTCCTTCTTCAAGCACCGGGCTGGGAAAGGAGAATTTCTGACACATCTCGGGGTCACTGTGAGCCACAGAGGTTCCAATATCTAACAACACTTCCAGTGAAGAAATTCCTCCTGATGTCCAAGCTGAACCTCTCCTTGTGCAGCTCAAGGCACAAACCCTCTTTTCCTGTCACTGCCTGGGAGAAGAGTCCAACCCCCACCTTCCCACAACAAACATTTGCCGCAAAATTCACAAACCTGTTCTCACACGCCACAAAAATACTGATATTTTTTCCCTGTTCTGACAGAGCCAAAAGTGCCTCAGACATGGGAATAAGGCAGTGAAAAATGAAGTGATTGAGTCAGGACGAGCTTGGCAAGGTAAGTGAGCATCAGTTTCCCTTTCCCTTTTAAAGCTGTCACATTGCTCCTGCTCCCCGTGTTTTCAGCAGTGAAGGATCCCTGTGCTTCCCCAAGACAAAGGATGGGCTGGGAAGCTCTGTCTTCTGAAGTGATGAGTTAAAGAACACCGCAGGAGTACTTGCCAAATCATACCACCATTATTAATTCAGGCATGATGAAAGTGTTCATTTTAGCTATAATCATGTAATTCATCAAAATACTACTAGAGCATATCATTGGGAACTATTACACTGATAGAGCACCTTATTGCACCTTCCCCCAAAGCAGGAAATGGAGTTTTTGATGCTTATCTGCTGAAAAGCAATTCAGTTTGGGATTTTGGAAGAGCTATCTTATGGTACAATAAAAAAAAAATAAACAACATTTCAAACATATTTTCTTGTACTTGGATGATGTTGTTATTATGTTTGGGGGTGATTATCTTCAAGGATGAAGTTTAAAAATGGTGCAGCACTGAAATGTGGCGTTTACCCGGCGCTGAAGGAATGACTGGGTTATGAATATACAAAATATGAAATTTAAATGTAGATTTTCGATCTGCCCACTTTTAAAACAACCTCAGAGGGCAGAATTTGGCTGCCACAAGAACCTTTCCAAATGAGGGGGGGGTATTTTGGAGTTTTTTCAATGACAAACAATACTTATTAAAAAAACTGTGGCCTATGATAATTCTCAGGGTGTTCAAAGGAACTTGGGCTCTGAGGGAATGGCAGATACTGATCCCATCATGATTGCCCTCATGCTCTGCCTGACTCCTGAATTACAGGAAAAAACAAATAAATTACTTGGGTTTTTTTTGCTTGTTTTTTTTGTTTGTTTTGTTTTGTTTTCAAAGAAATGTGCAATTCTGTTGATTTTCCAGATTACCTGTGGGTGCCACAGCAGCGCTGCCTGAGGCACCTCAGCAATTTCCAAAGAACAATTAACAAGGTGTTAATTGGTAATAACATTAATGTTAACAAGGTTAACATTATGTTATTATGTACTGAGTCCACAGAAACAGCATAAAGCTGAGCATGAGTAAGAGATACCCATTGTAAAGCAAATATCTCACCAATATCTTAATCCATAATCTGATGAAACAGATTATTTTCAAGGATTTCATATGGAGCAATAAAAAAAATAGGATGGGATGGGCGTCAATTTTAGGGTTTTTTCCCTTCTTAAATTTTATAAAGGAAAAATAAATAGACAACCTTCATGGCAAGGTCCTTAAGTAGATACATCATTGTAAATTAATTCCATTGTAAACTAATTCCAGTGAGACAAAGCACAGAGGAAGCTGAACTGCCTCACTTCCTTGGACCTAACTGTGGAGAAAGCTCAAACAATTTAAAAAGTTGCTAATTGTCCACATCAGGAACTCTCCACTACTGCAAACAGAAAAGCAGCAAATGTCCCATTCCCAGTCCCAGCCCAAATCCCAGAAGAGCAGATAAATGCAGGTGAGACACAGAAACAGCATCATATTGAGCGGGACATGAGTAAGAGATACCCATTGTAAAGCAAATATCTCACCAATCCATAATCTGATGAAACAGATTATGTTCAAAGATTTCATATGGAGCAATAAAAATTTAGGATGGCATGGGAGTCAATTTTAGGGTTTTTTCCTTATTAAATTTTATAAAGGAAAAATAAATAGACAACCTTCATGGTAAGGTCCTTAAGTAGATTGTAAATTAATTCCATTGTAAACTAATTCCAGTGAGACAAAGCACAGAGGAAGCTGAACTGCCTCACTTCCTTGGACCTAACTGTGGAGAAAGCTCAAACAATTTAAAAAGTTGCTAATTGTCCACATCAGGAAGGCTCCACTACTGCAAATGGAAAAGAAGAAAAATTCCCCATTCCCAGTCCTAGCCCAAATCCCAGCAAAGCAGAGGGATGAGACACAGAAAGGGACACATTTGGAAGAGCTGGCATCGAGCTCAGACCCCTCCTTCTCTCTCTGCCCTTTGCCCCCGTCCAGCAGGGACAGCAGCTGGAATTTGGGGTTGGAGGTGTAGGAATGACCCTGCCCAGGTGCACACACACCTGCAGCACCAGGTGGAGATGCCTGACAGGCCCCTCTTGCCCTGCACAAATTTGGTGCCGGCCTCTCAAAGTTTAGTCCGTCATTATTTATCAAATATCTTTTCATTTAAACCCCTAGCAAAGGAATAAGATGTAAATCCACAACTAACAGCTCTTACAAACAGAACCCTCCCTTGGGGACTTCACAAATTTTTCTGGATGTTACCCCTGAACTATGGCAGGCTTTTATTCCCGATACATCAAGGCACAAAATCTTTTCCTTTCAGGAGAAAAAATGGGGTCTCAAGTCAGTTGCAGAGGGCAGAGATGTGTAAAAACTCTCCCAAGATGATGATGAATACAAGGATTAATATAATGAATGAATAATGGAGATAATTCTAATATTATTAGAATATAAATTAGGCCTCTATATCTGGAAATCAGAACCACAGTTACACATCCAGCTCCTATTTTCCCTCTTGGTGTGGGGATTTTGATTTGTCTTTTAGTACCTAAATCTGCTTCTACACTAAATGGATGAGTATTTTAACTCCAATATGAACCTTAATTCCACTGGCTTATAATGTACAGGTCTCCTCCACAGAACCCTCAGAATAATTTCATTTATTACAAATACTTATGAAGCAGCCCACTTTTACATGTGTTTATATTAAAGCTGAAGAAACAGTAAATTATTGTTGGAAGCAATGTTTTATGTTGAATATTCAAGTAAGCTAATAACATTTACTATTCTATTCAGTAATTATTTGAGAGTAATTAGAAGCTAATGGCCACCAGTTTATAGCTATTAGAGTGCTCCAACTTGGCTTTTATGTGATCTTTTTGTTTATTTTCATCGTAATTGTCTCTGCAACCCCCCTCTCCTCCACTCCTCGAAGAACTCAAAATCCTGGGAAATTAGTTGGCCACAGAAAAAAAAAATATTTCCCCTTCAAGGAAGCTCTTTCAATTCTCCAGCTGCAAAAGTGATGAAATTTAAGCATAGGAGTAATTATATGGAGTGATTTACTGGGATGAGCAGGAGTGGAAGGTACATCCACACACACCTGGCTCCTCCAGGATTTTATGTCTCGCAGAAAAAGGGACCAAAGCTTCTTCTGTCCCATTTTCCTGTAAGAAATGGAGGTTCCATTGCTGCAGCAATCCTGCACCAGGAGGATGAAGCAGTTTCACAGCAAAACAAGGTTTTCACGATTCCCTTTGAGCAAGTTCCTAAATGCTGCAGTGGATCCAAGGTTTTCCACAGCTCAGGGAGTGTCCAGGAGTGGCTGCTCTGCTTGGCAGCAGAAAAATTGCATAATAAATGTATTTTCGATCATTTCATGCTAAAAAAAAAACTTTGTGTCAAGCATCAAAATTCCCATGGAGCAAGAAATAAAGCCAGGCCTAAATTAATCACACCCAGAACCAGAGAGTGGGTTGGGATGGAAGAGACCTTAAAGCTCATCCCAATCCACCCCTGCCATGGGCAGGGACACGTCCCACCGTCCCAGGGTGCTCCAGCCTGGCCTTGGGCACTGCCAGGGATCCAGGGGCAGCCCCAGCTGCTCTGGCAATCCCAGCCCAGCCAGGAATTCCCAATTCCCAATGTCCCATCCATGCCTGCCCTCTGGCACTGGGAGCCATTCCCTGGCTCCTGTCCCTCCATCCCTTGTCCCCAGTCCCTCTGCAGCTCTCCTGGAGCCCCTTCAGGCCCTGCCAGGGGCTCTGAGCTCTGCCTGGAGCCTTCCCTTCTCCAGGGGAACATTCCCAGCTCTCCCAGCCTGGCTCCAGAGCAGAATTCCAGCTCTCAGAGCTTCTCCAAGGCCTCCTGTGGGGCCATTGAGTGGACCAGGCTCCTAACCCAAAGTGCCCTGCACTGCACATCTCCTACAAGTTGAAGCAAACCCTGAAACTTGAGGATTTGGGGCCAGCTACCCTACAGATGTTTTTAACCAGGAAGTTTTCGTTCCATTCAAGGAAAACTTCCAGAAAAAACCTCATTTACAAAACTAAGAGAAAAGCCAATATTTAACTCCAAAAATATCTGTATCTGGGAAAGGAGCCTCAGGAAACAGAGCTGCACCTTCAGTCAGCAGAAAATGCTCTGGAAAAAAAAAAGCCCAAATTACAAAAAATAATCAAATAAGGTGTGACAAGAGTGACCCCAAAGCATCATTGCACTGAGGGAGACAGGGGACAGCAAAGTCACAGGAATAACCATGGATTTAACTACTCCTGAACTTTATCACCAGGCTACATTTTGCTGTAAAATAAGCTCACTTGCAGTGGGGTTTTTTTAAAATCATTATCTAAGCTCATAAGCAATATTTCTGAAAGAAGAGACTGGTAGATATAACAAAATAATGATGAAAATCTCATTTGCTTAATAAAATTCCTTTGATTTTAAATCAAAAATGATCTCCATCCATTTGAACTTTAACTACCTAATTTTGTCTTGCATTTCAGATAACACACAGTAAATGCAATTTGTCATCATAAACGTATTATTATTTAATCATATGAAACTTTTGGTTTATCTCGAGAAAATATTTATGGTAGTTTTAATACAGGGGATCCATTCTTGACAGAAATGATGAAACAGATTTATCACCCTTGACAAATTATATTGCAAAACCTCCTCTCCTGGCTGCTTACAACAAGAATATTAACAGCACATACAACTGGAAAACCACCTGTGATCCTCAATTTTTTAGGCTCAAATCCCCTTTTCATGGACGCTCCGCACTACTTGCAATGTGAGTTACTTAGAAGAGTAATTCTCCGAGTGACTGAAACCTGTAGCCCTTTAAATCAAACTAAGCAGTGTTTTATTAAAGTGCCCAGCAAATCAATCTAAATCCAGGGATAATAAAGCCCTAATCAGGTGGTAGAAAAAATAATAGGTTGTCATGCATGAGGAAAAATAGGCAATCATGGAATGTTTTCTTTAATTAGGTTGTGTAAAGTGGAAGGACTGAGTAGGAACTGGCAAGACATTCATCATGAGCAAGGTGGGAAATTATTGAGATTACTGAGGAAGGAGAATTGAGTGTGAAATGCTGAGATTTGACTGGACAGAAAATTAAAACTGGTTTGCTGCTTGTGTCACTTGCTCTTGGCAACCCCTTGGCAGGTAAGGCTTCTCCAAGGAGTGGGAATCCAGAGACTTCTGCACTTTAAAGACCCCAAATAACTCCTTCTAACTTTTAATTGTATTAAAAGTTCTGCCCGTGTCTCCCAGAGTGGAAATTCATGCCCAAGGAGTTTTAGATGGAAAAATCACACGGAAAAATCAATGGCTGCTCCAAAGTAAAGTGGTTACTCCTCCTATCCCAGGTCACCCAGACATTGTCATGTGTTGGAGCCACTTTAAAAATCACAAACAACATGAAGGAGATTATTTAGGCAGGCAATGGAATTTCCTAAGTTAAGGGAAATGTCTTAGCCCATTAAATAACTATTACCATTATTGTTATTACAAAACCATTTCTGAGCCATCCAGTGCTGAATTCACAACTGTCATGCATAAAAATATCAATAAATATCCTGAAAAATAATATCCTGGAGCCTTCTAGAGACTTTCTAGTTAAGGAATTTATAATGCACTTTAATTTAGGTGGTACTTTTAATACCTGTCCTAAGTTTTAGGCGGCACAGGATACACAGAGAACTCCTGACTTTTTCCCAGCTGTGACAACTTTTCAGTATCACCAAGGCATGGTGTCTCTGTCCTCTCTCATATCATTAAGGAAATTATCATTTTGGAATTCCATATTTATAAATGTTATCAAAACAGGTTTGGGTTTTTTTTTCATTATTGGCTTATGAGGGAGAGAATCTTGATTCTTGCTGCTCCCTTCTCTCACCATTATGTTTGGTGGTGTTTTCTGTAATACAAATGCAGAGAAAATTCCTATAAATCTGTAATTCTGACCTTACCAACAAAAGCTTCCTCCTTCTAAAATCGCTACAAGAGCAGAAATAATTTTAAACTTAGGCTGACTTAAAACCTATCTTCTTTTAGGCAAACCTATCTTCCAGGTTCTTCAAACCTCTCTTCTGTTTCATGACAATTGCATCACTGAGACCTCCAAACATTTTGCCCAACTGAGATCTCTCTATTTCCTTGTAAAAACTGCTGCTGAGGGGTATCCATGAATTAATTACATTCCATAGATTATCTTGGAGTGGTGGAAATTGGGAGCTCTTCAGCAAAAGGCAACAGAGATGTTCTCCCACTTCTGAGCCAGCAACTCCAGAAAAACAAACATGGGAAGGGCAGGAGTTGACAAATCAAAACCTGATGTTCTTGTCAGATTTGTACACAAAGTTTGTTCAGAGAAAGTCTTCAGGAAAATAACTAAGTTTGAGCTTAAAACTTAGGATTGTTCCTCTCCAAACAAGTGTTCCCTGTTTTCCCACAGGAGCGCTAATATGGTGGGATAACTGACAAACAGAGCTGTGTTCCCTTCTCTGTTATTTTAGGAGTAAATAAAAACGCTTCATAGAAGAATTTTCACATCAAAAAGAAGCTCCAAGATAATTTTCTCCTTATTAACCAGGCTGACCTCGGGGCTGGCATTGAGGATTTTCTTGGGAGGCTGCTCAGCTGGGTGGGGATGTGAGAGACCGCCGGGTTTGGGATCACGGACCCGCTCGGGGTGGGAAACACCTCCAGGATCATCGAACCCAAGCCACTGCCACCTCCAGCCCACCCCTCCCGCAGCACAAAGCCACAAATCACCTGTCACCAACTTTGATCCACCTTGTTTCAGGTGGTTTCCCCTCCCTGTGTCTATTATTTCTGCCAAGAGACCCGTGAAAATTAAATACAGCCCCCATCCCTGCTCGAGTGACCCGGCGCTCCGTCATGCCAGGGCGTAATGGCAATAAATCATTTCAGCTTTAATCTATTGTTATTGATGAACCTACAATTATTTGTCATCTAATATGCTGAAAATGATGACCAAAGAAATAGATCAAGTTTTTCTTTTTTTTTCTTCTCCCAAGTACGGCATTGATGGATTGTATCCCTAAACTGTTATTACACTTATAATGTACTCCTCTGCTATGACAGCACAGCTAGTTTTTTAATCATTCCATAGTAATCAACTTAAGACAACACAGCAAGACTCATAACTCATGTTCTTTTCATTTTTGGCAGTGATGGGAAATGAAAATGTTTTTATTCTTTTGAAATAATTCTTACCTGACTAGGCTGAAGATTGCTTTAAAATTGTAAATAAATGGTTGTTTATTGAGCTGGAACTGAAAAGTGACACATTAAAATGCCCGTTTCTGAAGAAAAAATAATTATTTAGGCCTGAGTGGAGCTAGAGTTGGTTAAAGAAATACTTTGTTTTTCTTTTAACTGGTTCAGCACTCACTGAAATCTCACTTACTGGTTAAGTGATACAAGCAAGGCTCTAATTTTCCCATTTAAGAGCAGAGTTATTCTGCAAACACAGACTGGCTCAGGAAAGAAATCTCAGGGTGCATTTTCCAAAACTCCCTTTGAGAATCTGTGGGCTCGGGAGCCACTTTGCACTTCCAGTAACAGCTCAGAGGTAGGACACGATCTAGAAATTGTCATCACCTGAAGTCTGGCAGATTGACTGGAACCTGCAAAAATCTCCTGGAAAAGGAAAACCTCAGTCATTCCTCCAGGAATCGTGAGGAGGGGAAGATCAGATGCTGCTCTCCAGGAGTTACCTTGCTTCTGCAAAATGCATGCAATACAGAAAAGGAGAAAACACTTCAGGAAACTCTTTCTTCAATAAAAAAAAAAATGGTCTGGAAAAATCTGGCAACCCTACCAAAAACCGTACACTAATAACAACAAACATTTTAAAATAAACTAATTGCGACTCTGTTCTAATGATTTATATATAATTTTATTTATACATATATATATAATTATGGGATTAGTCCTATTGAATGCGCTAATGAGAACTTTTTGAACTATTTTATTGCCCAACAGCCTTTGCACTGTTCACAGCACCTCTCCCTCGCTCCACGTTTATCTCCATGTATTTCTATCTATTCCTGTGGCATTTTTCAACCGCTTTGCAGTCTCATATCCCTGGCTGAGCAGAACCCAACCTCCTTCCTTGCTCCAAGGTTTGTCCCACCCCACCTGGGCGCTGGTGGTTGCTGCTTTGGGGGTGCCCTGGCCCTCGTGGGCTCCCAGGGATGCCCTCCTGGGCCCCACATCTGCAGGGTTTGATTTCCAAAGCAAGGATTTGACTATGAAATCTGGCATCACTTTTGCCTTGAAATCCCTTTACTCTCCCAATGAACAAATGAAACCACATCCAAATTTTCCTCACAACCATCGCGACCAGCTGTTTCCTTCTTGACCTTTGGCAGAACCAGAAGAAAACCCTGCCAGCCCAGCTCTTCCTCTGCACCTTGTCCATCTTTGGGGGTGATTAAGGTGTGCTCTGGAATCTGTGTGTGAACTTCCTGGTGGAGACACAGCACAAAAAAACCCCATAAAATAATAATTTTTAAAATTATTTTATGGGGAAAGGAGAGCAACAGTTGCCACACACAGGGGAGAGCTGCAGGCAGCAAGTCCAAGCTCTGGAGTGGCTCCAGCCTCACACCTCACCCAGGGATCAGCTCTATCCATGAGGCAATTGGGATAAAGTCGTTCCTGTTTAACAGCTTTTCACCAATCCTTTGCATGGCCTTGATGAAAAGAAAAAAAAAAGGTCTGGAAAAATCTGGCATTGCAACCCTACCAAAAACCACCCACTAATAACAACAAAAATTTTAAAATAAACCAATGGTGACTCTGTTCTGATGGGCTTATATATAATTACATATGTATAAATTATGGGAATGGTCCCATTAAATTAACTAATGAGAACTTTCTGAACTACTTTATTGCCCAGCAATTCCTATGCAGTCCTGTGATATAAAGCACCTCTTCCTAGAACGAGGAACATTTTCTTTTCCCTTATGAGCCCTCATTCCCTGCCTGTTCTGGCTGGATTTCTCACCCCTCACTTGTTGCAAATGCCTGCAGCAATTTCCATCACATCACCTCTGGTGCTCGCTACAAAACATTTCTTTATCAGTGCACAGCACTGGGGCAGCAGAGATCCACTCCACATCTCCTCACCAACAAGAATAACCAATTCCGGAGCATAAATTATCACATCTGCACCAAAAGCAGGCAGCACTCAACTCCAGAAATCTGCTTTGGTTACTGAATGTGGGGAAAACCATCCATCACGCCTGTTTTAATGGGAAATGACTAACAAATAATTAATGGGGAATGTTACACTTAAAACAGCAGCAGAAAGACCCAACAAACACCACCTAAAGTGCTGCCTGTTTAGCCACCCTTCACACTAAGCTCTATTTGCTTTTCCCTGAATTTACTTAGGGAATTATGGATGTTGCTAACTTGCTCGGATCTCCTTGCCTTCAGCCATCATTATCAGTTATCTTTAGGGGTAATCATTTTTCTTAAAATCATGACCCATTTGATATCTTAAAAACAGCAACATTAATTTTCATTTGTCACAGAGCAGGGCATAAATTGGCTAAATGATAATAGCATTCTTCTCGAGTAATCAGTTCTACATGATTAACCTAAAGATTGCCAAAATATTGTTTACCATTCATTTGTATCCCAGGCAAAGGGGAGCCACGATCCATGAGTTTGAGAAGGATTAATTTGGGGTCTGAGCTGTATTAAAACTTGCCACAATGATTCATAATCATCTGACTGGATATGTATCCTGACAAAACCCTTTCATTTGGGGAGCTCCTCATCACATGATGCCCAAAAGCCTCACTGCTTCCTCAGGCTTGATGCACCACAGAAAGGCAAATATGGGTTTGGGGTTGGATTTGGGGTTTTTTTTATGGACTCCTAACTTTTTTCACTTCTTCATTTTATTTTCTTGCTGCAGGAGGATGGAGTCGGTGGTCTTTACCACCATCTAGTGGATTTAATGACTTACAACAAGCCACAATTATATCAAAATAAAAATAGGGATAAAAATATTCAATCTGTAATTTATATGGAATTAGCCCATTTTGTGGTAAATATGGCATTATTTCTCACATTGTGTGCATCCATGTGTGCTGTGGCTTGCAATACAACACTGTAAAAATGGACAAGAATTCTGAATCAGTGACTCACTGATAGAACAGGAAAAAAATACCTCAGTGGAAGATTTAGATTGGATATTGGGGAAAATTCCTTCATGGAAAGGGTTGTCCAGCCCTGGCACAGCTGCCCAGAGCAGGGGAGAGTCCCCATCCCTGGAGGGATTTAAAAGCCATGTGGATGTGGCACCTGGGGACATGAGGCAGTGCTGGGGAGTGGTTGGAGTTGATGTTCTGAAAGGGTTTTTCCAACCCAAACCATTCCCTGACTCCACTTTCTCCCTTTTAAAATGTCTGATCATTTTTTCCCTCAAGCAGCAAAACCACCTACACCTAAACCACACCTTTTAATGACAATTTTTCCCCCCATCTTATCAAAATAGATTCCAATCCTACCAAAAAAAGACTTTTCAAGTGGACACTGCTGCACATTAGCTGGAGGTGGGAAAGAGGAGGGAGTTTTCCATGCTGGATTTAGTGATAAAAGTCTGAGTGTTCTTTGTGCTACAGGATCCAGAGATGATTTTTGAGACAGCATTTTTGGATTTTATTCCTTTATCTGCATATTGGAGAAAATACCTCCAATATACAAGGAGATTCCCACACGGTGGAAAAAGTATAAACGGTTTGACCGATTTAATAATATTTTTTAATTAAAGAATAATTGTTTGGCAGTTATATAAACCTGTTTTTCTTTCTCCACATGCAGCAGGATGGACCTAAATTGATTCCTGTGCTTTCCATGACACCACAGAACATGGAGCAATATTTTATCCCTGAAGAACCAAGTGGACTTTGCAGATTTCTTCCCTCAGGAGAGGGATGGGCAGCACCACATGCACTTCCCTCTGACAGGCCCTTTTGTGATGCCTGAGAGGTCAAAAATGCACCACAAAACCAAATTAACTCGAGATTTCCTTCCAGCTTTCTTCCAGGTTGCTCCCAGCCCCATCCTGCCTGGCTTGGACACTTTCAGGGATGGGACATTCTCCAGCTTTCTGGAAAACTTTTGCCAGTGTTTCACCACCCTCACTGTAAAAACCTTCTCATATCTAACTCAACCAACCCTCTTTTCATTTAAAATGCTGAATTACCAGCAACTACCCAGTGTTTTATTTTAAATTCTGGCCTTTAAAAAAAGAAAAAAAAAAAAAAAAAAAAAAAGAAAAAAAAATTAAACTGCAGCAAAAGCCCAGAAGCAGCCTGGCTCATCGATAGCCAGCAGAGGACTGTGTCCTTCCTGGAGGGAGCTCCTTGGATTTTGCACCTGACTGAGCCCCAGCTCAGGGTCAGAGTCACGCTCTGGGTGACTCAGTGCTCTGCCTGACTGCCTGACAATCTCCACAGGGTACAGGGCCATCCACTTGTGTGCCCCAATTAGCACTGCTAATTGGGGCACAAAATCTCTGTAAATCTTGGGGGGGTTTTTTCTCTCTTTTTCCATTTTTCTTTTTTAAATCAACCACCATTCTGGGAATGGCAAGTGGGCGCTGAGGCAGGAGGGGGCTGCTCTGCCCTTCAAACGTGGCACAGAGAGTGGGGAATGTTAAAGGGTTGGGAGAATCATGGGATTCCAGGGTGGTTTGGGTGGGAGGGGCTTCTAAGTTCATTTTTCCATGCCCTGCCATGAGCAGGGACAGCTTCCACTGTCCCAGGCTGCTCCAAGCCCTGCCCAGCCTGGCCTTGGGCACTTTTAGGGGCAGCCACAGCTTTTCTGGGCACTTGTGCCAGAGCCTGCCCTCCCTCCCAGCCAGGAATTCCTTCCTAAAATCCAATCTAAATCTAATATTTTCAGCTAAAAAATGCTATCCACATATCCATATCCAATGTAGTCCATAGCATGTGGATAAAGGCAGAACTTTTCTGATAATATCAAGTTTCATTTGTTTTTCTTCAACAATCCAGAAGTGTTTTTGATGGAAATGTGCAGGGGATGGCAGAGGTTTAAATGCGATTATTTCAGCTGTGTGCCAGATTCCACAGGTATTGAGTGATACAGTGACTCTTTCAGCATCAAAATTCTGCTATTTTCACACAAATGGCCCCTCAGATGCCATTAGCATGATTACTGTTTGTTTTTAACTCAGACTTGCGAGTGTGCTTGTGTAAAATCAGGCAGAAAAACCTTTGCACACCCAAAAATCAGCTCGCTCAGAATCAAGTGACACTCACTGGATCATTGTTGCGGCTGATGCTCCAAACAGAACCCCAGATTGGAATGTAAATATTTATCAATTCAAAGAGGATATGCAAAAGAAACAGCGTAGAAAATGAGATGCTTTTTGCTCTTCTATGATGCCATTTGGTAGCACTGTAAAAGAATTATTGTGCACTCCTCCAGCTAACACACTCCCCATTGCAGAAGTGCAAACTGAGTTTATTGTGAAATATCACAATAATAAAAGAACAATTATCTCTTCCCCAGAAGCTTCAAGCCTAAATCACCTCACGTGCTCAGTTCCGGATGATGTGAAAAAAAATCTCAATATTTAGAAAGGACCTTGTCCCATTGCTCCAGTCAGGAGCTGAAGGGTACAAAACCAGGATATTGACAACTTGGACTTGTTATTTGTGGGTGTTACTTCAGGGTGACTGAAACAGCACAAGGAAAAGCACTTTATCCATGGAAAGTTTGTGAACATCCTGCTCCAAAGTCTCCATAACAACTGGACAAGATGGGACATGGAAAAAGGGTTGGACCTGAGAACTCAACTTTAAAAACCTCCTTTGTTGCACTTTCCATGAGGTTTTTACCTTGAAATAAAAAATTATGTATATATATAAAGATATTTTTTAAAATCTTTATATATAAAGATATAAAATCAATTTAAAATAAACATTAAATAATATATATCTAAAGATTATATTAAAAATTATATATATAAAGGGGGCTTTAATCTTTATATATAAAGACATAAAATCAATTAAAAATAAAAATTAAATAAAATTATCTGGTTTTATGGCTCTATCTTAAAGAGGACAGAGCCATAAAACCAGATAATTTTTAATATATTAATTTATTATTACAAGTTTTCTCCTATTTTATTGTCCATACTGTTACACTTTAAATAATCAGGCTCACACACATGCTAAGGTGCCAGGGGAACAAATGCTGAGCCAAAACACACAGCCAAATCATTTTTCAAATCCCACTTTCCAGGTGGCACCTCTGGAGCATTTCTCCATGGCACCAGGTCCTGCTGTGGCCCAAGTGCAGGAGGCATTTTCTGCCCTCTCTGAATGATCATTCCTGGGAAAAGCTGGCCCCAGGGTGGGTGTGGAGGCCCCTGGCCCTTCAACTGAGCCAAAATCTCTTTGCCATGGATTTGGGAAAAAGAGATTGACTCCCCATCCTCCCCTGAGCAGGGAGATCCATCTTCACACCAGGGTCCGTCTGGGTTTGTCCCCTTTCAATCCCACACAAACACAGCCAAAAGTTTCTGGAGCTGCTCCACAACAGGGGGACAACAAAATCCCCAGAAAAGGTGGATGGAAGGCATTGCAGGGCTGCTTTGGTCCCAGGAAATTCCTGTGGCTTCCCCTGGGTCACACCCAGAGCTCCAGGTTTGTGACCCCAGCATTGCCATCCTTTGTCAGCCACCCCCTCAGCACCCAGAATTGCACAGTGACATTTTTTAATGCAGCCTGGGTGAATTATTCCCACATCTTTGCCTGTGAAATAATTCCCACATTGCTGCTGCTGCAGCCCTTGTGTCACTTATTCCAGAGGGATAAAAGGGACCCTCAGCTCCAATTCCTGACTCAGGATTCACCCCCCAACCACCCCAGGCTGGGATGCTTGGGAAGTGGGAAGATGTGGGAATAATTCACCCTGAGGTCAGAGTGGCCCAGAGACACAAGGAGGTCTCCCAGGAGCCACCCAGCAGATGTTTCACTGCCAGGAATACTGTCCCATTTTATCTCCCAACCAAATTGTCCCAAGCCCCACCCAGCCTGGCCTTGAACACTTCCAGGGATGGGGCAGCCAAAACTGAAATTCTGAACTGAACTTCAGAACTCAATTTCATATAATGAAATAAATTTTATACTTTATATTGAGAACAATTCTTTCAGTAAAGCAAATTTTCAGCCATTTCTTTTTCCCCGCAGGAAGATAAAAATCTCAACATGGTTGGAGTGTGATACAAAGGAAGGAGCTGCAGGAACTGGGTGCAACTGAGAAGGAAAAACTTTTGGAACAGTAATTAGTATGGAAATAATCCTCACCCACCCTATGGAAAGCCTGACATATGCTGAGGTCAGGCTCGTGCTAACTCAGAAAATCTTTTCTAAGCTGAATCCTTAAAAGAGGCTGATTTAAATTAATAGGTACAAATACCCTCAGCTCCCAGTGACTGCAATCAGAGGCAGAGGTCAGGGGAGAAGAAAGAAGATTGGAAAAGGCACAGTTTGACCTGGCAGCATCCTCTTGATGTGTGATTTTGGGGTTGCCCTGTGCAGGGCCAGGGGCTGGATTGGATGATCCTTGTGGGTCCCTTCTGACCCACAACATTCTATGAGAAGGACAAAGAAAGGGTGCTCCTTGAAAATCCAATTTATGGGCACACAGATGGAGGTGAGGAACTGTAAAATCAGTATTTCCGTGCCAGATATTCCTGGTACAGGATATTTGGGAAGAACAGAGAGGAGTTTCAGGGATCACCCCCTCACAGCAGGCTGGCAATGCCCCCTCTCCAAAGTGACCTCCAGCCAGCACCACCGAGGGCACAGACAATCCCAAGGGACCTGCTCAGGTCAGTCTGTCCCTGGTGACTCCAGCCCAGCCCCTGTTCTTCCTGGGAATGCCAAACCCTCTGCCTTCAGCACAAACCAGGATTCCCTACGCGAATCGCACGGGCAAGAATGGATCCAACAGGACAGAGCTAATCAATGACAGCACTTCCGTGGAGGAACCCTCCTTGGGGAAACTCTGGGCCGCAAATAATTCATCTGCCCTTTATTAAATAATTAGATATTAACAGAGAAGCACTGATTAGGCTGCACTGCTGTGATAGTGAGTGTTTTCTCTCTTGACTTTGTCACCGAGGCCACCAAAGCACCCAAAGCCAAGGAGGAGAGAGGCAGACAGTGCATGGGCATGGCTGGAGAGAGAAGCCTTTCATTAACCTTCCTGATCCCCCATAATTTCATGTGTCAGCAGCTAATCAGCCACTCACTGACATCATCAAGGGACAGGGAGAAGAGATGTCCCCAGGGACCGATCACTTCTCACAGGGGAAAATCTACACTTGCACCAGGAGCGTGAGCAGATTTTGCAGATAAATAAAGTGGGTTTGCATTATAATCACTGCCTCAATTTATGTTTATGCTGTTGGCACCAAAGATTTATATCCAGCATGATGGATACTATAGTTAAAGGAGACAGTCCTGGATAGCCCAACACTTTCAGACTTTGCCTCATACTTTGTCACTTAAAAACCGCAAGAAAATCATCTCCTTGCACAGCTTTGTTAGTGCCACTGGTTTGCCAGACAGAAGAGGAAATACAAGGGATACTGCATTTTTCGGAGCTGGATTTTAATCATTCTGTATTTCCCTAATACTTTTATCCTGAAAGATTTTGTAAATCTAATCAACACAGCAGTTAATTCATCTGCAGCCAGCAGAAATTCCCCTCTTAAGCAGGATAGAGATGTGTCTTTAACGGTGCCACCAAAAGGGCAGGGACACGGGGGTGGACACCAGGGCACAGCAAATGATGCTGGCCAGGGGCTGTGGGGTTGCACACCTGAATTTCCAGGATTACCCGGGATCTACAGATGGACAAACTAATCCTGTGTCCTTCAAAAGGTTTCCCAAAGGAACAAAGTGCTGAGGGAGAAGGGAATGCCCTGTTGAGCATCCCTGGCTCTGCCCAGGAGCAATGGCAGCTTGTCTGTCTGTCTGTCCAGCCTGGATGGGATTTTGTGGGGTCCCACTGTGATGCCTCAGGTTTGAGATTTTCTATTTTTCAGGCTCTGTGCTGCTTCAGTGTGCAGCTCTGAGCTTCACATTCAGTGTTGCTGAGCTCTGTGCACAGAGCAGGGAGACAAAACAATTCCTGCTCCAGCTGGGCACCAAGGACAAATGATCCAAATCTCAGCCCAGGAGCACAAACCCCGTGGGCTGGAGAGAGAAAAACAAGCAGGGTGGGACTGCCTGGGCTAAAGCTGGAATGGGACAATGAAGTGCAAGGTGCAAATGGAGCAGAACTGATCCCAGGGAGAGACCCCGGGAGCGCTCGTGCATTTTGGGGCCATTTTGGTTCATCTTGGGTGCAGCCCTGGCTGGGCTCTGGTGCTGCCCAAGGTGGATCCATGGAGGAGATCCTTGGAATGAATTCCTGCTTTGTTCTGTGACTCTGCCCAGGGTTCCAGGGCAGCCTGAACAAGGCATCACCTGGAGCTGCAGGGGTCTTCAACAAGGAAGAGGACGGGACTGAGGTGCCTCACACCCCAAAAACCAGCCTTAAACCCTGCACCACTTTCCATGGGGATAGATTTTAAATTTGGAAATATAAAATATATTCATCCACGTCTTTCCACGCCGCAGGCATCAATTTAACAAAACCCACCCATTCAGCTGGACTCGATCCTGAAGTTCTTTTCCATCCCAGATGATTTCATGATCATTTAGAAAGCCAGAGGACATTCCCTCACACACTCCCCACAGTCCCTTCTTGCAGCACCCTCAAGTCCAGCTCAGCACCATGCTGCACAAACATGAGGAAATAAACCAAAAATAATCTCAAATATCTATTCCTTGGTCATCAATATCTCATGGATTAATGGATTTGTGGAGCTGGACCTGATCTTGCAGGATGCTGGAATTCCTAAATCCTGTTAGCTGATGCCCACGTTTTCTGTCTCTCATTGACCATCCAGAAGGAGAAATCCTGTGTCCCCAGATGGAAAAATGTCCCCTACCCCAATTAGGCATCATAAATTCATAATTAACACATCACTATCAACAATCTGAGTAAAGACTTTCCCAATAGCCAGGTTGGCTTGGATGTGGGAGATTGATTTGTATCCAAAAGAATATCCAAAGTTTAATTAAAATACTGCTTAATCATGGTTTAAGTGCAGAAAAACCCCAACTTGCAGTCCTTAAAAATGGAAAAAATAGAGATTCCTGTCCTGTACTGGCAAAGAACTTTGAAGAAATATAGAAAATATATCATGGTATAGGGAAAAAATACAGAAAAAAATAATGGAAAAAATAATTTTGGACTGTGGGGAATACTACTGCTGGATTCTGCTTGGAATTGGCCATTATTTTCTATTGGAATAGATGTAGCCCTTACAACAAACAGATCTTACAGAGTAGATTTCTCTTGGTTTTTCTGAGTTTCAGAGAGTTATGAGCTAAAAAATAACTTATAGAGGGACAGTCACTTAATTTTACTCAATTGCTTAACAGTAACAAACCAATGACAGCCCAAATCACTGAATTGAGTAACTTTACAAACACACTCAGGTGATAACATGAAAGATATACACTTATATTCACTGCAAAACAGTAGTGGAAAATGTTATTTTTGTAAAGAGTTGCACCTTTTTTATCCTTTTTTTTTTTTTGGACTGTAATTATGTCTTTCCAAACGTATAGATATGTAAATATATCTATTCCAAACTCCATTTTTAGTAGCACCTCTTCTCTTGGCACTGACAGATTCTGCACCTACTCGTGTTTCTCACCAAACAGTCCTAACCTGGAACTCCAAAAGTTGGGAAGCCAGAATTCCTCCTTGGAATTTTCATTCCAGCTGCTTTGTGGGACACAAATATTGGAACTGCTGGGGAGCTGTGCCTAAATCTCTGTGTTCTAGCTCAAATCATGAGCACATGGATTGTAACACAGAGAAATCAACAGCAGAGCCAGGAAATTGCCTCTGAGGATCAGCTGCCACCAACACATTCAAACCACACCAAAATCAAAGGTGAAATAGATTTTTCCTAATATGGACACTATTTCCTCTTTAATTTTGAATGGTTTTCGTGAAGCAGAACATCACTAAGAGAGAAACTTTTGCATCTCTCCCATGATTTTAATGTACTAACGTGTCCACTTCTTCATTTTTAATTCCAAATATGTTGCAAAATTCAAATTTGGAATAAAACAAATAAGCAAAAAGTGGCTTTAAAGTTGATTATTTTTTTCAGCATGGCATTGATTTATCCTGTCCTAGAGCTAATATCTATTTATTAGGGGTGTTTTTCCTCATATTTCATTCTCCTGCAAGGTTCATTTATAAATAAAAAGCTGAATTTAGCCCAATTTTACTTTAATTAAGCTGGTTCATAATTGAGAATAAGGATTTTTAAACCCCATTTTTTCTCTGTGACATGGGTATCATCTTTAGGCATAAAAACAACCTTAAATGATCACATCCTTAAACAAAACTTACACAGAAAGAGAAATGAGCAATAAATAGAGCAAAGTCTAAACCCAAGGTGAAAATGGGATTTTCCAAGAGTCATCTTTGCCAGGGGTCCATGAAAATGAATTTGCCAAATGCAGCCCAAGGTTCCCCAGGGTTCTGGGGTTGCAATGGGATAGGAAATTCAGTAAATTTAAATATAAACAATATATAAATTCTCCTCATATGCAGAAGCAGCCTCTGACACAGCCTCATTATACAGTTTGTTCTTCTGGGGAGAGAATAACTTTCACACCTAAAAATATGCACTTCCAGGTACTAAATGTTAAATATCTCCATTCCCACCTACCCCAGCGTTACCAAAATCTCTTTTTTTGCAGCTATCCACCTACCCTGAACTTACCAAAAAGCTCTTTTTTCGCCGTTAGTGCTGAGAAGAGGACACAGCCAACCTTGTAATTTTAATTTTCTTGAAGAATCCCCAGAAAGAAGTGGAAATTGTTTCTTTCAAGGCATTGAGTGCTTTGTTTGGCTTCAAAACCAAAATCTGGGCTTCAAGAACTCCTGAATGTCAGCACATCTCTGATTCCCAAAATATGTGGTTTAGGGAGGGATGTGGAGCCTGTTTCCCACTCCAGGATAATTCCAGCATTAATTTTCACCTCTAATTGTTTCCTCCTCAAACAGCCCCACGGAGAGGGACTCCCAGCCCTTCACTGCACATAACTTAGCACAGCATTAAATTTGCCTAAATTGTGCTCCAGTGCTGCCACGCTGCTGACCCTTCAGTCTGTAAACAAATACATTTGTTCTCCATATATTTATGTTTTTGTCTTCTAAATGGTGAGAAAATGAGCCTGGAATCTTCATATTGTAATTGTATCATCAAAGCCTGTTGAGAATACGATAAAGTAACCAGAAGTTAAATTATCAATAAGAGTCATTTATTTTGCATTTTTATTTTAAAGAATACTTATGAGAATTGTGATAAATTAGCAGTGACAAACTACTTCTTGCAGGCTGATTTTGTGTGGAGAGTTTAATTAAACATTGCAGCTGTTTATCTCTATGGTGATTAAATTTTCATATGTAAATTACATGTATTAAGATCAAGATACTTATGTAAATGTCACTTGCCTTAATGTTTTGTGTTACTGTTATTAACATCTCACCATCAGCTTGTAATCTTCTTGTATTGCATTACGCCGCCGTGCACGACATGACTAAAATAAGTAGATTTATATCTTAATAACAAACAAGTTTTGAAAAAGAACATCTCGCTATGTAATTGAGATGTAGATTAAAAAAAATAAAATAAAATAAATAAACGAGGGGGAACTGCTGGAAATTTGATTTGAGCTGTGTTTGTGGCACTTGGGGACGCGGTTTGGGGATGGGCTCCATGGCCTTGGAGGGGCTCTCCAAGCTGAACAATTCCATGGGTGCCTCCCATCTGTCTGCAAACAAGATTTGAACTGGGAAGCAGAATTTTTACACGCAGGGGCCAAGAACGATTGCACCAGGGGCAATTGTGGTACTTCCACTGTGGGGGAGAACAGGATAATTTCACTGCACCTACCAGAGAGCAAAAACTTCAGCTGGACACCTGAAAACCCACTCAGAATATCTCTCCCATCTGCTTAGAGCAGCTGAGGGCATCCTGTCTTATTCTGTGTTGTCCCCATCAAATAAAAAGCAGAATTCTATGTTGATCTGATACAAATGCTTTCTAAACAACAGCACACCAGATTTATATTTCAAGCAGAGAAAAAAATCTTAAGATCCACCCTCATCCATTTCCAATAACCAAAAGAAACCCCTAAGAGATCACAAATATTTCTTTAGCAATAGAACTTAAAACTCCTGGATCTTAAAGCCCAAAGAAAAAAATTACTGAGATTTGCCATTTACTAAAATTTCTACCTATTTTTTCTACTCTTGCTGCACCCTGATGAGTATCATTCTTATTCCCTTTGATGATAAAGATTAACTACAACTTGGAGTGGAGCTACAGGAAGATCTGATCTTAGTTATCAGACAGAGGGAAGTTCTAAACACACAAAGTTCCAACTCTAATGCAAGGAAGACTTTTCATTATGCCAGTCATGCTTGGAGCCTTCAGACAGGCAGACACTCATTGATAGCAGGAAATCAAATTCATCATTTGCAAAAACAAATTAAGAGCCCAAATTGCAGTAGGCAATACACAGAAAATGAGATAAAACCTCTTGGGATTAATTTCTATTGAGGAATCCGTAGGTTCTGTGGGATCTCAGAGTCAGCCCTGGCTGCTGTGGTGGGCAGGAAGAAAGGGAAAGATCCCTGGGAGGTGGGGGCTTCATCTTCCCCCACTGCCATCCAGAGGGCACATCATCCCCAGGATCTACTCCAAAGCACTGAAACACTTTGAAAATGCCCCAAATTTAAGTTGGATTTTAAGAAAAAGTTTTTTATAGAAAGAGTGATTAAGTACTGGAATGTCTGCTGGGGGAGGTGGTGGAGTCACCATCCCTGATGTGTTTTAAAAAAGCCTGGATGTGGCACTGGGTGCCAGGGTTTGGTTGAGGTGATAGGGCTGGGTTGGACTTGAGGATCTTGAAGGTCTCTTCCTGTTGGAACCCTGGCTGCTGGGAATTTCAGACTTTCTGTGCTAGCAGGCACTGACCCCCAGGAGAACACTGCACTGACCTGAGGCCCTGGAGAAGCTTCCAAAATGGAATGGTGGAACTGGGATTGTGGGTGTGGAGTTTGGGTAGAAGTGTGTGACATCACAGGGTGGGAAACTCAGAGTTTAAGGGTTTAGAATATAGTAATGGATATAGAGCAAGGTGGAGGTTTTAAGGTAGAGGCTGGTCCTTCTTCTTCACCTTCTTCTCCATGGGTTTGGGGGTTTTGTGTAATTGGATAAAAAAGTCCACATTGCAGGGCATGGGTGTTTGGTAATTAGGTTAAAAGCAAAAATAATTGAGGTGTCATTTCTTAATTGGAGAGTTTATCCTTAAGAGGCCTTGTAGAGAGAGAGATGGGGCTCCATTTTTAGTGTGTCAGAGTGAAGTGCTGCAGAACTCAGGGTTTGTGAGACTGTGACAGAGATAAGAACTGATAAACACCTGAGTCCCAACAAGAAACACCATCTCACACATTTAATCCTGACCCTGGCAAACAAACAGCAAAGGATCAGCATCTTCCAACCTGGTGATTCTGTGAGATATCTGTGGGGATGTTCTGATGGGCAAATTGAAGATGAGGCTCAGAAGGAGTTCAGTGACTCTCTCTCAGTGCAGTGTGCTTTGAAGGAAGTGCAGCTGGCACAGGGAATTAGCAGATATTTTAATGGGCACTCTCCCCCAGCGCCAAAAATTCCATCTGACGAGAGCCTGACTTTGTACTCTTAGGGTGCCACAAACACATCTCCCCCAACAGCTGCAATCCCTAAATCCACCCTGAGTTGCCCTTTTATTTTAGAGTCTTCAATTGCACCCCAAACACACTCTGGGGATTAAATCATTTTCCTTACAGAATTTTCTATTTCTGAATTTAAAATAAACAATATCTGTCCTTTAAATCCACTCACACGTTTAACTGCTAGAAAAGTAGTTTTTGGTTTTTTTTTTCCTTTCCCCAGCACCAGATTTCAGGTCTTGCCAGAGGATGTTTGCAATGTTTACATTGTCCTAAAGTCCTTATCCATGGCTTGATGCTCCCACACACCCCAGCTCTGCTCTGCCTCTAGCACATTATTCATCTGTCCCGCTAAAAAGATGAAGGTAACATTTTGGAGATTACCAACCTTCCACCAAGGAATGGGATAGATTCTTGAAAGTCAATTTCTCTAGAAGGAATTGTTGCCGAGTCCCACTCGCTCTACTCCGAAGAGGCACAAGAACAATCTACCCTGAAGACCATTGAAAATTTACCTTTGAAATTTCTTTTTCAAGTCAAAAGTTCTGTGGGGTTTTGTTTCAGTGGAATAAATGCCTGTGTTTGCAACTTTTTCCTTCCCATGCAAAAACTGCTGTGGCAAGAGAATAAACCTTTCCAATTTTCATAGATAGCAACAACCTCAGTTAATTGGGAATTGGATATCACAGCATGTTGGGGTTTTCTCTCCTGCACAGAGCAAGTCTTTGTTGGGAAACTCCAACCTGTGACACTTTCCCATCTGAAATGGGGCAGAATTTTTGCAGCTGCAGAAATACCTAATCCAGACATGGGAAACTGGTTCTGAGTGCCTTTTCCAATGTGAGAGAAGCCACCCAGGCTACCAAGATGAAAGACAAAACCACAGTATTTTCATTTCACTGAACCTCCTTCACCGGCAGCTCCATACTCAATGGATTTCTTGGACATTGAAGTCTTTTAGATAAGTGAAGGATTTGTCCTTGCATCCACCACTGGATTCATTTTCTATCTCTGTGTTTGCAGCAGTTCAGGCTGGAGTGCCCTGGTTTATCACCACCACAACCACGGCATGAAAAATGGAGTGTGGGACCATAAGGAGACAGAGACAAGCGGAGCAGGCTAATTGTGTGAGGAAAGCTCCTGCTTCTCCACACAAATCTCACCCATCATCCCCAGCCGAGGAGAAAGGGTGAAATATTGTTTATGGGGGCTTTGGAAATGACTGCATTATCCTAAAGATTGCCTGGATCTCTCTACAGCTCTTAAACACGGACAGCTCGTGATGAAGTTCACCACCAGGCGTTTTTCTTCAACAAGAAAACCTACTTGTGCTATTTAAGTTTAGTTTGCCATAAAACTTCCTCTATTCACTGGCTGACTGTCTACAGAAAATAATAACCCTGAGTAATGATCATAGCCAGGATAGTTGGCAGCAGGTCCACTACAATTACCAGAAGTTAATTAGAATTATTAAAATAACAAACACGAGGCCACCGATGTTATATGTCTACATTTAATAACGGAACTCAACGGTGCATCTGATTCATGAACTACATTTATTATTTTAAAGCATTTTCTTTCTTACCAAATTAAATATTGATGGATTATCCTCTCCAAATCAGTTGGTGGATTGGATTCTATTTATACAGGTCCTAAAAATTCAGCTTTAGAGCAGAACTATAAAGAGTCTCTTGTCTCCCCGAACAGTAAAATAACTTGCAGTTCATTTTTGCTTGTTGCTGCCCTCTCCGCAGTGTTCTGTTTGGAAAATGAAATTCCAGACTTAAAACCAATTTGCCAGACAATTTCATCAAACACGGTTTCACCTCCTGTTGCTGATTTAATCCAAATTTATTTAAGGCCACACTTGTAAGAAATTTCAAGTTCAAGTTGTCAACATCTTTGCACCCACGTGAACCCTAATAATTTTAACATGCACAGCCTCCTACAGTTTTAATTTTCAAGGGCATTTCAACACCTCTCTGCTCTCTGACATGCTCGGCTGTGCCCCTCCTGTCTCCTTCCTTCACACCACGATTATTTTAATCAGACAACTCAGAACAGATTGAACACGTGTTTACTCCACTCCAGCATGTGCACAGTGTTGTAAAGAGCCTGGCTTTATTTTTAGATCCTAAAAGTGAATTATGCAGCACATGGGATCAGGAGAGAATTTTTAAGCTCTTACATTGGTGGGTTTGAGGAGGAATTGCTGACACATATCACGCTGCCTTACACAGGCAAGCATTGTCAGGGCCATGCATCATCACATTTTCCTGTTCATTTTTTTTAACTAAATCAACCCATTTTCAGGCCATTGTTCTCCTCAGCCATTTGGCAAAAGGCAAATATCAGTTTCATTGCAATAATTGAAAATATATGCAGCACCCTGAGCTGCTCAGAAGGTTTTCTTTTGAGGTACAATGAAAAATTCAATTCTCCTTTCCCTATCCAGCTACTTGGTCATCAGCCTTCCTCCATCCTTTACGTATGAGAGAAAAACATATAAATACTTTAAAGTTTTACGCCTACATATATAAAATTTATACTTTCTCAATATTTTAAAGAAAACAATTCCTAAATGAAATTGGTAATAAAGAAAAAAAAATAAAGTTATCTATTCAAACACCAAAAAAAATTACAAGTCAGGTACTGGATTTGCATCCACTCTCCTTTCAATTAATTACTCTGGGTTCAAATGACTCCAAGTAATTAAGGAAGAAGGAATATAAGATTCAAGGGAACCCTTAAAAAAGCTGAGAGGTCTTCAGGCTATAAATTGCTTTTCCAAACTTCACAAGAGCAATAGGGATGAAGAGGTAGGAAATGCAGCTCCTCTAAAATGATTTAAAAATAAGGATTTACACTTCCTATAAAAGAAAGTGTCTCCAGATTATTTTCACTGTGAGAAAAACCCTTCCAACCCAAACTATCCTAGGATTCTACAAAAGTTTAAAATTAATAGAGGAAGGGAAGAGCTTTCCCTGCAGCTGGAACTCGAACCAGATTTTGGTGTCAAATATTGTGGGACCAGTCAATCCAAGGAGTTGGTAGAGCAAAACACACCAAAGAGCTGAGCTGAGCTTCCAGAAAAAGGTTCTGCACAAATTCTGGGGGAAACACTGTGAGTCTGGGAAACAGCTTGCTGTGAGAACAAGTTAGAGACTCTCAGTCTAAAAATAAAAGTTCAACAACAACTTGCCACAGTGTAAGAGCACTAATAAAGCCCAGCCTTTAAATACCAGCTCTCCAAAATGGGCCACACACAGCAGGTCCAACAGGACCCAGCCCACCAGGGAACACAACTTGGCTTTTTCCTCCCTCCTCCAGCGGCAACACGAGGCCACGGAGACTCCCACACTCCCTCCTTGACCACTTCAACACCTCCAGCCTGCTCCTCTGTGTTTCCCAGAATATCTGGGGATTTTCCTTAATTAGATGATTTCACACCGTATTATCTGTGGTTAACACAAAACCAAGCTTTGCTAATTTGATCTCCACACGTCTGGCACCATTTGCTCAGGCTCTGGCACCACCTCTGAATGCGGCCTGAGCTTGACCTCTTAGGCTCAGTCCTAAACATTTCACAGGACCCTCGACTGTCCCAAGCCAGGGGTTGAACAAAACCCAGCATTAGGACTTAGAAAACATCCAGCTGAATTGTAGATTGGTTAGACAATCATTAGTTTTTCATAGATAGGCATCACTTCTCAAAGAAGTTTGTCCTTCCAGTGAGGCGCTGGAAAAGAAGCAAATTTCGGACTTCATTACCCTCTTTTTCCCCTCTTTCATGCTCACCATTCCCCTTCTGTTTCAATCCTTGGTCATTGTAGGTGAATGGTTCTTTTGGTTTTCATTATTGTGAAAACACCTTTTTTATTGCCATTCCATCACAAATTTTTCCCACTTTCCTGCTGTCTACGGTGAGCCCCAAGCCCTGAATGGCATGATGTTGTGCACAGCCAAGGTGGGCTCCCCCAAACATGAGGAACAACCCAATTTGTTCAACTTTGACCCCGAGTGGACACCTGGATTCCCTCCCTCTGACTTTTAAAACCTCCCTTTTGTAAATTTTCAAATGTTGGTGCCAGGTTTGCTGGTCAGAGCAAGAGGAAGCAACCTCAAGTTTTGCCAGGGGAGATTAAGCTGGATGTCAGGAAAATGTCTTCCCTCAAAGGGTTATCCAGCCCTGGCACAGCTTCCCAGGGCAGTGCTGGAGTCCTCATCCCTGGAGGGATTTAAAAGCCATGTGGATGTGGCACTTGGGGACAGGGGTGGCCTTGGCAGTGCTGGGCAATGTTTGGATGGTCTGAGAGGGTTTTTCCAACAGGAATGATTCTGGGATTCTGTGATCCTCATTCCCTGAGGATGCTAAACACCCAGTTTTATTGGATTTGCTTTTCTCCAGTCCAAACAGCCACTCTGCATTCCCATGAGAGCTGCTCCCTGTCAGAAAACAACCCAATGACACTTGAAACTTGTCCAAACTCTGGTTTGAACAGCTGAGAAGTTTTAAAAGTCAGATCCTTCACCAAAACCAACACAGCGAGTTCTGTGAGCACCCAAAATAACAAATCACTGAAACTTTGAGCTGGGGGTGTCACTTCTGATTGCTGGGGCTGAGTCAAAGGGAGCCTTGTCACTGACTCCCAAGTTCCCATGAAGCCAGCCCTTTGTGCCCCAGCTCCCCAATCAAAATTCCACCCAGCAGAAGTGTGAAAATATTTTCAGTGTATTTATTAGCACCTCCTCTCGTTCAGAAGGCAAACAGAACGACGAGATCTCAGGAGAGTGAAAGACAGAATATTAGCCCCCTGTGCTGCCAGTGCTCCCAAATTTCTGCCAATTCTTGTCACTCCCGACCCCGGGCGGCCTCACGCGGTTTTATTTAATCAGCCCATTTCCAAATTCTTGGGAAAAAACAAATGAAGTTAAATAACAAATAGCATAAATATTTTAATAGGCCTTCACATTACCAACTGCCAGACCAGCTGTCTAAACTGCAAGAGTTTTGGTAGCTTTTTTTTTTTAATATACTTTAATTTATTTTTTTTTACAAAGCAGAAACACATACGTCTGTGCATCCAAAGGCATCTGTCTCTGGAGTGATCCCTGGCCTTGGGCACTGTGGCACAGATGCTCCATGGGGACACTTGGAGGGTGCTGGGTCCCAGCTCTGCAACCTCTTCACGCTCCCATGGCAAGTGGGAAGAGGAAAAAAACGAGTCCTGAGCTCAGTGTTAAAAGTTCAGATTCCTCCCTGAATAATTTTCATCAGAAAAGAAGATGGAAAATAATTCCAATATTGTGTATTTACCTGCAAACCAATAAAAAGCAGCTTTGCTATGTGTGGAAAGTCTGGTTTTCTACAGCCATGGTCCCAAAGAGCAGGTCTGACTTCATCCAGATAATATTTTGGGAATTTGGGCTTTCGTGATAGCCTGGCCTAGTGGGAGGTGTCCCTGCCCATGGCAGGGGTTGGAGTGAGAAGGTCCCTTCCAACCCAAACCATTCTGGAATTCTAAACATGAGGAAGAGGATGCTTGGAACCCCACACCCCAAAGGGACCAGCTCAGGGGGAAGGGGGCTGAGTATCTACAGGTGAGTATTTAATAAAATGTTCATAGAGAGAAAGAGGCTTTGAATCTGTCAGTGAAGCACCTGTTACTGAATTGAAAATAAAAATGGAAAATCTTAATAAAATGCTCCCAAGCCCAATGCCTTCTTAGGCGAATCTAATTTTAAATATTGTGAAACTAGGAGAGAGGAAACAGTAATTTTGCAAAAGAAGAAAATAGCTACAATTAAAAATATATTTGATGATACAAATTTTGGCTATGAAATCTGAAAAGAAACAGTCTCAACCCCCTTATGACGCTAAAACAGTGAGAGGAGGATGAAAATTCCTTCTTCCTTTTGGGTCTCATCTAGGCTGAACTCCATGAAAATTCAGTTTTTAAAGACAGGGCTAATTCCCACTGACTGCAGAAGAGAGAAGAGCTCACCAGCTGAATTTTAAGGAAAAAAGTTCCCCTACAGAAACTGGAAGTGTCCCATGCAATGGACACTGAGCAGACCCAGGTTCCACATCATGAAAGTGCACAGGGATAACCATGGCCAAATTTTCCATCTGAACAGGAAATACCGAAAATACATTTTAGATATACATATTGATATAGATATATATACATATTATATATATAGATATCTATATATAGATATTTATATATACTTTTATATAGTAATTTATTTTAATTATTATAAATATATTAAATATATTTACTTTTACATATTTACCATATCATCAGTTCATATATAGTGTGTCTATATATGACTTCTAGACACACCATATATACTGATGTAATTTAATTAATATTCAGGAAGCAGCAGCAGATGATTGCCAAATTTTGTCCTATTCTGAGCGCACTGATTTCCATTAGGAACACTGATTTTCCTACAACACCACATTAATAACCTGCTGTCTGTGTCCTACAAGTTTAGGTCAAAAACTTATTTGGAGCCTTGGGAATAGTTAACATTCACCAAAAAATATTCTTTGAACACTTACTATTGCTTAGCTTGAAGTTCCTAGAATTCTGCATAACAGAAATCTTGTGATTTTTTGGGAGTAGATTCCCAGAATGGTTTGGGTTGGAGGGAATAGAAGAGCTCAGGAATGTTCTCTCTTTTCTCAGCCTCTCCAGCAGTGGAAAGGTCCCTACAGAACTGTGTGAAAACTGCTGGTTTTGGGAGAAAAAAGGGGAATTTGGGGTTTTGCTTGCAGAGGAAGCAGCTGAAGTTTGTGTGGTGCCACCACGCGAGGGAGCCCTGTCCTCAAAAATTCACAAATTTAGGGGCGAGAAAACAAAGCAGGAACGAACCTCAGCTCCAGGGGGATGCCAAAAACCAGAGCCCCTGATCCATCACAAACCCCAAATCATCCCAGCCAAGTTGTGGGAGAGCTGGAGAGAAAGGAAATCCCCAAATGGAGAGAAAAAAGGACATTTTTTATACTATTCTCATTTATATTTGAACAGAGAAAAAGTTTATAGTTAAAACAGTGAGGTGCATTATATCTGTCTGAAAACCAAGATAAGCTCATAATAATATCAATCAAATTCACAGGCAAAGAGTAAGGCAAAACTGAGCCTGCAAATATGACAGGGATAAAACTTTTATATTTTCCCCATAAATTACGTTGCTGTCCCCCAGTGAGTATTTTCAAATATCCACACAAAAAGGTTTAAGCACACAGCCCAAATGTCTCCCACCAACCTATTCCAACATAATTCATTACCAAGCAAGGGCTAAAGCAGCCAAGGTGGTTTTCCACCACACAGAAATGTTTACAATATTTAAATCACAACATAAATGAGTCAAATTGAGCTTGCTCTGGCATCGTGATCCTCCCCTCCCTGCTGCTGTCACGTGCACTGAACATGACCCGGGGTTCCCATGGAAAAGGGAATTGTAATCAGAGCCTGGAACTCCATCAGCAGTGAAGGGAACTGGATGGCCTTCCCACAGCCCTAAATCCACTCCTTCCAGATGTCAAACATTCAATTCAAAACCCAAGCCACAATTTCCTGCAAAACAACATCTCCTGCAGCCCTGTGCCACTTGTGCTGCACAAAACCCCACAATCAACTTCTGAATGTTCATCCACCACCACCGAGATGGCTGAAGGGTTTGGCAGAAAGTCATGAGGTTGAAGATGGTTGAAGATTTGGCAGAAAGTCATGAAGTCAAGCGTTGCCAGCAGCACTCAGCCGTCACAATCCTGCTGGACACAATGGGGTGCAGAGACAGCACCTCCCCAGACTGAGGGATCCCCTCCCAAATGTCATAATAACCCCAAGGCTGGGAAAGGCAAGACTCAGGAACAAGAGGAATTCCTGAATTGGAAGGTGCCACAGAACCTTCAGAAGAAACCAGAATCCATTCCATCATGGAATGGTTTGGGTTGGAAGGGACCTTAAGGATCATCCAGTTCCACCCCTGACACCTTCCACTATCCCAGGTTGATCTAAGCTCCATCCAGCCTGGCCTTGGACACTTCCAGGGATCCAGGGACAGCCACAGCTGCTCTGGGCACCCTGTGCCAGGGCCTGCTCACCCTCACAGGGGAGAATTCCTTCCCAATATCCCACTCTGTGTCATTTTGAATTCATTCCCCCTTGTCCTGTCACCCCATCCCTTGTCCAAAGTCCCTCTGCAGTCTCATGGAGCCCCTTCAGGCCCTGAACCCTGGCTCCCCTCAGAGACAGGTTCTACTGAGCAAATTTGAAAATTATCAATAACTAAGTCCATAATTTATCAAGAGTCTTCCTGAAATACTAAAACACAAGATTGTTTCTGTTTCTCCTACCTCGCATTCCGCCACCTTTGTATCACTCCAAATGTTTTGCAAACTCTAATTATAACAATTACTTTCAGGAGGTGTCTTCGCACCGCAAGCCAAAACATTAGGGAACATTATTACACACCCATCCCCAGTCTCTCACTTCTCTTACAAGGCCACATGATCCAAAAGCTTCAAGACAAAATTTCTGAGACTCGGCCTCCACCCACACCGGGCTCCTGTGCTCCCTGACTCCAACCCGCGTGTGCCGGCACATGCAGCAGAACGGGAGGTGAAGAGCACGGGAAGCTCCAGGGTCTCCTAAACAATAATTGCCAGGAAATGGGAGAGTCTTTGTGCATCCTCCTCACAAGGGGTTGCATTTTCTCTCTTGGCTTCTATTAACTAACGTGGTCTGGAATTAAAAGGGCTGCAATCCCTCTGATAAAGCAACACAATTGCGTTGCTCTTCACTTCTTGGCTCCCTGCGTTGAGCCACCCTTGTCACACTGATGCCTCAGGGTTTATCTTTTGTATTTTTCAGATTCTATTCTGCTTTCGTGTGCAGCTCTGAGCTTCACGTTCAGCGTTGCTGAGCTCTGTGCACAGAGCAGGGAGACAAAACAATTCCTGCTCCAGCTGGGCACCAAGGACAAATGACCCAAATCTCAACCCAGGAGCACAAACCCCGTGGGCTGGAGAGAGAAAAACAAGCAGGGTGGGAGTGCCTGGGCTAAAGCTGGAATGGGACAATGAAGTGCAAGGTGCAAATGGAGCAGAACTGATCCCAGGGAGAGACCCCGGGAGCGCTCGTGCATTTTGGGGCCATTTTGGTTCATCTTGGGTGCAGCCCTGGCTGGGCTCTGGTGCTGCCCAAGGTGCATCCATGGAGGAGATCCTGTTAATAAATCCCTGCTTTGTTCTGTGACTCTGCCCAGCCTCTGCTCCGGGGCAGCCTTCACAAGGCATCAACACCATTAATGTTTCTAATTAATAAACAATACTTCATGTATTTCACATATTTATTGATGCATAATAATCACAAAATCCTAGAATGGCTGGGGTTGGAAGAGACCTCAAAGCCCATCTTGTTCCCTTCCCCGAGGGCAGGGACACCTTCCACTATCCTAGGTTGCTCCAAGCTCTGCCCAAGCTTGGCCTTGGACACTTCCAAGGATGGGACATCTCCAACTTCTGGGTTCCCCCACCCACAGGGAGCAGGTTTGGTAATGGGAGCTCCATACCTGTGCCAGAGCTCGGGGAAGGCAAGGATCCCTTCAGACATTTAGGATGTCTGCAGACATTTAACACCTTGTGAAGGCAGCACTGCGTGCCCAGGGAAGAATGGAAGGTAAAGCCTTCCTTGGATCAGCCATGCACATTTCCTCCTCACACACACATTGGATTACAGTGGCTGGATCAAGCCCTCAGTGCCTTGTGCTCCTTTCCTCCCCAAACAGGATTTGGAAAAACTGACGACTCAACAAGCATCCTAATGGTTCCCTAAAAATTCTGTTTCCCATTTTTCTAAATTAACCATTAAGGACATCAGCATCACATCAAGCCCTCCATCCCTTGCCAGACTCTCAGTGTCCCAGGAGCTCTGCAGGGAGCTGTCCCCACACTGCCCATCGCTGACCACAGGGATTGGGAAGGGATGCTGCTCCCACCATCCCACTGAATTCCCGTAGTTTCATCCTGGCTAGGAGTTATTTCCTTGGATGAAACAGGGGACTGAGCAGATTTATACAGGCCCGTGTGGTGTGCACACAAATCACAGGCTGTGCTTTCCCTCCCTTTGGCCATCCCACTCCCTTAATTCAGGACCAGAGGGAAGATGTGCAGCAGGACTGCCAACACTTCATAAATCAAAATTCCATGAAGTGACATCATGTCACGGATGTATTTTATGAAAAATCCTTTCCTTAGGATTTTTTCTCCTGAGAAGCTGAGAGGCCTCAGAAACGAAATGCAAACAATGATTATCTGCTGCTGTGGGATGTAACAGGTGCATCTGTGATTGGTCTCATGGGGTTGTTTCTAATTCATGTCCAATCACAGTCCAGTTGTCTTGGACTCTCTGGTCAGTCACAGTATTTCATTATCATTCCATTCCTTTCTATTCCTTGCGAGTCTTCTGATGAAATCCTTTCTTCTATTCTTTTCAGTATAGTTTTAATATATCATTTTCTTTTAGTATAATATATATAATAAAATAATCAATCAGCCTGCTGAAACATGGAGTCAAGATTCTCGTTTCTTCCCTCATCCTGGGATCCCTGTGAACACCTCCACAACATCAAACTGCCATCAGTACCTGGAGCTCCTTCCCAGAGGAACAGTAAGAGTTACAGACCTCATGGACAGGGATCTTTTCTTAATTTCATCCTTTCTTAATTTCACCGCATCTCTGGAACTGTCCCAAGCCAGGTTGGACAGGGCTTGGAGCAGCCTGGGACAGTGGAAGGTGTCCCTACCCATGGCAGGGTGGAATGGGATGGGCTTTAAGGTCCCCTCCAACCCAAACCAGTCTGGGATTTTAAGACTTTCTGATTCTATCACTCTCCCAATTCACCAGCCAAGTATTTCTCTAAGTACTTGTTTATCATAAGGCCCAGGAATTCACATCTCACAGTTAGGAATGGGAAGCCAAGGTTGGAAACCTCTCAGATATATATCTGATAAATATCAGTGAAATCTGCCCCTCACGACAAGGTCACTGATACAGATACTGAAATACCAATTAAAAGTCCCCAGAAATTTCATTTACACATCTATCCAGAGCTCCTGCTTGTCTGGGAGCTAAAAATAAGTAGATTTGTTGACATTTGTAGATAATGACTGCTTGAGTAAATAGAATTTCAGACCTGAAACATCTCAACTTTACAGAGAGTGTCCTGGTACCATCACCTGCCACAATTTACACGGATTTATCATTTATCTCTCAGAAATAAAAATTACATTTGGTAAAATCAGTAGAAAGCAAACAAAATATAGCCCATGATTAAAAAAACCACATAATTACACAAAGCATTATTCAATTTTTAGTAAAACATAAGGGCTGCTATTGCAGCAGATTTTGCAAAGCATATGAAGCATAATCATTTAGCATTAGGTTAAGTTGGATTTTTACATATCTGAAGAAACAACACCAAGAGAAAAAAAACTTAGGAGTGAAACACCCTCATTCATGCTGAACCAAAACTTTCAAATGTCTGAAACATTCTTTTAAATAATTTTTTCTTCACTTATTGATGGAGTTGCCAGTCTTCCATCTCTTTACAATAAACCCTAATTTTGGTTAGGTTGGAATTGAAGGGAAAGTGTTCAGCACTGCCACAGCTCAGATTAAAAGTGGTTTCTCTTAACCAATTCTATTCCTTCCAGAAATGACCCTTTCGGAGAATATCTTTATTTTATTTATTTATTAACTGCTGTCTGAATAGCCTGCTCAGAATATAAAAGACAAACAACCCTTCCCTCTCCCTGTAACAATTAGCAGCCATGATAAAGCTCCAATTTCCAACTCAGTTAATTTAGCATGTCAAAAAGCAATCTTTGCCTGGTAATTTCAATGCACTGAATGTCACAGAAAGGCCAAGTGACAGATTGCTGCATTTCAGTCAGAACACTCATCCTACTAAAAATGTAATCAACTGATGTTCAGATCTCATTTGATATGCACTGTACAATATTTGGGTTGGGGGCAGCCTTTGGCATCTTGTTTGCCCCCCTCTTGTACAATAAAAAAATTGAATTCATGCTGCATTCCGAGTTCTACCATCAGTTTTAATAATCACACAGACAGGCAAGCCTAGACCACAACACTTCAATGGAATTTCGAGTTTATACTGAATAATCTGGGATTCACTCCTCACAGAGCAATTCTGAGTTCAGACTCAATAACGCTGGTGAGAACTGAAAATCTGATTCCCAGGCGCACTCAGGAGGCTGCAAAGTCCATCAAAAAGAAATTAAAACCCTTTACCAACCATTAGCATGCCCTGTGTTTAATCACATTCCTCGAACTCCATCATGGCAGGATGGAGAGGCTCCAGCTGGAAGCTGAATTTCAGGGCTCTGTCATGTTCCTCGTGCCCCATTTCCAGCAAGCTTTCCACGAATCTATTTGTTACAAATTATTTTGATGTACCAGCAATTTATTTGTCTTCTTTCCCGAGATTAGCTTCATAAGCTCACCACATTCCAAATCTAAATAACACATATGCTCCATGTTTAACAAACTCCAGTTGGCGCCTCATATGTGTACTTTTCCTTTTTATTCCAAGGAAAGGGCTGCAGAGCACTGGGGATCAGGCACCAGCGTGGGTGAACTCCCTGAATCCCTGCTTCTCAATTGTCAGGCAGCAATTGACTGAAATTGGGGGGGGAAAAATGATTTTTCTGACAGGCTTTGAGAAGTCAGAGGCTCCAAAACTTTTCTCTTCCAAGTCTCCTGTGTCTATCAGATGCTCAGTCAGGCGTGTGGCATCTCCTCCTTGCAGTGCCCATCGTGGGTGTGCCATGGCACTCTGAGGTTGGTGACTTTAATTTACACTTCAGGTGTGAGGGAATATGGATAAATGACTGATTTTTTTTTGCCCAAATTGTCCCAACAAATAAGTGGTGGGAAAAGGAGCTACGCTGGAGGATGAGGAGTTACAAGAGCGAGGACCTAAGGCACAGCCATTTATGCAACAGCTTGTTCTAACTCTTTTTAATATTTGCACTAAATTCTAGGTCAGCTGGAGTGGTGGGCAGGAGATCCAGCCCTTGATGAGGCACTAACTGCGTGTCCACACCTGTCCCTGGGAAAGCAGCAGAGATTATCTCACTTCAGGCTCTGCTTTTCCCCCTCTTCCCCTTCCCAGCTCCCCCACGTGACCTGGCACACCTGGACAGCCCCACCAGCAAATTAATTAAGGATTAAGATGAGTCCTGGATGGAGACAGGACCACTCTGAGCCTCTAGACACCAATGTATGGAAAACAGCATTGGAAACGCAGGTGTTTCCATCCCAGCCCTTATTAATCCCCTAAGGAAGTGCCTCCTGCACAGTATCAGATCATAAACAGTAATGAGCACTTTAATTAATATTACCCCACTGCCAGGGAGAGATATCATATGTAAATTCAATAAATCATGGCTCTTCACAGGCAGTGTGGATGCAACCTGAAAGGGTGGTCTCAATCCCTAAAATTACCTCAAACAAATTCCCTGAGCGTGAACACAAATCTGCATCCAAATTCCCTTCCCAACTGGCTTCTTAATACACATCTCCTCATTTAGAGTCATTTTTATTCACAAGAAAGAGTTCAAGGTTCAGGAAGGAACAGTAAGAAAAATGAAGAGAGTGGAGGAATTCCCATAACACCCCAAATTCACAGAGAAATGTTCCTGAAGCGGGTTATTTCCAAGAGATGGCAGCCAGAAATGCCCATTATGTTTTGTATTCTTTCTGGATGGGTAGAAAGAACTGCACCTCTAAGTAATAAGAAAAACTTTAGTTCATTAAACAAACCTTAAGGGGAAGAGCAAATGAGAAGTGTTTTATATTCAGTGTCATCAATTCAGCTGAAAACATGTTTGTACCACTCCATGAAATGAATGCTTTTTATAGCGCCGTTCCTGCCAACGTTGCCTCATGAACATAATAAAATTAAACATGTAAAACCAACTCTGGAGATGGCAACAAATAAATTCCAGAGAAACACAAAGTAACACACATTCCTAAACAAACTGTTTGTGGAATAAAAGGAAAAAGAAATAGGTGAAGTGAGGAAAGAATCGTGCAGGGGGTGGACTGAATTCATGCAGAGGTCAGGGAAAGGGATTTTTCAGCCTTTCTTTTCCAATGTGTTTCCGAACCCCTAAAATTACAGCATTGGCAGCACCACCCCAGACCACAGAAGTGATTCACTACAGACAATTCTGCACTTGTTCCACTGGTGGAAGTCACCATGGAAGAAGGCTCAGCTCCATCCCCCAATGTGGCCTCACACCACTGCTGATCCTGGTGGCCATGGAATCATGGACTCAAATGGAAAAGATCTTTAAACCCCCTTTAAATCCACATCCACACAGCTTTTAAACCCCTCCAGAAATGAGAACTCCAGCACTGCCCTCAGCAGATTATCCTTTTGGGAAGAAATTGCTCCCAACACCCAGCCTGAGGCTGTTCCCTCTCCTCCTGTCCCTGTCCCCTGGGATCACAGCCCGACCCCTTTGGCTGTCAGGGAGCTGTGCAGAGCCACAAGGTCATCCCTGAGCCCCCTTTTCTCCCTCCCCTGGACAGGGATCCTTGTCCCAAGGAACCAGGAGCACCAACCACCAAGGACTCAGCCCCAGCGGCTGCTGCCCATGGGGAAGGTCAGGACCCTTCCCAAAGCTGATGTCTGCCAGAAATTCAGACAAATCCTCATATTCCTGTTTTCTGTTCCTCAGCAAAACAAACCAACAAAAAAAAAAAAAAAATATCCAGGTTAAAAGGAGGATGAAGGAGGCAGTTTCATTGTGGGCTTTTCTGTAGGTTGTTTTTGGGCTAGAACAAACCAATCCCTCCCTTCATCCCCCTCCTCTCCACAGGCAGCAGGGACAAGGACTCTCCCTGACTGCCACCCAGAAGAGCTGAAAGGAGGCACACAAAGCACACAAAGCCCTCCAAAGTTATGCCACAGTCATCAAATACCAGAGGAGTTTGGAAACCACTATTGTGGCCCCGAGTAGGAGCAAACCTCTCCAAATAAGGCAGCATTTCTCCTCCAACGTGCAGGAATTGGCAGCTCCCCTGCTGGAGTTTATGTAAGATTTCTCAAACAGATCAGCCAACTAACAAATGTCAAAGAGCCTTCCTGCCTTTGGAGGGACTTTCATTGCAGGAGGGGATTCTTGAAGAGCTTTGGAGTTGGGAAATGAATTTCCCCGCTGCCAGGATGGAGGTGAAGGAGGATTCCAAATCGTGAGCGGGGAATTGATGAGGAATGGCCACGCTGCCACCTCAAAGTGTCCCCTCTCATGTCCCCATGGGAGTAATTTGCAGAAAAATGGGCATTTCCAGAGAAATGGGGGTTCAGGATCACATTACAGGACAGGATCAAAAAGCAACGTGGCCTGACAAATATGAGATACTACTGGGACAATCTTAATGTGGAGACAAAATATTCCAGAAGAGTCTCAGAGAGGTCAGACAACACTGTATTTTAATACTTAGCTATGTTTATTTACCTCAGAAGACTGACTGAGTAAATTCAGCTTCACTTTCCAGCAAAAGGCTGCAGGACAGTTACTTAAACATTACTGGAAAGGAGATCTTAAAACCAGGCTATCC
>NW_005054298.1:945770-958899 GCF_000277835.1 Geospiza fortis | reverse complement strand
TCTTTCCCAATTTTTTTAACCTCCACCAGCCTCCCACGGAGAATGACAAGGAGTTATTACCTCCTGACAATGAGCTCTTTCTTCTGCTTCTTGTCCCATTAGGCCCTGATCTCTGCTGCTTCTGCAGAGAAGGTATTTTGAATATCTAAAAACCTAAAAGACACGATTGTATGCACAAAAAGCTCTTCAGAGCAGGGAGGGTTTGGGGCTCCAGTACACAAAAAAACTCAGAATAAAGGACCCAGCTTGTTTTGCCCCTCAAGTGTTCAGCATTTCAGATGCAATTTCAGATTTCAGCAGACTTCAGAGCAATGGTGGCAAAATTTATTTAATGAAATATTTAGGGTTTAGTGAAATATTTAGGGTTTATTATTTTATTGTTTATTAAGCTGCCTACCAGAATTAGTGGAGTTGATACTTGCATTCACTTAGGTATTTTCACTTTCTGAACAGCAAATAAAAATAAGCAACAAACCACTGGCACAGTCCAATAAAACAGAAAGAAAACCCAGATCTGTGGGATTGGAAGGCTCAAGGCACACCTATGGCTTTTTTACCTTAATATACAAAGCAAGAAGCACAGAGTCCAGATCAGCGTCTGTTTCACTGCCACATCTCTATCCTAAAATATATTTACACACAGCAAATTGAAAAGGAGACAGAGCCAATCAGCTGTTTGGGGGCACTGAATAAAAGAGGCTTTGATCCATGGTCACAGAGGAAAGGCAAGATGGGCTTTCAGCAGGGTTTTAAGGGACTAAAAACAGCAAAACAGGGAATAGGTTTAATTCCACTTTTCCCACCTGAAAGCTTTTCCCACACCATGCATAAAGACAAACAGCTGATGGCAGGAGAGAGAAGGGCAAAACACATCTGGGAAGACACAAGAAAAGGGTTTTTTCCTTGCCTCCTTGTCTGCAAACTCCACTCTGGTTTGATCATCCCTTCCAGCAGCATGAGGTCAGGCCTGAGCTCTTTTATGTGGACAATTAATAACTCTTATCATCACTTGATTTATCTCTCTCTAACATGTGTGCATCACATGGAGATGGACTGGGTGAGTTATTACCTTGTGGAACCAAGCAAAGAATTTTGTTTTTACTGTCCTGAAGTTCTATTTCCTAACTTGAATAAGAAATACCACAGATCTATATTTCAAGAGGGACACGAGCAATGTCTTTGCCTAAACACACGCCTGATTTATTATTCAGATTTATAACTGTACTCTCTTCGGTGTTTGAGTTACACATTTTTTCTCTGCTGAAAAACAAGGATTAAATCTTAACCACAATGCCTTGATTTAAGCCTAATTTCCCCATGCACCATTCTCCTGCCTCCTGCAACTCTGAGGTTCCATGACTAAGCTCTTCCTGCTGCCACAAACTGATTTTTTCAAACACGAGATTTCTCTTGTTTGGCACATGCACAGAATACCACAAAATCCAATCATAGTGTCTGCACTGAGTAAATCTTTGTTCAAGTCCAGCTAGAGAGGCTCAGGGCACCCTTTTCCTCCACAGCTCACTGGAGACAGCTCTGAGGGAGGCAAAGGACAACAGGATTCCTCCAAGGACATTTCTTAAACCAGCCCCAGAAAAGGGCCACTGAGCAAACAGCCTTTCATGGTTCAGCATTCAGCTCCTGAGCTACATTTGATGAAAAATAACTCCCGATATAACACAATCAATCATTGCATTGCACAGAGGAGTTTTCAGCCCAAAAGTGTCTTTTCTGTACAACTGGCAAGGATAAATGGGAGCAAATCTCTGATACCTTTTCACTTTCATGACCCTGAATATTCCCCTTTGTCTTCAAGTCCAGAGGCAGCTGAAGACAGAGAAATTAAGCCAAGGAGAGCTGAGCCATAATTCTCCTTCCATGGCTGTGGCAAACACACCGACTCTGGTTTATTGATTCAAAGCCATTAATGAATGTCAGTGGCCAAACCATGAAGGTTTCTGCAGCTCTACATCCAAACTGGAGTTAGGCATCCCAAGATCAAATAAAAATGCAGGAGTAGGAGCCCTACACTGAATTTATCAGAGTTGTTCCCTATCTTGACAGCAGCAGCTGTAGCCGGCAGCGGTTTCATCCCAGTCTGCATCCACGAGGTATCAGCATTTCAGAGCCACCCTGACATCCTGGGAAACTTCCACTGCCAGGTACAACTCAGATAAAACTGAGAGTATCACAACAGCAACACCCAGGCCTCTCTGAAATTGAATAATTTTTAAAGTTGGAGGAGTCTGGCTCTCCCTGAGGGTCCCAGAGTAAACTGATTTTCCCCAGCCCACACAAAGCCAAACCCACCCTCAATGGAAACTCTGGCTCCTTCCAGACCAAGGTCCCCTCTCCAAGCTGTGCCAGGAGAGGTTTAGATTGGATACCAGGAGAAAATTGTTCTCTGAAGTCAGGGTCAGGCATGGAGGGCATCGGCCAAAGGTTGGCCTTGGTGATCTTGGGGGTCTTTTCTAACTTCAATGGTTCTGTCATTCTAACAGCTTCCAGAAAGACACCAAATTAAACCTCAGCCTGAAGGAGCCTGAGGAAAGGCAGTCAGGTTATTGATTATACTGAGCTGCAGAACCCTCTTCTTCTGCCAGAATTTCTCTGTGAGAGGGCAGAAGACAAAAGCTTTTGAAAAACCCTCCTTGCTGAATTAAATCTATTCCCTCTGGGCATTTGCTCCATCATAAAGATATAAAGATATATTTTCATTGCAGTCAAGATTTAGCCTTTTCCAGACTTTATTTTCCATCCAGTCAAACTGATCTGCAATGATTAATAAGCAGTAAAATAATTTAAGAACAAAGAATAAAAGTGTATTTAAAGTTAAGCCAAAATGTAAAACTAGAGATGGTGCTTGTATCTGTTAACTCAGAAATTAATCTGAGCCTAAAGAAAAGCCCATGGCCAGTTTAATACTTCAATTACAGTATCAGAGAAGCAGAAATAGCTAATCCAACTCATTCCATGGTGCCTTTCTGCTATGGACACAGCTTCCAACATGAACCTGATACACAAACGGGGCAATTACAGCAAACTGGGGTTTCTTTATGAGTATTTCTCTACCAAGTTACTTTTAGATGAGATGTTTTGATGTTTCCCACAGACCTGAACCATATGGGAATCGAGAAAGTATTAAAAATGAACAGAAACCCTGCTAATCAAAGGTTCAAAACATATAAAGCTCCTCTGAGCTACAGTAACCCTGTGGCTGCATGAGCTGCTGGATAAACAGAACAACCCAGATAAAGAACTGGAAAGGGATTAATTAAATCAGAAGCAATCAAGACATATTAAAAAGATTTCTAGAAAGAATAAATCAAACCACAAATACATTATTATGGGGTCAGCAGTGCTGTTATGGGAAGAATTGGTCCCTCCCTGCTCATTCCCCAGGTAATCAGATGGGTCACAGGACTGAAGCATCCCAGTGACTCCCAGCTGCCCAGGCTGGTCCTTCCTAATGCCCTTATAGATTAAAAAATGATCATTTCTCATGGATTAAAAGCACACAATACCCTATAAAAAGACCAGAATCTTTCCTAAGCAAGAGCAAAGCCCTGAGCGATGCCTAAGACAGGTGGATATTATCAGAGCATCCTCCCTGCAAACCTTCATTTGTTTGCAAGTCAAAGTCCTGAAAGGATTTCTGACATTCCCAGTGAAAAGATCTCGAGTCAAGACTCAGCTCAGCAATTTAATTCAGCTTGTTTTGTTGTCTCAGTTGTTTGTTCGGTGTTTATTGCCAGGCTTTGTTTTCCTGTCACCTCCATACCCACTCCACTGCCCTTGATTATCACGTGGCTCTCCACACTCTCATAATCCTCTGAGGCTCCTTTCAAGTAGCTTGGGAAAAAAGAAAAAAAAAAAAGAAAAAAAAAAATCACAGTATGAGTTCATGAAACAATGTATGAATAAGTCATTTCCTCCTTTAAATACACCTCTGAGTAAATGATCCAGAGACTTTTCAAGAACCATTTACATAACAGTCGCTGATACAGGCTTCAAATTTTCATGTCAATCTCAGGATGGCATTTTAAATCACCCCATTTTCCTAAATGAGGTGAGAGAATTTTAAGAGCAGATTTTGCCAACTTTCAGAGCCCTTCTTTTAGACCCGAATCTTTAAATGGTGAATTCTCCTCATCCCTCTCCATTTGGGGTAGAGCAGAAATGTCAGCAGTGCTCTGGGTGTATAACCTATAATCCAAACACAGTTGGGTGCTACTTCAAATACATTTTCTTTTACGACTACAAATGCCATAAATTTCAGCAACTGTCAATCCCACTTCACAGCCTGCAGCTTGAAAATAAAATTTGGAGGCTTTGCTAGATGTGAGTAACCATCTACTGCAGTACTACTGGGAAGACACCTATGAATCACAAGATGCTCAACTAGTTGCAAATAAATTTAGGTAATTTCCAGGCAATATCCGTAGACAAGTAAACAAGAGAGTGGAATTTGATTTCTGAGGTGTTGTGAGCACATCCAATCCTTCCTTGGGCTCAGAAACCAAGAAGAGCCTCAAAGGTGAATCTGTCCCCCAAATCTTGTTGGAGTTGGAAGAGCAGTGAGGAACGTGGGGGACAGGCTCTGCTCCCAGGGAACAAGGAACAGGAAGAGCCTTAAGTTATGCCAGGGGAGGTTTAGGTTGGATATTAGGAATTTTTTCCCAAGAGTCACCTGAGCAGAGCAGTGGTGGAGTCCCCATCCCTGGAGGGATTTCAAAGCCATGTGGATGCGGCAGATGGGGACACGGGGCAGTGCTGGGGAGTGGTTGGACTCTGATCTAAGAGGACTTTCCCTCTGTGACTGCATTCCAGAGAAGTTTCTGGATGTGGCTCCTGCAGCAGCAGGATTGCTCTGAAGGCACCAAGGGCCACATGGGAACTCATCAACCGCATGGGATCATCACAAGCTCCATGTGCTGCTCCAGGGCCCCGCTGGGAGCTTTTCCTTGGCCTTGGGATGCTGCAGGAATTCCCTGGGATTACACAGATGGAGCCAAGGACTTCTCTGCCAGCCTGAGAACAGGAAGTGCTCAGATGAGTTTCTCTTGGAATGTCTTGGCTCTCAGAGGTCTTGGAGCACAAAGCGAAGGGCAGAGGTGGAGATTGGGATCTCTTTGGGGGCCGACCTCTACACCCACAACACCCCTGATGAATTTTTGTGCTGAGCCAGGAGTTTGGGCAATGGAGGGATAAAAGGGCTCATCCATAGCAGTTGGCACTTTTGTTTGAGTGACCTGAAAGAACCCAAGGATTGGGAGCCATAAATTCCCAAAGGTACTGCCACATTTCTTTTTTTGGCACCAAGTCCAAACACCCAAAACGAGGACAGTTGACTTTGATGTGCCCCACAATCAGAGGCAGCAGCTGTGACCCTGAGAGCCTCCCAGCCCCAGAAAAGCCCATTCTTCAAGTTCACTGGAAAGGCCACAGCCTTGGAGGCGTGGAACCCAAAAATACAACGTGATTTAGAGCAGAGCTGGAGGAGAAGACAAAGCAGCCAGGGGAAGGGAAGTGGCAGGAAGGCTGAACTCCAGGAAAAAGGACATGGGAAAGGCAATGGGAGCTCACAAAGGGAATCTGCAAAGAGTCAGGGGGTGAGGGCCTGTGACCCTGAGCACTGGGGCACCCCAGCTGCTCTGAAAGGAGCCCAGCAAGAGCTGCAGCCCATCACTTCTATCAGCAGAACTCCATGCAGAGCTCACCCCCACGCTGGGGAGCAAACCCTGGGAGGATTTCTCAGACAACCTGCAAGCACCAGGCTGAGAAACAGGACAGCACTGCCAGAGGAGAGGGAATGCAGAAGGATGATGTGAAAATCAGGAAAAGAAAAAGCCGGTGTCAAAAGTAGCAGGAATCAGAGCCTAATTTCCTTTTTCTGGTAGAAATCATGGTTTTAGCCAATTTCAACAGGTAGTGGTGCCAACTGTGCTGCACAATAAACACTGGAGAAGAGGCTTTGGAGAACATATCCGTCACCACGGCGTGACATGTTAGTGCTGCCTGCTTCCCAGAGTGAGAACAAACAGCAAAATCCAACTCCTAATGAAGTCAAACAACCCAAAAAGGAAAAGAGCAAAAGGAAACACTCAGTCTGTCTCTCTCCCCCATCACCAAGCACATTAGCAAAATGGAGTGTTCATGATTAATTCACATTCTTTTCCCACTGTCTCTCCTGCTGGAGCAGCATAAAACCCAGCTCATTGTTCCTGCTCTCTGAGGATGCAGGAGCTTCATGGCATCTCTAGCAGAGCTCTGGAATTTTTCCCAGCAAGCTCCAGGATGTCTGCAGGGATTTCACCTGTTTGGTGACAATTCCAGAGCGTCAGTGCCAGGAGGGGATTTGTCAGAGCTCTGCAAAGAGCCCAGCACTCATTGCCCCACGAATGACACAAAATCCTGCAGCATCACTGCAGCCATGATATTTGCTGAAAAATCCTTTCCCTAGGATTTTTTATCCCTGAGGAGCTGAGAGGCCTCAGGAACAAAATGTAACCAATGGTTATCTGCTGCTGTGGAATGCAACAGGTGCATCTGTGATTGGTCTCATGTGGTTGTTTCTAATTAATGGCCAATCACAGCCCAGCTGTCTCGGACTCTCTGGTCAGTCACAAGATTTTATTATCATTCTTTTTCTATTCTTAGCCAGCCTTCTGATTAAATCCTTTCTTCTATGTATTTAGTATAGTTTTAATATAATATATATAATAAAATAATAAATCAGACTTCTGAAACATAGAGTCAGATCGTCATCTCTTCCCTCATCCTGGGACCCCTGTGAACACCACGATGGAGAGATAATTAGAAGTTAGTGACAATTGGCACAATGCACAAGGAGAAAAAGGCTTTTCTTTTAAAAAGAAGAAAGCTAAAAACGTTTCGACTCTACTACACCCCATAAAAGCCAGCTTTTTGAAGCTATTTCAATTAAGCCCAGCAAACTCTTCAAAAATCTTTCAGATTGTTCCAGATCTCACCTGACTCTGTTCTACATTTTCAGGCAAGGGGGAAAGAAAAAAAAAAGTTATTTTACTTTGAAAATCTACATAATTAAAACCAGCACTGTCTTCTGATTGATAAAGTTTCAAGTGACAGCTTTGCAGCAAGCTGCCTCCCACACAGAAGCAATTTGTAAAAGCCTTTCAGAGTTTTATGTAACTGAAAAATCCGAGTTGCTTTCATCCAGGTCTTTCTTTCCAGCCCCAGTTTAAATGTGGCTGCAAGGAACTGCAACAAATAGATGCCTGAATATAATATTAATTTAGGGACCAAACATTTTGTCCAACGATCAGGCACCGACCGACAGCAAAGGCTTTTTCTTGTTGTTCTTTTGTATTTGGCAAATTTTGAAACATTTTTATCTTTAAAGCCCAACTTAATCCGAATTTTTTCAAGCACAGCTGGTCACACAACACGTTTGCCACCAGCTCAAATGGGCTTTTAAGCTCCCCTGAGAGCAAAACCCAAATGAACTGAAACAACAAAGGAATAAAAGATGACAATAATTCCCTCCCTGGGCTGGTGAATACAAACCTGTGTTTGTTTTTTCAGCCATGCAGCACCTCCAGCACTAGAGGGAGTACCCAAAAAAAGCTGAATATTTCCTTCAGCAAAACTTCAGCAAAACCTGAGCATGAGTTATAAAACTCATCTGAATCCATGTATTCTCTGAGATTTTGAAAGCTGGTAGGGATAGCAAAATTGATTCCTTATAAATTTCAGCGGTGGCTTTTAAGAATTGTAGCTCTTAGGAAATAATCTAAGCCTCAAACCCCTCACCTAGATGCAGGTATCAGCCTCCCCAAGTATATCAAGAGCTTTTAAGGTAAAAAAGTAAAGGCAATGCATGGTAAAAACAAAAAAAAAAAATTAAAGCAAAGTAGCTGAAGAATTGTAGCTCTTAGGAAATAATCTAAGCCTCAAACCCCTCACCTTTATCAGCCTCTCCAAGCATATCAAGAGCTTCTAAGGTAAAAAAAGTAAAGGCAATGCGTGGTAAAAACAAAAATAATTTAAAGTAAAGTAGCTTGATCAATGTTGGCCCAATACAGTTCAGGAAAACAAATTTTTGTTAAATGCAAACATCACTAATGGGGTTTTTTCCCTAAAAAACTGATCTAGTTCTTATAACCAAATAATTGTAACATTTACAGGCCAAGCACTGTGATGTCCCACAAATGCAGTAGAAACTGAGTGAAAACACTGAGTATTGAAAAACGAGAGAAAAAAGGTGTCAAAAAGAGTAAAATATTGAGAAAATGTGAAGATATTCCTATTTTAGCACTGTGGAAAATGGGAAAAATTTGTAAAAAAATTTTGTCAAATATTGGAAGCGATGAGATGTTTATTTTATGTGGCCCACATCTTTGTCCTGTGGGTTTGTTTGGCTATTTGCTGGTTTGTAGAGCTGGTTTTTGGTTTGTTTCTTTTTTTCCTAACCATTCTTGTGTGCTGTGTTGTTACCTGTGACTCTCCTGGAGCCCCTTTAGGCACTGGAAGGTTTCAAACTTCATCCCCAAACACTGGAACCACTGTAAGGATTTAGAGCAATACAACAAACCACCCCATCCATCCACAAATTCCTGGCCAGACTCTCTCTGCTCAGGAATTCCTGACTCTCCTGGAGCAGGTGCTTGGAGCAGACACCTCCAGAGGTCTCACAGATGCGGTTGCTCTGCTTTCTCAGTTTGTCAAAAATGGGAAAAACTTGTAAAATACTGGAAACTATGAGAGGTTTCTTTTGTGTGGCCCACATCTTTGCGCTGTGGGTTTGTTTGGCTATTTGCTGGTTTGCAGAGCTGGTTTTTGGGTTGTTTCTTTTTTCCTAACCCTTCTTGTGTGTTGTTACCTGACTGCGACTCTCCTGGAGCCCCTTTAGGGCATTACAAGGTCTCAAACTTCATTCCCAAACACTGGAACCACTGTAAGGATTTAGTGCAACACAACAAACCACCCCATCCATCCACAAATTCCTGGCCAGAAGGGAAGGACCCAGACCTTTCCCACTGGTTCCCTGCCCTGATGAGAAGAAGACAAGCCTGATCTGCAGCCTGCAAATCTGAAGGGTGTTGTTTCCCACAGACAGTGACAGCAGCCTGAGTGATGGCTGAAAACCCTCAAGACAGCAAACCCTGAGCACCCTTTGCCAGGCACATCTCAATGATTTTCTTCTTCAGTCAGACTTTTTCTTTTGTTCCAGCTCTGTTGTGATCTCTCAACACATCCAAGTATTACTTAATTCAGGAGTTTGTCACATAAAAGCCATTTTTATTCTTCTTTAGAGGAGGTTTTCACGAGACATTTGTTCTTGCTGGGGAGCATTCTTAACAGGAAAAAAACGCTATATTAATGGTATTTTGCAAACCAGAGTGCTAAATACTTATTAAACCTTTTTTTTGCAAGTTACTTGCTAATGGAACTTGCTTTTTTGCCCTTCCCATTGAAAGAGAAAGTAACCACTGCCAAAAAATAAAGGAGAAATTTGGAAATTCTGCCTCTCCTCCTGTGTAATTTTGTCTTGTTGTGTGTGACCCCTTCAAAGGGCGAGCGTGGAAAAAGAAAATATTTGTGTGGCAGCAACGGCCCCACGTCTCTGAGGCACTTGCCACGCCAGCTGCAGGGATCAGTGTCCTGTTACAGATGGACTGTGCCTGCAGAGCAGCCAAAATGGAATGTTAATTCAGGCTCAGCCACGCTAAAGCCAGGCAGGGCTCGGGGCATTCTTGGGGAAAAACAAGGGCTCCACAAAAACCTTGCTCTGAGAAAGGCCTTGCCAAAGCAGTTTACATTTCTAATTTCTCTGGTTAGCTTGAGTCTGAGAGAAAACATCACCCTTGGAAAATCCTTCTCACCATTTTGTCCATGTTTCCCGATGCCCTTTGACACCTGCTGGCTCAGACTTGAGAGTTTTCCAGAAAAAAACCTCATTCCCTGCCCTCTTCCATTGTCTTTATCTCCTCCAAAAGTTATTGTGTTCTTCCAAGCCAAGCAAAGATATTTTCCCTTTATTCAGATTCCTGCCCATCCATCTATGGGATTATGGGGATAGAGCAAAGACAGGATCTCCCACATCCAATAATTTAAGTCCAAAACACCACACATCCAGCCCAGCACTGTTATTTTTCTTGGATTCAAGCATGGAAGCAAATTTCTGTGGGTTAAGGACCCAAAGTAAGTCCCTGCAGGGTTTTTGGCCAAACCGAAGGTTAAACTATAATAACATGAAATACCTGAGGCCTCAGAAGTCATGAAAATTATTCCAAATTAAGCCAAAAATAAAAGGGGGAATTACTTATTCAACATCTCCAAAAAGAAATCCAGTGTCCAAATGAACTCCTGATACCCAGCATCTGGAGGAAAAGGCAGGGAAAAGCAAAGTCAGCCTCGATATTTTCACTGTTGGTGCTTCCCAGCAGTTCTGAGCTGTTGTGGCTCTGGAAAGATTTTGTTCTCCCTGAGCAGCATCTCCCACGGCACTTCCAGGTGCACAAGGCTGGGCCAAGCCTGTTCCAGGAGATCATTTCTCATATTTTTCATCAATTTTCATGCACAAACCAAAGCAACTGTTACTTGTCCACCAGAACAGGCAGCCAGAGAAAGCTCAGGGCATGTTCACGACTCCAAACCATCAGGGGGAAAAAAAAAAATATTGAACTTTCTTTGCTGCCCTCCAGACTCTGCCCTGATCTCCTTTGCTCTTACAAACCTCTCTGCAATCAGGGATTTCAGCAACTGCCTCTGACTTTCAATCAGATGATCACAGGTGCTTTTCAAAACCTTGTATTCATCAAAAACCTGGAAATTTTCATCCATCTGAGGTCGCGCCCACATGAAAAGGTAATTTTTTTTCCCCAGACTAAATGAGATAATTTAAATTTTTGGTAAATTTTGAGAGCGTAAGGACTAAGGATATACGGAGCTCAGAAATTATTCACTTCTCCACACAGAAGTCAGGACAAAAACCATTATAAATTTATGCTTTCCATAAGTTTTCCAGGATAAATGGGATGAGTCTGGCCAGTTGCATCACAGCCTGAGATGGGCTCTGAGCAGCACCACGATATCTGGGCACTGAACACTGCAAGGAACAATCCAAAGGGGAAAAATCCAAAGCAAAAAAAATTTAAAAAAAAGTTTTTAAAATCTTGCATCAAAAGGAGCCTTTGCTCTCAGGTTACAGAGACAGAACATCCTTGTTGTCACTCAGCTGTTACACAACTTCAGCTAAGCGCTGTTAATTATCTAATACTGAGCCACTTCTCCTTCTTCAAGGTAATTTTCCATCCTATTAGTTTTTATATCAGAAGTCATGCAGAACTGACTCTATTTGTCTTTTGCTCTCTGGCAGAAGTTAGAGTTTCTTAAAGCTCAGACCTGAAGAAAATCTTAATACCCCTCTTAATTTGTCACCCATCTGAAAACTGAACTTGAAATAGTTTGTAGAAGCTCTTCCACACAGGTCTTTTGTTTTAATTGAACTTTTCTTTTTCCCACAGGAAAGCTAATTTAGTATGACTTGCCACTACGAAAATTGAAATTCTTGGGCTAATTAATTTTTGTACCTGAAAGTGAATATTACTTTTTTTTTTCTTTCAGTTTTTAGCACCTCCCTCTAAAAAGTTCAATCCTTGCCATGTAAAACCAAAGGAGAGATAGAAAAGTTTTCAGGAATTCGAAAACTTCACAGGAATTAGAAGGTTTATCAGGAATTACTTTAGAGGGTGATAGAAGTTTTTCATCTCTACAAATCTAGTGATATATAAAATCAGGGGGAAGTGAGAGGTTCCATCATAGAACTTTGGCATGGTGGGACAGGAACACATGAACTTTCCAACCTCACTTCCATGAGTAAAAAGCAGGAGACCCATTAAAAGTAATTTTTAGAGGCAGAGATGAGATATACTGGTTATATTGTTTGATAAATCCTTAAGAGCAGAAAGAAATAATTTTCCTGTACTTGCACCTCAAAAGGGTGAAGTTCATCCCAGGAGGACCAAGAAGATGACTTCAAGCACATTGGGCTTTGACACCAGAATTATTTTATGGCATCATCTGGGCCTTAGATATTTTGCTGTTATTGTCTTCCACCTACAACTTCCTCTATAAGTATTTCCCCACCAAAATAACCCCATATTTTACACCAAACACCACAGATCTTCCCGTTGTCCATCTCTGCAGCCATTCCTCACTCTAGATTTTTCCCTACTGATAGAACAATGCCTCACTCACTTATATTTGCCAGCAGCAGAGCTAAGAGCAACTTCAATAACTGCAGTAAGCCCAGAAATAAATTGAAATCACTTACATCACCCATACAGATGGCTCTGTGCAGCGTCCAGAATACAGAAGAGGTGACATTCCACAGCCAGGTGGGACATGGGACTTCCTGAAGGAGCAGGGCTGCAGGATGTTCCCCACACACTGATCCCAGCAGGATTTGCCTCCCCACTTTGCTTTCCCTAACAAAGCAGCCAAAACCCCACCAAGGCCATTTAGGGGTGGGATAGAGCCCAGGGTGGAAGGTAATTGGAGCAAAGCCTGATGAGGATGATGAGGAGCAGCTAAGCCTGGAGAAAATGAGGCTCAGGGATTTTATTGCTCCCAACAGGAGGGTGCAGTCAGCTGGAGATCAGGCTCTGCTCCCAGGGCACAAGGGACAGGACAAGAGGAAATGGCCCTGAGGTGCACTAGAGGAGATTTAGGTTCGATATTGGGAAAATTCCTTCACTGAAAGGGTGACCAACCTTGTCACAGCCGCCGAGGGCAGTGGGGGAGTCCCCATCCCCGAAGGATTTCAAAGCCCTGTGGATGTGGCACTTGGGGACACGGGGCAGAGGTGGGGAATGGTTGGACTGGATGGGCTCAGAGGCTTTTCCAGCCTGTGTGATCCCAGGGTTCTGGGAAATGCACACAGAGTTTCCCCACATCCCCAGCTGTGCCGTGTCCCTCAGTGATGGATGCACAGCATAAGCTGCAGAGCAGTTGTTTTCTTTCCCATGCACAGCCCTGGAAGTACAAAACCACTGTTTTCTGTGCTCCCTTTCCCTTTGCCCCTGTTCATCTTTCCACACCACGGATGGTCTGGCTGAAAGCTTTCCCAGAATTAATCTGAGAC
>NW_005054298.1:945178-945740 GCF_000277835.1 Geospiza fortis | reverse complement strand
CTGAACGTGTGACAGCAGCCCTGGGCTGGGGATCAGCTCCTTTCCCTGCCTCTCATTCCTCAGGGCTTTCCAACCACCAAACCTTCATCCTGCAGGTGTTGAGAGTATTTGTGGAAACCCAGACTGTGAAATGGGCACAAGCAACACCCCACGGGTCAGACACCAGAGTCATTTGGGTTCAGTCTCACACGGATTTCCAAGGATAAAAGTTTCAGCCTCAAATTTTCTGAAAAAAAAAAAATAGGTTCAGTTATTTGAAGCTTTTGAACCCTGAGGAATGAGGGTTACTGTGAGCCAGGTGGGGTTGTATTGTATTTGTGGGGTGCCCAGACAAAGGAAGGAAGGAATGATGAATCTGACTCCATGTTCTCAGAAGGCTAATTTATTATTTTATGATACTGTATTATATTAAAGAACACTAAACTAAACTGTACTAAAGAACACAGAAAGGATACAGACAGAAGGCTAAAAAGATAATAATGAAAACTTGTGACTCTTTCCAGAGTCCTGACACAGCTTGGCCCTGATTGGCCAATGAGACAAAACAATTCACATGAAACCA
>NW_005054298.1:944229-944721 GCF_000277835.1 Geospiza fortis | reverse complement strand
CTTCATTCTTTTCCAGCCTTCTGATGTCTCCTTTCTCTTTCTTTAGTATAGTTTTAGAATATATAATATAATAATATAATATAATATAATATAATATAATATAATATAATATAATATAATATAATATAATATAATATAATATAATATAATATAATATAATATAATATAATATAATATAATATAATATAATATAATATAATAGTAGCCTTCTAGAACATGGAATCAGATTGTCAATTCGTCCTTCATCCTGGGGACCCCAAAAATACCACAGACCCCCAGGAAGCAGTGCTGATTCCCAGCAGCACAAAACCACTCCCCAAACCCATTTTTCAAATGTTTTTCCCAGTTTGGGAGCTGCACTTTTGCATTGGAACACAAAGCTGGCAAACACACCCAGCAGGGTATTTATGCAGCTCGGGATGTCTGAGGCAGCAACAGATAAAAATGACTTTTTCAACTCCAATCTTCATGTTACAAAATGAACTTTTCACA
>NW_005054298.1:914839-944213 GCF_000277835.1 Geospiza fortis | reverse complement strand
GGAAAGAAACACCATGTTTTATCAATGCATCCTATAAAAGGAGCTGCACATGGAGCACCTCATCAGCTGAACATCCCAACCAATCTTCACTGGTTCTCCCTCCACTTGAACCATTCACCCATAAATTATCACCTTCCCCAATCATTTTTCCTGTAGTAGGAAACGTCTTTCTGAATCCAAGTATGATAAACACAATACTGCATGAAATAATGAAGTTTACACTTATTAAATTAATCAGGATTCACAATACATCAATGTCCAGGTCTAAAAACAACTTTTGAGACATGACAGAAAATGCAGATATTTAATAAAAATGGGCAGGGAAGTTCTGGAGGGGTTTTGTTTCTGTTAATTTCTTTTCTGAGTTTTTTCTGTTAATTTCTCTTTTTCTATTTTTTTTTTTTCCGTTCTAACCCTCTCCAGCACCAGGGGAACCTCACAGGATCTGTGAGCTCACTCTGGAGCACATCCATAACAAAACCTGCAGCTGTTTTCCTGAATTCTGTTGTGAAAACAGACTTTTGGCAAAACATGATTATTTTGGAACTCTGCAAGGACATTTCATGTTGCACACTGCAGGCATTTTTACTTAAATCTTACAAAAAGGTGGCTTTGTCTTGGAGATTCAGTTTTCCAGATACATCCATCAAGCATCATGTCAGCTGTCAAGCATAAATCAATTAACCTCTGCTGAGTAATTCTTTTTAATTACTTGAAAAGCAAAACCTTTAGAGGTAAGCCTGTGACTTTTTTAGGGTTTTTAATAAGACATTATTTTGCTGTTTATGTTGGTCTGGATCCTGGTGGTTTGTAAGTGTGGTTTCAGCCCTTATAAATAATCAGTAATAAATAGACACCCATAATTCAAGGCCAGCCCAGGATCTGTCACTGCTCTGCCTGAGCAGTATTTTAAAATGCACCAGAGAGATGCTTCTGTTCTTTTCCAACCTGCAAGGGGAAGAAGTGACACCTAAGGCTATGTCTACATTATTTATACCACTTTGATAGATTAAATCTTTACCACAAGGCTGAGATTTTCAAACATGCCTGAAAATGTTTAAAGATTCCACAGGTGCTCTTCCCGAGTGCAAACAAAGGCTTCTCTTTGTAGTGCGAAAACAAAATTAAAATGGAACAAAACCCTGGGAGCTGTAGGTGGTGCTTCCAACAAAATCCTTGACTGGACATGTTGGACTCATTTATTTTTAACTCAAATATTTTTGGAACTCAGCGGAGCAATGCCTGTATAAATGTGGGGTGGGTGGGATGCACCACGTCCCCAAGGGCCACGTCCAGCACCTCCTGAGCACTTCCACAGGTGCTGACTCCACCACCGCCCTGGGCAGATTATGCCAGGGTCTCACCACACCTGCAGGGAATATTTTTTTCCCTGACATCTCATCTGAACCTCCCCTGGTGAAACTTAAGGCCATTTCCTCCTGTCCTCTCACTTGGGACACAAGAGAAGAGCCTGACCCCAGCCCACTCCACCCTCCTGCCAGGGCTCACTGAGGTTCCCCTGAGCCTCCTCTCCAGAAAACCTGACACTGATTTGGTTTCTAATTCTTAAACTGTTTAATAATTTCCAAATCTGGAGGCAAGCAAGAATTAAAAGATTAAACACCTCTAACCCACACCTGAGTCTGCCATTAGGGTTAGAACAGTCTGAAATTAATTCTCTGCTAAACTCAAAATACAATGGAATTAATGGAACAGTTTGGTCCTTGACTTTGCAGCTGAAGAAGGATGCTGAGTTCCTTTAAGATCAGTAACATCTCAAGTGGAAGAAGATGTCAAAATATTCTTTATTTTGATCACTCTAAGCTAACAATGACCACTGGATTTTTCCTTCCCTATGTCTCCATGACCAGAACAAAAGGCCAGAATTTGAGGCCTCACTTCAGCCTAAAATTGCTTTAAACTGTGCCTTCTGAAATAGATGTCTTCCTTCTAATTCCCAAGGAGTTCACAATCGTATTTTTAGAAAGGCAATTTGGAATTTAGCAAATACAGATACTTGGAAATGTCTCTGTGCTTTCCTACTTTCACAAAAAGACATTAAGGTCATATATTTTTTTTTCTGGAGTGGAGATGACTTTGGGGTGGATGTAACCATGGCTACCCCACTCGAAATCAAACCAAACTGCTGAATTTGGAAGTCACAGAAATGTACAGAATGCACATGATTTGATCCACAATAATTGTGACTCAGATTTTTGGAAAACCTTCTCAGTTGCTATTCCCAAATAGGGAAGAGGAGAGACCAAATCCATCCGTGGATCTCTTCATCCATTTTGTAGCATCCAATGTTGCCATCACCCTCAACCCTAATTTTTCTTTGAATTGAGGTTTTACTGACCTTTCCTACCTCAAGCTGTGCCTGGGAAGGTCCAGGCTGAACATCAGGAGGAATTTCTTCATGGAAAGGGCTGTCAGGTGTCGAGAGGTGATGGAGTCCCCATCCCTGGTGGTGTCCAAGGAAAATCTGGAGGTGGCACTCAGTGCTCAGGGCCGGTGACAATTTGGGGATTGGGCACAGCTTGGACTTGGTGACCCTCAAGGTCTTTTCCAACCTCACCAATCCTGGGATTCCCTGACCAGTCTCTAGTCCAAGGTCTTTACTTTGTAGTTTGTTTATTTTGTCTTTTGTTTGCTTCTCCCCTCACCAGAGACGCCGTGAACTTCAAGAATCAGGAATCTGCTCCCCTCCTTTCAAACTAAATAAGTAGAAATGAGAAAAATCTGATGTCATCCAAATTATTCAGGTTAAAAAAAACACACTGCCCTACTCTGTGCTTTGTTCAGTCAGCTCTGCTCTTATTTCAAAAAGGTTTTACTACAGAAACCAGGGCTCTTCAAAATCTAAGACTAATAGGGGTGAGTGACAGGTATATTCATTTCTGAGGAGTGATGACCCTGTTTTAAATATTTAATGCACTGAAAAACATACGGAAAGAAAATAATATGAAGTTGGCTTTTGGACAATAACACCATATTTCCTGTCTCTTTCCATGTTGCAGCCACATTATAGAGAGCTGTAAAAGAAGGAAAATGGCAGATTTCAAATCAGTTATCCCGGTGCTACCAGCTTTCAAAAAATTAATTTTTTCCCCCCCATTTTTTTCATTTTTCTAATGCAATCAATAAACAGGCCATGGCCATCAATCTCCACACTACAGAGCAATATTTTATTTCCAAACTGATGGCTTCCCATGATGAATAACAGTCATTAGGAAGCATGACAGCCTGTTAGAGTGCCTTCAGCACATGTGCAAGTGGTGCTGACAGAAGAAAGTGGAGGTATTATTATTATTATTATTATTATTATTATTATTATTATTATTATTATTATTATTATTATTATTATTATTATTATTATTATTATCTACATTTGGGATCACAGAATCCCCGAATGGTTTGGGTTGAAGGGACCTTAAAGCTCATCTCCTTCCAACCCCTGCCAAGAGCAGCAGTGCCACCCACGCAAAGATGTAAATATTACCCTGAGCATGGATCATTCTGGACAGCCCATCAGAAACGAATTTAACTTTTTCCAAACATTTAAAATGACATTTCAAGGGTTTTTTTTTCCCTAATAGATATTTTGTGTTTGCAATAGTTGGATTTGCAACCTTCAAACGCGGTTTTGTGGTCACGTATTTGGATGGATCACCACTTAGGTTACTAAAACATGAAAATCAATCAAAAATAAAATTATCCGAAGAATTTATCTGCTCTCCAGATACACTGGAACGTCCACAAATACAGGATCATGACTGCAAATGGAATTGGAACTTGGCATCTGCAACTTAGCAAGACAAATACTTTTAGTAAATAATCACACACGTAATAGAACTGAGCTCAGCAACGCTGAGCTTAACAGGCTGCCAGGAGTCTGAGCTGAGCTCAGTGGAAATGACTCCCTGTGCCAGGGAAGCAGAACAGCTTTCCCAGCTTTTGAGACCTTTCTTCTCAATCTTTTCCTACGTAAAAACTTTTTTTTTCAGCACACGTAAAAGCGAGGCGCCTTCAGATGGGCATGAAAATAGGTCCCTGCAATGCCTCTAATGTCACAAAAATCCACCCTGGCAGGAGGCACAGGCAGAGGACAGACAGTGGAAATGGGGATTGGGGCTGGAGGATTCATCCTCTGGAGCAGTGGGATCAGCAGGGGGGAGAGGTGAGGTGGGAGAGGGAGCAGAAGGGGATAAAAGCCCTGGGATAAAGCCTGGGGAAGAAAATTTAGTGAAGGCACAAGAAGTGGTGGAAGTGAGGGAAGGGAAGAAAAGCTCCCCATTCTCCCTTTTCATTCTGAGCCATCCAAAGCTGAGATTAGAGTTAAAAGCTTCCAGTGACAAACTTAATGGTCCTCAGATCCAAAATGTACCCAGACACCCTGTGGTGCTCCTGGATCTGGGAATAAACACCAGCTCCAAAGGAGCTGCAGGTGACAGCACAAAATGGGAGCGCACAAAGCTCAGGTAATGATTAACATAATTAACATTGTTTTCTGCGCCGTGATCTGCAGAGGACCATGAACCTTGAAAAATTCCAGAAACATCTGAAAGCAGGGAAAGGAGTTAAATTTTGAAAAGGGAAAGAAGTTAAATTTTATTGGAGAAAACGGAAAAAAATGTCAAACCCACAAAGCAAAACAGAGGAGGGATGAAATATAAATGATAAATTTATGCTGAAAAAAAAAAAAAAAGAGGAGGCCACAGCTAATTATCAGAATTTAGAGTAATATTTTTCTCACTGGCTGCTGGGAGGGGCTCCAGGATTGCAATTGAATGATGGATTCCAGGTGGGATGTTCAGAAATAATCAAAGAGGAACTTCTGACAAATTAACAGAGACTAAATTGTTTCCTTTGTAAAATCTTGCAGCAAACACGAGCTTTGAAACTCTTCCCTACATTTTGCTAAAGTTTGTTAAATCCAGGGCAGTTGTTTTAGGGGGAAATTTCCCTCTGGAAGAGCAAACAGGCAGCATGCCTAAAGGATTGAAGAGTAAAGAATAATTTTGGTTGTGGTGGGCGCAACTCTGGCACCAGATCAGCTGGGAGCGTAAATAAGTAAATTTTAAAAATAAAAAGTAAATAAAATTCTTAAAAAACAAATAAATATCAATAATTTTTAAAAACTTTAAATTAAGTAAATAAAATAGTGATGGGTATGACTGGAGTGCTCAAAAATCAAAGTTTAATAAAGGAAAACAAAAGGCACACAACGATAAATGTGCAACAAAAACATAAACTGTACACTGTAGGGAGCTACTCCAGAAGACAATGAAATGAGGCAAACCCAAACTTATATAGAGGGCAAGGAACCAATGAACAAAGAGAAACAGAAACCACACCTTATATAGAACACAAGACTAACCAATGAGGAAGCAGGGCTCATAACATAACTTTATATGGAGTAACTTACTCTGCGTAACTGCTCCCATCATTCCTCTCTTCTTGCCCTGACCTGTGGGGAATGGGGCACCCTTCCAGGCATGGCCCTGGTAGGCTCATGGGAGATATCACAAGGAGATAGCCCTGGCAGTGTCCCAGGCCAGTCTGGAGGGGACTTGGAGCAACCTGGGACAGTGGGAGGTGTCCCTGCCCATTGGGTGATCTTTAGGGTCCCTTCAACCCAAACCATTCCATGATTTTTTTTAAATTTCTTCTGCCCCTACCAAACTGACTTTGCTTTATGCATGTCCAAACCCGTCGGAATTCAGGACATCCCTCTGGCTGTCCTGAGCAGCCAAGACCCCTGCCCAGGGGGCTCAGAGACCCTGGCACAGAGCCCAGAACGCCCGTGGTTTTGAATATGACCCGTGGAGCAAATTATCAACCTTAGATGAAGATCTGTAGGCCACGACAGTTTAAGTAGATAGTGAATTTATCATAGGGTGAAAAAGTAGATTTTGAGGTTTTTAGAATGGGGGTTCAGGAGGCAAGATGGAGGGAACTGGGTGTGTCCAGCCTTTCTCCTTCTTCTTCTTCTTGGCCTCCATCTTCTGCTGTGCTGGTGGCACTGTTGGATTGGTTTAGAGCAGAAGCTCACTGTCTAACACAGGTGATGGGTGTTGGGCAGTAATTGTAAATATTGTACACGTAGTTTTTAGTATAAAAAGATAACACCACCTGGGGCAGGCAGAGTGCCTTGACTGTCTTGCTGAAAGGACCTCAGCTGGACAGAAGAAAGAATTTTATAGCTAAGGAACAATAAACAACCGTGAGACCGAGAACTGAAGAGCTCTGACTCCTTCTTCGAGCACCGGGCAGGGAAAAGAGAATTTCTGACACATCTCGGGGTCACTGTGAGCAGCTAAAGGCCCCGAGACACAAACCCCGCTGAATTCCCCACTCCGCCTGCACTGCCTGACACCAGGAAGCCCAGCCTAGAGCAGGCTGCAGATCCCAGCACAGAGCTCTGTACTTTTCTATCTGGTTCAGTAAGAACCTCCTTGGAAAGACAGGAATAACACAGCAGCTGTCAGTCATTGCAAGTGCCTCGTCTCCTTTATTCCTTTCCATGTTCCAGCTGGATGCCGTGACTCACTGGTCAGCAGCAAGAACCTGCTCTGGGCACTTCTCAATCTGCAGCACCCAAACCTGGAGATTTCCATGGCCAGAAGAGCAGATTCAGTCCCATCCAGGCCAATATTAACTCCTGTTCCAGAACCTTCCTGCTTTTACACTGCAACGGATCCGAGCCTATTGCACTTTTTTTTTTTTTTCATTCCATGCAAGCTGCCATCTTGTGAGGAAGGAGGAATAAACATATGGATTCGAAATATGTTGGAATAATCACTTTCTGCACTGATACTTGTCTGTCTGTGTAGACATCAGAGAACACATAATAGTAGCTTTGTGCATGCTGTGTTATTTCACACCGCCTCCCATTTCACACGGAAAAGGCATTTGACTTTGTCTAATACAGCCTGGATTTCTCATGGGTTTACCACCCAGAAGAATCCAACTGTCTAAAGCAGCCCTGTTTATCTCTGCAAAAAGACTGGAAATTTAAAGTATGAAGTGGTAAAAGAGCATCAGTGACCAATGGCCAATGAAGATAAAGGTCACAGACTGTGCCTGAGGGCACACTTCACTGTTTTTTCAAGGAAAAAGCGAAAAGAATCTTCCTAAACTTTTGTTGATCACTTATGCACTTAAAACTTAACACTGTTCAGACTTAAAATGATATAAATTTAGAAACACCACTGACATAACTTTATTAGAAGCCACGAAAAATCCATAGAATAACTAAGGATGACATTTAAGGAGCTCATTTAGCTTTCCTAAAGACCACATGGAGCCAATTGCACATGGAACAACAATGCAGGGATTTATATCCTAAAGTGATTTGGATATTCAGACAAGAAAGGATTTGAGGAGAGAAGTAAGTGAGGAGCAGAGACATTCCTCTGTCTGTTCTCCTGCATGATTAATAAGCAAATTACATCTCCTCTCTTCCTTCTCCAACATTTCTGAAGCGTATCTGGTCTTTTTGGGAATCTATCTTAGTATGCCAAGTAGCTGCCAAGACTTCCACACTCTCCATGCAGATGATTAAACTGGTCAAAATATTGTTGTGTGAAAAAATGAGTAAGAGGATAATGAATCCTTGGATTTGGAGTCGTCTGTAAAACCTCAGAAGAAATCTGGCAGCAGCGGGGAACACGCTCAGGATGGAAGGGAGAAGGGAAGGGAGACAGGAGGTCTCAAAAACAAGCCCTGCATCAGAACTGCTCAGGGCTCTGCGCCTCTTTGTAGCTGAATTTTTGCAATTGTGTTCCTGCTTTTCGTGTGCCCATAGAATAAGTGTGGATATGAAGGAACACAACAATTTTCTCACGAAAATCTGCCCCTGAACTGACCAGTTTCATCACCAAGAGTCTGAATTAACTTGTGCTGTGTTCCCTATCTGGAAGGACAATGCCATGGATTTCCATCAGTGTTTTTCCAGAGCCTCTGGTATGAGCATGGCACACCCACACCACTGCTCACCTCACCTTTTCTCACCTGAAAAATGGGAAAGACCTGCTGGCATCACAAGGGCTTTGCTTTAATTAATTACATGTTCCCCCAGCAGAGCGTTCAGCTCACAGTGCTATTATTAATATTATTGAGGTACAGATCCTCCACACTAATGAGGATCCTGGCAAGATGTGCAACTCCATGGCCACACAGGGAAAATATAAAAGTTTTGGGTTGGGCTTTGATCTGGGTGTGCTTTCATTAATTAGAGCAAAATATTTCAGCCCCTGAAGGGGGACAATAAAAGAGCTGGAGAGGGGCTTTTTGCAAAGGAATGGAATGACAGGACAAGGGGGAATGAATTCACAATGACAGAGGGCAGGGTTAGGTGGGATTTTGGGAAGGAATTGTTCCCTGGGATGGAGGGGAGGCCCTGAGAAGTTGTGGCTGCCCCTGGATCCCTGCAAGTACCCAAGGTCAGGTTCAGATATGTCATATTGGAAATAAAAGCAAAAAAATTCACCTCTTTCCTTGGTGTGTTTGGAGGAGCTCAGGTGTGATGAGGAGCAGATGGGGGAGCTGGGCAGGGGCTCAGTTTGGAGAAAAGGGGGATCAGGGGATCAGCCCTTCTGGCTCTGCACAAATCCCTGCCAGGAGGGACAGGTCGGGCTCTGCTCCCAGGGAACAGGGACAGGAGCAGAGGGAACGGCCTCAGGCTGGGCCAGGGGAGGGTTAAATTGGATATTTGGGAAAATCTCTTCCATCAAAGGTCTGTCCAGCCTGACACAGCTGCCCAGGGCAGTGGTGGAGCCCCCATCCCTGGAGGGGTTTAAAACCGTGTGGATGTGGCACTTGGGGACAGGGCAGCCTCGGCTATAGTGGATATTTTTGGCCCCGACGAAGGGGAGAGAATGATGAGGGGGACTCCATCTTATCAGAAGGCTAATTAATTACTTCATTATACTATATTATTCTATACTATATTACATCACATCTAAAACTGAATCTGCCAAGCACTCCACTGCACAGAATCTCATGACTGTGCTGGTGTTCCCAGGGGTCCCAGGACCAGGGAAGAGATGAAATTCTTGACTCCATGTTTCAGAAGGCTGGTTTATTATTTTATTATATATATTGTATTAAAAGAAAATGATATATTAAAACAACACTAAAGGAATAGAAGAAAGGATTTCATTAGAAGGCTTGTGAGGAAAGGAAAAGAATGATAATAAAATCTTGTGACTGACCAGAGAGTCTGAGACAGCCAGACTGTGATTGGCCATTAATTAGAAACAACCACATGAGACCAATCACAGATCCACCTGTTGCATTCCACAGCAGCAGATAATCATTGTTTACATTTCGTTTCTGAGGCCTCTTGGCTTCTCAGGAGAAAAAAATCCTAGCAAAAGGATTTTTCATAAAATGTGTCTGTGACAACTCTCAGCCAAAAGTCCCAACACACACACACACACACACACCTGGTCCTGACAGGCCAAGGAAACAAAACCCCATCACTCTGGGTAAACAATCTCCATATTGCATTCTACTTTTGCACCAACACAGGCACAGCAAATGAGATAAGACTTGTTTCCATTCTCTGCGGTTCAGAGAATGTGAATCTCAGAAATATTCTTGGGAAGAATCGTGCCTTGCTTTTCTCTGCGAAGAGAAATGAGGTGACACTTGGCAGCGCTGGGAATGGTTGGACTCACCAAATGGTTGATTTTCCAGCCTTAACCATTCCATTATTCCAGAGTGAATCCCAGCCTCTCCCCAGGGCTGCTGTGCCTTTTCAGGGATCCAAGGCCAAGGAAAGCCCTGTGATCTGTAGATGCTCCCCTCAGCTCCTGCACAGCCCCACTCACAGCCTGATTTCCATGCTGACAGTTTCGCTCCATTTGTTGAATTGTAAACCATGGAAAGCTCAGCAATAAAACGTCTGCAATCTGGAGCAGTAATGGGAGGAATGTCTCATAAACAAGATAAGTTGTTTCTTGCCAATATTGTTACACTTCATAAATACGAACTCGAGTCTGTTTTGCGTCTCCTAGATCAGTAGCAGACTTTTATTTTAATTAAACACAACATATAAAATATTCATTTAAAAAACAAACATCATTGTTTTAAAGACATTGTGCTAAATTAAATTACAGAGCTTTTGCCATCAAGTTCTTGCACAAAAGAACAATTTGGAATTGGGTGGATTGAGACAGCACACGTGTCCATCAAGAACCTGTAGCAAGAAGCTGGTAGCTGCCCCATGAATAAATAAAGTATTTCTATTTCCTGATAAGTGCTTGTATGAACCCAGTCCAATTCCCAAAGACTTCTCATTGCAGCTGGGGCTGTAATTAAGAAAGTTTATCACCTGGCAGCGAGGAAGATGCAGCACAACTCCTGAGTTTTCACTTCCCACAGACATAATTTATGGTCTCACTTCATTAAATTAATGTTGGGGATCTTTGATAGAGCCATTTTCAACAGCCTCTGCCCCAAAAGTACTTTAATTTTGACATTTAGCCCTGCAGCTTGAGGGTCTCAAATACAACCACAACAGGTTAGCTCGAGCCTCATTCAATACAAATGATATTCCTGGTTTAGTAACACAAATCCAGCTCCCGGGTTTAGCTCAGAATCCAAACACATTTCTTCTGACACGAGCCTCAGTGATGACATAAATTACAGAAAGCAAGTTTCTAAACTGTCAGCAAGGAAGAATTTTAGGAATTGAGAAGAAATTAGCCAGAAACAGCTGAATACTGAATTTTCAGTAGAACCAGCAGCCCCCAGCCATGGCCTGGAAGGCACCAGCCACACATTTCCTTCGCTGTCAACACGGAAAATTGAATCCCTCAGCCATAAATCTACCAAAACAGGAATAGAGAAGACAGGACTTTATTCAGAAACTCCATAGCTGAGAGCAAAACTCAGCTGCATCACACCACCATTCTGAGCCTGTAAATAAAAGTTTAAAATAACTGAAACTGCTCAATTCTGGCTTTTTCTGTGTGACACCAGGGTGCAACACAGACCAGTGGCCAGAGGCAGACTGGCCAAAGCTTTATGTTGATTTAATTCCTTCCTTAATCCAGGAGGAAAATGGAAGGAATAGGAAAACCAAGAAGCAGCATTAATGTCCTGCTAAAATTTCAGGCTTCTGTGGAATTTCAGCAGAGAATAAAAGGTAAATTTGAAATTACTCAAGTTTTGAGATGCACATGTGTCTTGGGTCATTAAAAAACAAGATGTGATTTAAATACTTATTGCTCAAGTTATTTTCCAGAAGAGAAGTCCTGAATCAGAGCCAGCTTCAGGAAGATGAAGAGGAGATGCAATAAAATCTCTGTCCTGTCAGGCTCAACAACCTGGAGCGGTCTTGGAGTCCTCCAACTCTGGGGCAAGGGAGGGAAACTCTTTTATTTTATATTTTTGATTTTTTTTTTAAATAAAAAACAAAAGAAACAATCCATGGGCTGATTGGGGATCACATTCTCAACAGGGACCCTTGCAGCCTGCCTTCCTCAGGGATCCTTCTCTGGGATTTGCCATATTTTAAGCTTTAAATGCAACTTTTTCCCAACGAAAAAAAAAGAAAAATATGAAAGGATGAAAAAGATGGATTTAAGACTTGAAATTTTCTGATGAAATATAATTTTTGCCAGAAAAAGATGAATGAGAAAATGCACAAAGCTCAGCCATCACCTTTATTCCAGGTCTGATGTCTGATAAATTACATAATTTACCAGGGAATAAATGCAAAAAGAACACAAAACACCCTTTTCTTCAGATGCTCATCTACTGCAGGAGTCACCTCAGCTTATTTATTTTCAGTTTGCAATTTCTAAACTTCAAGAACTGATTCTAATATGCAAAACTGTAGTTTTTAATTTTTTTAAAAAGACCCTGTTCAATTTCCTCTTATTTTCTGCAAATGAATTGTTTTTATTAAAAGTAGAGCTGGTTTTGGCAACAGGCTGGATGCTTTTAACTCCTAATAGAGACTTTCCCCAATCTCTTAATTTGGCAGGGCCCATACTTGCATTCCAAAGTGCTTTTAGTACCTCTACTGATCCATTACACACAGCTATGATGAAAGAGTGAAAGTCATTTTAGCTGATTTTATAATATTGCAGAATTTCTACATTAAACAGTTTTAAAAGACAAACCACAGTGGGAATATTTCTATTCCTGGTCAATTTATATTAAAAAAAAAACCAGCATAGGACTAAATATCAGGAATAAAAAAGTGGCACTGATCACACCAAGTATTGGATGCAGTGGAGATGGGGAAAAGGGATTATTTTTAATTCCAGATTGAGGAGGAATCTGTGAATTGGGATTCCTTCCTGATTTGTTTTTTGTTTCATGTTTATTTGTTTGGTTGGGTTTTGGTTTGGTTTGGGTTTTATTTGTTTTGGTTTTTTTGGGTTTTTTTTAATCCAAGCTTACCAAAATGTAAATTCAAGCCTGGAACAAAAGCTTCAAACTCCTCATGGGATACCTGGGTGAGTATTGAGTGAACTAATTCAGGCTCTGCTTCCTGTAAGCCTGAGACACTCAATGCTTTAATCACACAGCCATTTATTTTTATAAAATGCAAAATTACTAAATTGGGCTGATAGTCAATCCATCACCAAACTGGGCAGTAAATGCTCTTCATATGGATTCCTAGTCTGGGCTGTTTCCTGATCAGTATTTCCCTCTAATGTAAAGCTTTTAATGCTTTCAGATTTCGAGACAACAGAGAAATAAAGTTGTCAGCTGAGTTCCCTTCGTAGCCCATGAGATGTAAAATCACCAGGTGGCTCCTCTCTGCTTTCCCTAAAACCTGGGTGAGATTTATTCAGAATAAATCCTGAGCTGTAGTGGCTCAGGAAGGATGGAGATACATCAATTGCCCTTGCTCCTCAGGGGGCTCTAAGCAAATTCAGCTTTTCCTCTCCTCTTTTCCCATGGATCCCAAGCTGTGCTGGGAGTGCTGATGGACAATCCCACTGCCTGGGGGGTGAAGCCCTAGAGCAGAGGCTGGGCAGAGTCACAGAATAAAGCAGGGATTCATTCCAAGGATCTCCTCCATGGATGCACCTTGGGCAGCACCAGAGTCCAGCCAGGGCTGCACCCAAGATGAACCAAAATGGCCCCAAAATGCACGAGCGCTCCCGGGGTCTCTCCCTGGGATCAGTTCTGCTCCATTTGCATCTTGCACTTCATTGTCCCATTCCAGCTTTAGCCCAGGCAGTCCCACCCTGCTTGTTTTTCTCTCTCCAGCCCACGGGGTTTGTGCTCCTGGGCTGAGATTTGGGTCATTTGTCCTTGGTCCCTGTGGCACTCACATTCTCTGAAAAAATTCCTCCACCCAGAATTTTTCTCCTGGGAAGCTGAGAAGCCTCAGAGAAAAGGGAAACAATTCTTATTTGATTTGCTTCTCCTCTGTTTTGCTCATATGTGGAAGGTGTTTGGAGATTGTTTCATTGGTTTCATGTGAATTGTTTTGACTCATTCGGCAATCAGGGCCAAGCTGTGTCAGGGCTCTGGAGAGAGTCACGAGTTTTCATTATTCTCTTTTTAGCATTGAGTAAGTATCCTTTCTGTATTCTTTAGTATTGTAGAGTATTTTTTAATATAATGTAGTATCATAAAGTAATAAATTAGCCTTCTGAGAACATGGAGTCAGATGCATCATTCCTGCCTTCATTGGGGCTTTCCCTGCAAATACAAGAGATCCTCAGCTGGAATGTTTTGTCTCCCTGCTCTGTGCACAGAGCTCACCAACACTGAATGTGAAGCTCAGAGCTGCACACTAAAGCAGCACAGAGTCTGAAACATAGTAAAGCTAAACCCTGAGGCAGCTGGAATTCCAGGGGCAGGAGATCTGCACTTCTCCCAGGACCACACATCCATCAGCAAGGCAACACTAAACTTCTCTTTGGCTGAGGAACACAGAATTCCAGGCTCAGTAGCCCCAAAAAGAGACTAAGATGTCTCAGTGCTAACAGGCCTGTCCAGACCCCTTCCACTTCTGCACATTTTTATCATCCCACAAAGCTTTAGGGAGTCACCACCTTCTGTAATAATAAAGTCTAGACAAAAGCTGGGCTTCTGAAGGATGGGTTGGCTTTGTATGGCCAAAGCCTCTCTGTTCTCCCGGGCAAACACCATCCCCCAGTCCCTCACTCTCACGTCTCTCCTTTTCCACGCTGACCAGGGAAGTCTGAGCCTCCCTTGGATATCATATTCCTCACAAATCATAAATATTTGCATTGTGTGAAAGAAGTGACTCACTGGATGGATTTGATTTCAGCGTAAACCCCAAGGATTATTACTGGCATTGCCAAATAAATTCATATGCAAATCTTGGCCACCTTAATTCAGCACAGCAAGAGTTTGCCCAGGCTGAGATCCCTGAGGAGTGTCACAGAATCATGGAATTATGGAATCATTAAAGTTGGAAGAGACCTTCAAGATCATTAAGCTCAAGCGTCAATTGACACCACCATGCCCAATATACCCTGTGCCAGTGTTTAGCCACCCTTTCTGTGGAGAAATTGTCCCTAATACCCAACCTGGACCTCCCCTGGTGCAGCTTGAGGCTGTTTCCTCTCCTGTCCCTTGTTCCTTGCTGGTGCAGCTTGAGGCTGTTTCCTCTCTCTGTCCCTTGTTCCTTGTGAGCAGAAAGGCAGGAACCTGCAGGAAATGCTGATAAACCCAGGGAGATGTTCCAACCGTGGCTGTGCTACCGAGCCTGCAATTTCCCCTCCTCACTGCAGCAGCCTTGTGCTGGTACAATCCAATTGGATTAAATCACTCCTTTTTTCCTGATTGTTATTTATCTGGAGTGGCTGAGAGCTGTGTTTTTGCTGATCGGAATGAATTGCTATTCTAAATAACAACTAAATTAACTTCGGTGTTTCCATTAGCATAGTGAGAGCCTTGAGCTGGTTATTTTATAATCACTCAAACTGCATTTTTGTTCAGCAGCTTTATCATAACATTTTCCTAAACTAGAGCTTGCACAGCATTTAGCAAACTGAGGGAAGTCACCAATGTCAATATCAGTGGTAGAACACAAGCAGAAAAAATGAAAATCTAACAATTGTTAAGGTTGGGAAAAATCTCTAAAATCATCATGTCCAACCTTCAACTGGATACCACCTTGTCAACTAAACCAGAGCACAAAATTCTGCTCATTTTTGAGTCTCTACTCATTTTTGGAACACTTAAATTCTGTCCCATTTTTTGGGGAAAATTTTTAAAACTTTTTTGGGAAAACTGATAACCCAAAGTTATCAGCAGGATGTGCTGAAAAATTATTGCTGTAAAAGTTCTGTTCTCCAGGGAATGTGTGAAGCATCCAGGTGGAATGAAGCGTGTTGGGAATTCCTCATGGAATGCTTCAGCAGGTGTGTGAGCATGGTCACACCTCCTGAGCAGGGGTGGGAAAATGGAATTTTATTATCACACCACTTGGGCAAAACAGACCTTTAGAAAAATATATCCCCAAGCTTTCTGCCAACTTAAACACTTTCTCACACGTTGTAACTGTTATTAAAAATGCTTCAGCAAATCCCCAGGTATCCTTATTTTTCCCAGATGTGTCCAATATTCCTCAAATATGCACAATCCTAATAAACAGCCACGTTTCTGGTGCAAATTCATGGACACCTCTCACGGTGCTCAGATGGGATCCCTGGAGCTGGTAATTCCCAGCATCATGAAATTAAGGAGCAACCCTGATATTTTTCAGCTGGACCAAAGTCCAGCTCAGCACCATTTCCCAAAGTTAACGAAATTTACTTCCATCCATTCTAAATATATGTGGAGCTAAATATAGCAAAGCTCAAGTTGAAAAATCACGGCTAAAGCAACATACACTGAGTCTCAGTCTGTGCACCAGCTGTGGGGAAAAATGTGCTGAAAAGTAGAACATTTCGTCTCTTTTCATTTATCAAACATTCAGTTGCAAACACACAGTCATCTGTTTAAGAAGAGCTGAGAATCTGTTGAAATTATTCATTTGATGGTCTTCTGAATTTAAATTGCAATTTTCTCTGGAATTTGAATTCTCAGGTAACTTTTTCTGGATAAATGCTTTCAATCAAAAAAAAAGGTCTTTTTTTAAAATGTATTTTTATATTTCAGCAACAATTTTTCATTTATTTGTTAGTTTATAATTTATTTGTTAATATGAGCAATGACACTTTTCTAGACAGTTGGAAAACATGTACGTACATCAGGATACAGATTAATGAACCAACCTGGCTGCTGGGATAAATTCAGATATCCATTCATTTCCTTTTTCCCATGTTATCATAGATAAGGGGATTGCTAATGCCGTGTCAATTTGACATTTCCATCTCTCCCAAAGAAGGATTTTGTTACTTTTACAATTCACTGTGCATGGATCTGTGTGAGGAGGAATAAGCTCCCAGGTGGAGTCCAGATGAAAGATTTTGGGCAGACCTAGGATTTTATCATTTCTTTCCTTTTAAAACCTGCAAGGAATAGCATTGGATGGTTGGAACTGGTGGCTCTCTGTGAGCCAAATCAAACTTTCACTCTCTAGAACAGTTGTCTGGATTGAACTGATTCTGTGCAGTCCCTAAAGCCAAGACTAAGGGAGGTTTTTACTTTTTCTCCTCACATACTCCCATTCCTTCAGTGGCTGTGTCCTGTTTGAGCCCCACTTCTAATCCTCCTCATGATCCCTCTTTCCTTTCTTCCCTGCACATTCCCTTGACATTTTGCTCTCCTTTCCCTCAATAGTACAAACCTGTAGTTGTCCTCTGTCATCTTAAAAATGTCTGGTGCTACCATTGATGCTCTTCACATTGCACTTTCTCTTTTTCCATCATTTTCCCTCTTTTTTTTTCTATTTCTTTCTCATTTTATCTCCTTCTCCTTCCTTTCTTTCAGAGTTCTCTTCTGCTGCTTTGCCATCTCTCTCTGCCATCCTCTTCCAGGTTCCCTCCCTTCAGCTCTCCCAAAGAACCTCCCAAGGACCACAGCAAATCTCATTTACTTCTCAAACTCAAAACCATGATTCCACCCAATTTTTTTAAACAACAAACCACCTAATTTCCTTGCCAGCTCTTTTTGTTTGTTTTCCCCTGACCTAAGCCTCCAAAGCTCCATCTTTTTTCCCCCCTCCCTGCTCCCAGGAGGGGAGGATGTTCCTTCCAGACACCCCTACATCGCATTTCTCATCAGCAGCTTTGACGTCTCTTCACATTTGAGGACACCCTCCCACTCTGCTGCCTCCTCATCCTCTGTCAGATGCTTCCCAAAAAGCCACTGGCGTTCCTGGTGACAGGAAAAGGGTTCAGCAAAGTGCTGGCACCCGAGTGCTCTGCCAGTGAACCTCCCACACCCCGGGACAAAAATAAACAACAACAGGCAGAGATATGGCTCAGCAGCCATATGCTTGGGATTTTTGGCTATCACCAAAAGAATGGGAAGCTCTGGCTCCTTTTGAGAATCAAACCACCCATAAAGCAAAAAAAAAAAAAAAAAATTATCATCCATCATGCAGATAAGCTCGAAGCCCAGACAATCTGATGAAGTGCATTGGCTCGTGTTTGTTAATTCTTAGAGAACTATTTTTGATTGTTAAATTGTCTGTTAGGTTGTTTTTCCTCCCAGCTCCCAGCCCCAGACAGCTGGAGGTGTTTAAAGGAAAAGTAATGTGCATTTTTTTTTCCACAATATGGAGAATTCCAATTCTTATATTAGTTTTTATTCTTAGAAGCCTGAGCTGAAATTTGAGTTCCACTGCAATGCTTCCACTAATTGCCTTGAATAATTCAAATTTTACCACTCTCAAGGGCACAACTGGAGCCAGACTGTTCTAAGCCATATTTGTTACTCCGGAGCCAACAAAATAAGTCCGTTTTATGTTGTAGAGCACGCTGAGCTTAAGTTACATTCTTTTGTTTGCTTCAAATTTAGACAAGTGAAAAGAAAAAAAAAATCAGTGGGTCGACTTTGCCAAAGGAGCCCACCAAGAAACCCAGAAGAAGCCCAGTTTTACTTTGGAAGCAGCAGGAACATGTCAAAAACCGCAGCATAACCCTGAAAATTGTCCTTTGTGGAAGAAAATTAGCAAAGGCCTGAACTGTGGGATCTCTCTATTTTTGGCTCAAGAGAGAAATTCTGAAGCTGCTGATGATTTGAAATGGGTCCTGAAGAGAAGGAAGGAAGGAAATTAGATTTTTTTTTAACTTACAAAATTGTCTTGCCTGTGTAATAACACTGAGCATGACTGTCACTCCGAAGACATATTAGCTCATTTAGGTAATTAGTGTGAGCAGCATGTTTCCCTGCTTATTCCATTCAATTATAGGGTGCTCACTTTGTCATTACTGGAGTATCTTAATGTGACTTGTAATTAGTGTAATTACAATCCAATGTTAATTATATCTGCCACTTAGACATAATTTTATATAGTAATGGTCTTATTCTCAATAACCTTATTATGTTGTTTATTCAAACAGGAATTTAGCCTTCTTTCATGCGTCAAATATGGAGATTACAAAAAGTACTGCCTGTCATTTTTGTAGTTATGACTCGGGGAGCTTCGCCTTGCAAAATCATATTTGGGGCAATCAATGAACGGAGCAAACCAAATTACAGGCCCTGATTATTAGAGACATGCTGAACTCACAGAAATGATTTGCACAGGAGGCACATCAAGTCATCCCGTGGTTCGTGAGAGCCTCACAGAGAGGTCAGGGGCTGTAAATTAACCAGGGAACAAGAGATGGGACACACAAAGTCTGTGTGCTGCTGCTGGTGGTGCTCTTATTAGCAGGGTAATAAACTAGCAGAAGTGGCCAAAAAAAAATCCTGGGAAAAGATTCCCAGTGTAAGGACACCTTTTTGGTACAGGGATTACACAGCTGATGAGCAGTTTTAATTTTTCACAGGTTTCCTCTCTCTGATCAACAGTCAGGGGCTGCAAATCAACCACGGAACAAGAGATGGGACACACAAAGTCTGTGTGCTGCTGGGTGTGCTTCTACTGCTGGTGGTGGTGGTGATCCTATTAGTAGGGTAATAATCTAGCAGGATTAGAAGTGGCCAAAAAAAAAGTCCTGGGAAAAGATTCCCAGTGTCAGTGACACTTTTTTGTAAAGGAATTACACATCTGATGAGCAGTTTTAATTTTTCATAGGTTTCCTCTCTCTGATCAACAGTCAGGGGCTGTAAATCAACCAGAGAACAAGAGATGGGACAAACAAAGTCTGTGTGCTGCTGCTGGTGGTGCTCTTATTAGCAGGGTAATAAACTAGCAGAAGTGGCCAGAAGAAAAATCCTGGGAAAAGATTCCCAGTGTAAGGACACCTTTTTGGTACAGGGATTACACAGCTGATGAGCAGTTTTAATTTTTCATAGGTTTCCTCTCTCTGATCAACAGTCAGGGGCTGTAAATCAACCAGAGAACAAGAGATGGGACACACAAAGTCTGTGTGCAGCTTCTAGTGCTGCTGCTGCTGGTGCTGCTCTTATTAGCAGGGTATTAAACTGGCAGGAGTAGAAGTGGCCAAAAAAAAAAAAAACAAAGCTGGGAAAAGAATCCCAATGTTAGTGACATCTTTTTGTACAAGGATTACACATCTGATGAGCGGTTTTGATTTTTCACAGGTTTCCTCTCTCTGATCAACAGCATTTTTGGGGGTTCAGCCACACTCTGGGTTTAGCTCCCAGGAGAGGGGCTTTGAAGGGTCTTTCCTGATTCCTGAGCTTTGCTTCCCACTGTGGGAATGGATTTCTGCTTCTTTTGCTATGAGGAAATGCTGGGAGAGCTGGGAATGTTCCCCTGGAGAAGGGAAGGCTCCAGGCAGAGCTCAGAGCCCCTGGCAGGGCCTGAAGGGCTCCAGGAGAGCTGCAGAGGGACTGGGGACAAGGGATGGAGGGACAGGAGCCAGGGAATGGCTCCCACTGCCAGAGGGCAGGGATGGATGGGACATTGGGAATTGGGAATTCCTGGCTGGGCTGGGAGTGCCAGAGCAGCTGGGGCTGCCCCTGGATCCCTGGAAGTAGTGCCCAAGGCCAGGTTGGAGAACCCTGGGATATGGAAGATGTTCCTGCCCATGGGACAACCCAAACTCTTCTGGAATTTTATGAAGAAAAACTGAAAGACATGTGCCAGGAAAATCCTTGGTGCCCTGGCACTGGGTGCTCTCCCACAGCACCAGACAGAGTCTGGAATAAAAATGCAGGAAATGCAGCCAGAGGGGTCTCAGCACCACCCTGCTCTGGCCCCACCACTGGCCACTACAGCCAGACAGCAAAGACAAATTCCTTCTGTAAAATAAGTTTTTTTAGGAATTAACCCCAGCCTGGAATAAACTCTCTCTCTGGAAGCAAAGTGCTCTCCAGGCCAAATCCCACTCTGCCCCACACTGCCTTACGTGCTACCTCGAATGGCCACAGTGAAATATATTTGGATTTAAAAGCCCTAAAAGAGCCAGTCCAAACAAAGCAGATATTTGTGCCTCCAGAGAGGCCCACCAGGACAAGCACAATGCTGAAATGCGCCATAAGAGCCCCAGGAGCAGGGAAGGGAATTTGGCCGCTCTCTGGGAGATGGAAACCAAGATCCTCCTAATCCACCTCTTTTACTGAGCCTGAAAAGGGTTTCAAGCTTTGAGCTCTCTCTTTGGAGGCAAATGAATCATCCAGATTTCCATGGCTCAGGGTGATGTCCCAAGACAGCTGCCAGCTCTCTGTGAGCTCAGGAAAACCAAGGAGTTTCACAATGAAAGCGGAGAGTCAGTGCAAATAAAAGCAAATCGGGGTATGGACACCAGGGAATGATGCTTAACCCAGCTGGAAAAGCAGGAGACATTCTCCAGTCCTAAGGGAGCCTTAGGGAGCAAATCCCATGGGGAGCTGAGCCCCTCCTCTGGATGGTCCTTAAGGTGCCTTCCATCCCAAACCACTCTGTAATTCCGTGATTTTGTGAACTATTTGATCACTCCTCCATGCAAGACTTTTCCTTAGTCCCTTTATGTTTCTTCCACATAAAATGGGATTTTCCTTTGCCACTAAATCTTGCATTTGGTGGGTATGAAACCTGCTTGGATTCTCTTTCTTTAAAATTATCAGGGACCCTAGAATAGTCATTTTTAATGATCCAAAGGAAAAACAAAATTTCAAAAATCTTTTTGTTGTTTTTGAGGAATTGCACAGAGCACATTGGGATTACCAGAGTTCTGAAATTTTATGGTTATTTTAAGCTTATTTGGTAATTTCACATGTGAAAGTAGCTCAAATCCAACACACAATTCATGCACAGCATTGCTTACTTAGATATTGCAGCATTAGGTGATCAAATATATTGGTTATACAGCAACTATAATTTATTGTTCCTGCAATCCAAATCTTAATGGCACTTCTGCATAAATACTGTTTTCCCACTGGCTGCCAAGTAAATCATATTTCTGCCAGTGACACGCAGTAAACTGACATTTCTACCTGTTTCACTTGCTTTTTTTTCCTGATTTTTTAACTCAAAGTTCATCTCCTTAGAGCAGGCAGTGGATTTAGAGCTCCCCAGTCACCAAAGTCACTCACTCCTCACCTCGTGCGTGTGCCACCACACCAGGGCTGCAGCAATCACCATTTGGATTTTATTGCTTAAATACATCAGCAAAGGCATCTCTGGAATGTGCATGCAGACCCAGGAATTAACCATTAACCAGCAGTTTTCCTAACAAAGCTCTCCCACTCCTTTGGTAGCTGAAAGGCCACAGCAGGAGGAGCAGATCTGCAGTGCAAGAAATGTCTTTTCTCTCTCCCTAAACCAGAGCAAAGTTACACCTCAGAAGAGGTTGTTCCCTACATTTTACTGGGGTTTCTGGACAAAACAACATCCCTGCCCTCTCCAGCCAGAGGAAAATTCTGTCTTGGAAATGAATTCAAGATGACTGATCCAGGCCAGGATCAATCACCTTGGAGCAGCCTGGGAGAGTGGAAGTGCCCCTGCTCATGGCAGGGGTGGAACTGGGTGAGCTTTGAGCTCCTTTCCAACCCAAACCAGTCTGAGTTTTCAAGTCTTTCATTTCCAAGCAGAATTTTCCTCTGGCTGGAGAGGGCAGGGATGTTTTATTGTCCACAAACCCCAGTAAAATGTAGGGAACAACCTCTTTCTGAGATGCAACTTTGCTCTGGCTTAGGGCAGCAGGTGGGAAGAGAGAAAAGACATTTCTTGCACTGCAGATCTGCTCCTCCTGCTGTGGCCTTTCAGCTACCAGAAGAGAGGGAGAGCTTTGTCAGGAAAACTGCTGGTTAATGGCACACATATTTTCAATCCTGGAAAAGACTGGGAGCTGGTTCCACCCCCAGGAATCATCTCCTCCCTGGATTTGTTTCCCTTTGAGAGGTCACTCTTGAGCCCACCTGTGCAGTTCCACTGCCCAACCAGGAGAGACACCCCAGGCAGCCCCAGGATGGATTTCTGCCCTCCACAAACCTCCCCAAACTTTGGGATTTGTCCACCCTGGAGTCCATCTGAGAGAGGCCAAAGACACCAAGGCCCATCCACCTCACCCAAGGATGGAACAAGCTCCACCATGGTGCTCCTCAGGAAGGTTTCCCCACACGCTGCCATGAGATCTCCACAGAAGAACTTTTCACTCCAGAGGGACTTAATTTCAGTAATTAAATACCTTAATATTAAAATTTGTTCCCTCGTTTTTAACCAACTCTTCCCTGCTGTGATTTTTTTGCTGTCATTACTGATGTTCTATCAACTAGGGACATGGGGGAAAAATAATGTTTCTTTCCTCTTCTCAGCCCTTTCCATATCTGAGGATTTATTGTCACTGGGCATCCGGAATGAGAGCACAGAGCAAGGACTAGATCTGGAAAGTTTCAGTGGGCTCTTCCTTCTCAGGCTCTCCCTATCCATCCCTGCAGGTTTCCCTCTGCACCTTCCCCACCCTAAAGTCCACTTTTTACAGAATCACCAGATCATTAGGGCTGGAAAAGACCTTTAAGATTGAGTCCAAGGCCACCACTGCCCCATGTCCTGCAGTGCCACATCCACATGGCTTTGGAATCCCTTCAGGGATTTCACCAGGGATTTCCTTGGTGAAAAAAAATTAAATTAAATCCAGGGATTTCAATTTTTTTCACCAGGGAAATCCTGGGATTTCATTTCCAGGGACTCCACCACTGCCCTGGGCAGCTGTGCCAGGGCTGGACAGATTTTCCATGAAGGAATTTTCCCTAATAACCAACCTAAACCTTTGCTGGTTTAACTAGAAGCCATTTCCTCCATCCCCTCCTTCCCAAACCCATTGCTGTGACTGGGAGGACCGAGAGCTCCAGCCAAGCCCAGCTTTGTGTCCCATCCCCACCATATCTCCTGAGCCCCCACACCCCAGAGATGGAGTCTCAAACACCTGGAGCTTCCAGGCAGCTCATGGCTCGTGCCTGGAGCACAACTGGAACTCCCAGGCTGGGCTGTGGTGAAAACCAGCAGCAGCTCTGCCCCATCACTGCTCTGACACCCCATCCAACAACAGCCTCACCCCATCCCTGCCTTCCCATGCAGCCTCTCCCTGGCCAGGATGTCAAGGCTGAAGCACCTGATGGATTGGGGCAATTACTGTATCTCAGACATACAAGTCACACTAATGCACAGCAAACACAGCTCGCCCTTAATTACAGCTACAGACATGGACATTTGTTTCTCTTAGTAATTAAAATGTTCTATTGTGCTTAATACTGTTATCTGTATTCTTTGGTTAAGTGCAATTTAATTTGCTTTAAGAAAGCTGGGTATAATTTAAAATGAAAAATGTTTCCCTTCTGCTATTTTCCCCCCCTAATGCTATTGTTTGCCATGACTGCAGATCTGGAACACAGCAACTTCTGAGTTTGTTCTCCAAGTTTCTGGAAGGCCATGCTGTTCCAAAACCAAAATAAAAACCATTTATTTGTGGGTGATTCTGGAGATTTCCTGGTTGCTAAAGCACTTAGTGGGATGAAGGAGGTCCCTGAGGCATTTCCAGGGCAAAGGAGCTTTCACAAGGGAGGCAGAAGCTGCACTGGGGTCCCTGGGGTCCCCTGGTCAAGGCTGAGGTGCTGTAAAGAGAAACATGGATTAGAATCATGGATTGGGTTGGATGGGACCAATGGATAGGTTGGGTTGGGTGGGACCTCGCAGATCCTCTCATTCCAAATCTCCTGCCATGGGCAGGGTCACCTTCCATGTGTCCCCATTCCATCCCAACTGTCCCAGCCCCATCCAACCTGGCCACGGCCACTTCCAGCCACAGCTTTCCTGAGCAACCTGTGCCAGGGCCTCACCACCCTCACAGGGAAGCACCAATTATTATTAATTAATTCAGGAACAGCTGACAGAACTCCCCTTAAGCCCTCTAAGTTCCCCTACAAAAGGGGAAACATTTTTGGATGTTCCACATCTGATAAATAAAACATCCCAGTGGTGCTGGAAGCAGCTCAGTCCCACATCCACCTGCACAAGGAACCAGAAAACTTCTTCCTCGTCATTTTTTTAACCCAAAAACAGGTGGCAAGGTCTGCAGACATAAATTTGCTCTGCCATTAAGGTTGTTGCTGTTCTTATTTGCCTCGTCAGAGCTCAGAAGGAACTCCTTCCCTGCAGGAGGTGGTTGTGTTCCTTCTGTCCCCTCTGAGGCCACCGGCCTCTGGGATCAGCTCCCCCAGAAGGATCCAGGACAGGAGCCTCAGGAAGGAGCAGCGTTCCAGCAGCAGCTCAGGGGTGAAACACTGCAGTCTGTGGGACTGGCTGCCCTCTGTCCTACACACACCAGGGAGGGATCCAGCCCCAGGGCTCCAAACCACACTCTGGCTGACTCTGTTTCTGGAGAAAAGGGGGTTTTGTAAGCACCCCGAGGCTCTCGAAGAACGTCCTGGCCAGGCTGTGCTGCACAAACAAAGCCCTTTCCAAACCTCTCTGCTCAGCCTCGTGCCAGCAGCTGGCTTTCCCCATCTCCCAGGGTCACAGGAACTGGGATATTGTGAAATCTCTCCGCACAGATGACCTGCTTCAATCTCAGCTGTCATTTCACACACTCTAGGAAGGATGGAGCAATGTTTAAACATCATCCACTCCCTTCCTGTAAATTCCTCCGCTGTTTCTGCTCCTTATCTCAAGCTGGAGGATCTCAAACTGAATCTGAGCTCCTGCTCTCCCTGCATGACTCATTGGGAGAGCACAGAAACAATGGTGCCAATGCTCACTCGAAAGAGCTCACAAAGTTCTGCTCCAGAACTTTGGTTCTTTAGCTCAAGATCTGAGTTTTCCCCAGCCCACCTTTCACACACACAGGTTTGATTCTGCCAGGCTATAAAAAAATTTTGAATTTCAAAGCAGAATTTTGTTCAACATGAAATACAATCCCATTCAAACCCAAATTCCAGTGTCAACGTTATTGTTAATTATTACATTATATAATAATAGAATTGTATATCATTTTATATAATTATAAAAGAGGTTGCCCAGAGAAGTGGTGGATTGCCCATCCCTGGAAATACTCAAGGCCACCTTGGATGTTGTTGTCTGCAGTTTTTTTCTCAAATTTAGGGAGACACAAACCTTGAAAAATAATAAACATCACAAAACCTCATGGCATAGAAACAGAAAATCGAGGCAGGAGAGTGGTGGTGTTAATTCAGAATAAACCTCCTTCCTCCCCCAGAGAGCATCCCAAAACCCACAGAGTTAATGAATGAAGTGTGCATTTGTAATGAGGATAAACCAAGCAACTTTGGGTCATTACTGTGAATATTTCACACTATCCAATGGCAAAAAGGTCAACTTTCAAACAGACAATTTTAAAATGCTGTAAGAATCTGTAAAATCAATTAATGAATTTACATTCATTCAAGGTGAATTAATTACATTAATTAATGTAATTAATTACTGTAATTTCAGGGACCTCAGTGTTGTGTAACCTTCTACCAGGGTCTCTTTTTGGCTGTTTTCCTTTGCCACCCTCCTCTTCCTTCCACTCCAGCACCCTGAACCCATCCCACAGCTGTGAATTTGTTCCACTTGCCACTCTTAAATCCTAAACCACGAAGGCACAAACAGAATTCATTTCTTTTCCTGCCTTTGTGGTTTTTTTTCTCCCTCCTGGCAGACAAAGCCCTGCCAGAATTCTGCATTGCTGCACTGCCCTGGCCTGGGGTTTCACCCAGACACACACTAAAATCACCACTTGTCTTCTAAGAATTTAACTGTGCTGCTTAACCTCTGTTCAAAATTCCCATTTTCCCTTGTGGCATGCAGCCATGGAATGCAGAAACCCTCCTGGTCTGCATCCACCTGAACCCCTCTCTCTGTCCTAAGAGAAACAGTTAATATAATTAATATATATACAGTTAAGCATAATTAATAATCCAGCCAAAGCTCGCTCCTCTGAAAAGCAGCAGTCAGATAACCCAGCTCTGTGTCAGGCCCCATAAAATACTTTGAAAAGCAATATGTACAATCGCAATTTTCCAGCAGAGACCCAAACAAATTAGCAGCTTGTATTCCTCTGTGCTTTGCTAATAATTTGTTTGCAGTGCTGTAATGAGGGGCAGGAAATAGTAACAGCCTAATTAAACTGGGGTGGGTGGGGAGCAAACCATCAATCCTGCTTAGCTGCAGCTCAGTGGGCTGCACCCCCTCCATGTGCTGGCAAGAAATGTTTTTTTTTTTAATAATAATAAATTAAAGGGCTAAGTAGAAGCAGAGTGAAAATGGCTTTGACCTGGATCGTGTTTACACGAGTTATTTATCAAAATCTTTACCAAGACTGCCTGATGTTCCATCCCACCACAGAGAACAGTGGGTTCATCCCCAAACTTACTGATCTAAATGCTGCCTGGAGGCCGGGGCACGGGACAGAGGTGATGCACAAATTTCCTTCTCCTTTATGGAATTGAGCTGCTTGGAATTCACAAAAAAAACCAAACCACCTATATTTATGGCTCAAGGAATTTCTGGCCTCAGCAGCAACACCACAGCATCAGCAGAGCTCGGTTTTCCACCCAGCTCACCTGCAGCACTGACAGAAAATTTCCTTTCTGTGGGAATTGTGCCTCAGCTGCAGGAGGAGCTCCCCGTGTCCTCCTCTGGCAGAGCCCTGCAGGTGCTCATGGAAGGAGTTTTTCTGCTGGCTTTGGGACATCAGCTTTCAGGAACATGAAAGCAGGCAAGTTCCTGGGTCAGGAGAGCTTTCCTGATTGACAGATGATTTTTCCTGGAATTTTCCCATATTTTTCCCAGATTTTTTCCTGGTTTTCCCCATTTTTTCCCAGATTTCCCCCAGATTTTCCCTGTATTTTTCCCAGATTTCTCCCTGGTTTTTCCTGTATTTTTCCCTGACTTTTCCAGATTTCCACCAGATTTTTCCCAGATATTTTCCCAAGATTTTTCCTGCATTTTTTCCCAGATTTCTCCCAGATTTTTCCCAGTATATTTCCCAGATTTTTCCTAAATTCTCAGGTTTTCTCATATTTTCCCCTAATTTCCCCCAGATTTCCCCTGATTTTTCCCAGATTTTCCTGGGTTTTCCCCAGATTTTTTCCCAGATTTCCCCCAGGTTTTTCCTGGATTTTTCCTAGATTTTTCCGAGGTTTTTGCCAGATTTGTTCCCAGATTTTCCCAGAATTTCCCCTGATTTTCCCCAGAATTTTTCCAGATTTTCCCCCAATTTTTCGCCTGAATTTTTCCCAGAATTCCCATATTTTTCCTGGATTTTTCCAGGAATTCTCCTGGATTTTTCCAGATTTTGCCCAGATTTTTCCCAGATTTTTCCAGGATTTTTCCAGGATTTTCTCCTGAATTTTCCCAGCTTTTTCCCAATTATCCCCAGATTTTTCCCAGATTTTTCCAGGACTCCCATATTTCCTGTGGATTTTCCCCAAATTCCTGGATTTCCTCCACAACTTCCATATTCTCTCTGGATTTTTCCTGGTTTTTTTGCACACCCATGTCACCTGGAGCCATGAATTTTTCACTCTTGGAGCAAACACAGCAAAATATGAGTCCTAATTTCACTCAGTGCACTCTCCTCACACTGCCAGGGGAAACTGCAAGTGTCTGTCCATGGGAAGGAAGGAGAGAAAACCCAAAATGCCAGCATTTCAGGGGATCAATCCCTTATATTTTTGGAAATCTTAATCCACAGGAAAGTTATCGCACAAGCCCCAGATCCAGAATTTACAAGGTGCTCATGCAGCACTTGTGGCAGACATAAGGGCACTTCCTGGATCAGGATTCAGCATTGCCACATTCAGGCTTTTCCCATATTTCCTTCAGTTATTCCACTTGTTGGTCCGTTTGGACATCACAGCACAAAATCATAAAAGCTGGAAAACACCTCCAAGATCACCAAGTCCAACCTTTGACCAAACATCTCCACTCCCACTAAACCACATCACCCAAGTGCCACATCTACTCATTTTTTGAAGACTTCCAGGGATGGCGACTCCACCATTTCCCCATTCCAATGTCTGATTAGTGAAGAATTTCTTCCTAATATCTAAACCAGGCCTCCCCTGGTGAAAATATTTTTCCTTGTCCTGCTGATGCCTTGTTCAGGCTGCCCTGGAGCAGAGGCTGGGCAGAGTCACAGAACAAAGCAGGGATTTATCCAAAGGATCTCCTGCATGGATCCACCTTGGGCAGCACCAGAGCCCAGCCAGGGCTGCACCCAAGATGAACCAAAATGGCCCCAAAATGCACGAGCGCTCCCGGGGTCTCTCCCTGGGATCAGTTCTGCTCCATTTGCATCTTGCAGTTCATTGTCCCATTCCAGCTTTAGCCCAGGCAGTCCCACCCTGCTTGTTTTTCTCTCTCCAGCCCACGGGGTTTGTTGTAATTGAGACAGAGACAGTACAAAGCAACGCACTCCATTTTCAGAAGGCTTCCAACGTGCTTTTTATCCATTCTTACAAAACTCCCAAGTTTACTCATTGGTCGCGAGACACAAACAAAGCATTTATTGGAATAGGCAGCTGCAGGTTTCTCTTATTTATCCTTCTTTCTTTCTTGGTTTTTATGTCAAAGACCTTGGTAGAAAATTCTTTCAGGGGTGAAAATGGATCCTCTTGTCAAACTTCTCTGTGGCTCACAGAAGTCACTGTAAAACCTCTTCCACAGTTGTTTGTGCTCTTGGGCCTGAGATTTGGGTCATTTGTCCTTGGTGCCCAGCTGGAGCAGGAATTGTTTTGTCTCCCTGCTCTGTGCACAGAGCTCAGCATCCCTTAAACATTATCCCTTTTACACTAAAGCAGCACAGAACCTGAAAAATAGAAAAGCTAAACCTGAGGCATCAGTGTGTCACTGGTTGCCCAAGAGAAGATGCTGACCCCCATCTCACCACATCCTCCTGCCAGGAGTTGTAGAGAAAAA
>NW_005054298.1:906947-914800 GCF_000277835.1 Geospiza fortis | reverse complement strand
TATTAACAGGAAAACCAAAGAACTTCATAGACATTCAAGATTAAAAAATGGATGTTTAAAATTGGATTAAACCAGTATCTCCTTCCACAGAAAGAGTTTTGGGCACCTGCACAACAATGACGTTTCTTTCAGCTGGACTCAATAACCCCCATTTGAGGTGAGAGCTGCACCTGAGGATCTCCGTGCCCATCCCATCTCCCAGCCACAAATGGTTTCACTCATCAAGGAACAAAAAGAGTTAAAACTTTGGAAGTTACTTGAACATGAAGCGAGCCAAGTGCATTTCACTAAACACAAGAAGAGCTGAAATATCTCAAAACCCAGAAGAACTCTGCAATGAGATTCCAGTAGCCCAACGTGTCATGAGACTGGTGACAAAATATACCCCTGAAAATACCCCTGAATTAATATTAAAAATAAATAAAATCTCTCTGAATTAATATTAAATCTCCAGCAGAGCATTTGCCCTGATCTCCCCGGGAGCCAGGCTGAACTTATCTATCATTTATCTGATATTAACACATATTTATTTCCAAACTGAGCTTGCAGCTTTGCTCATTACACATAATTTCTTCCAAATAAATAGATCTGGTGCTAATAAATCCCCTGGCTTGCAGTCACTGGCACAGCAGGTCTAATATCTGATGTAAATAATGTATTCAAGATGTTCCCTTAAATCAAGAGTTAGACCATGGTGCTGAGACTCCTGCCTGAGGGCTCTAAACCCCTGTGTAATATTAATTATAATTACCTCATTAAGCTGCTGCTTTAGCACCTTTACACCAAAGCAGTGCCACAGAGGGAATTTGAAGGAATCACCTAATTCCTAAAGTAAATCATGGCAAGGTTGGGATCTCTGCTCCTGAAGCATCCCATAAAATGTCCTTCAGAACCTGTTAGAGACAGACACCAATCCCAAAGAGCTGAAAACTGTGGGGAAATAACAGCAAATAAAGCAGAGTTGATTATGAGGATAGTATTCACAGGGCTTATTATTATTTGTTTTCACTGTTTTGTCCCCAAAATTTGTATTTTTAAGCCAATATCTTCTTGGGATCATAGATCTGTGGCAGAGCTGACACCATCTGTCAAAAATGGCATCAATTTTAGGGCAGTAAATCCAAAAGGACCAGATAATCCTAGAATTCCTAAACTGCCTGCTGTCAGGGAGGTTGTGGAATTCCCAAAAGTGGGGCAGGGAGCAGTGGAGGACTGACCACGTGTGGTCACTGAGCTGCCACGCTGCACAACATCAGCTCTCCCAGCTGAACCTGGAACTCAACATCAGCCAAGTTTTGTGCTCAGATGCCTCAAAAACTCTCTAGAACGATGTTTCATGGAGGGTCTTGTGTTTGTGACTTGTTTCTCTCCTTTTATGTCAGTTTAGTCCCGTGTCACACAAGAGGGATTCTCCAGAGCGGTGGGGAACGTCCTGACAATCAGGACGTTTTCACCACCAGAATATAGGAATTAAAAGGCAGCTCTCATCATTCTTCTACTCCCAGTATTAAACTGGAGAGGGGAAACGTGCTGCCAGGAGAATTTCGAACACTGCACACATCCTTACATGCACAAACTACCTGAGAACATTGGTTGGGAGAAGACATGCGAGTGTCTCCTGCACATTAATCACCAGTGGTGGGTTTCAGCAGGTTTAGCCTTCAGTTGAAGATGTGAAGTTTTCCATAAGAAATAGCAGGAGTTACCTGCTTAATCTGCTTAAACTCTCCATAGGACGCCTTATTTCCATATATGTGTTTTTTGGGTTTTTTTTAACAGAACCCTCATTTTGCCATGGTCAGGATAAAGCACTTCAGGGCCCCACATTTCATTTATAGAACAGAATGTGAACATTTCCCTGTGGTTTTCCCCCAAAAAAGCACATTTGGGGTGAAGAACACAGCAGGCAGACTCTCTACAATATAGGGTTTTATAGACATCATCTATATTGTTCTCCATTTCAGTCTTTGCTTTTCCCAGCCCTGGTTTCAGGAAGGAATTGTGCTGGCATGGGATGAGGTGAAAGCCAGAACCATCCGTAGCCCCGGGGCTCATAGCAAGACACAAACCCAGCCTGAAAAGCCACAGGGATATTTGAGAAGCCACCAGGTAAAGGCTGAACAAAGAGCCCTTGTCACAGCTCTCCCCACAAAGAGGCCAGACCTGAAGGGATCTGTTCTCACACGAGGCAGACGTTCACAAAAATACACATTTTAATTCCCTTTCAACACCACGCTCTTCTTCACAGCTCTGTTTTTAGGGTATTTGTGGTGTTTCTTGAGTTATCACACACCTATCAGAGAGGCACCTCTTCAGGTCTGGCACATATTCCAGCCTCGACCTGGAAAACTTTTCATACTTCCCAATCTCTCCACATAAAAACGCAGGCAGGCACAAGAATACAAATAAATACAGTTAAATTCTGGTTTGATAAATGAACTTTTTGTCTTCTGAGCATCTTATTGAGCGATGATTTGGGGGGAAAAAAGCGAAATACTCAGCTCTGAACCAAGCTGTGTCAAACTTATTGCCAAGTCTAACAAAGGGCTCCTGTGAAACATAACTCTTCTGTGGAATATACTGTAATTGTACTTTTTGAAAGCAATGTCAAATCATTGACATCGACTTGGTGTTCCACGGGAAAAGTTACAATATATAGAAGCTGTAAATTAGACCCTAATCCAAACTTATCACTTTGATAGTTGTTAGACTATTTGGGTGCCTATTTAGCTCTGTAATTTTTTTCCCACTCTTTTTCCAAGCTGTTGTGTTTCCCTCAGATTTTCCAAATTGGATTTTCTGATAACCTGCACGATAAATTTATGTTGCAGTTACAGCACGGTAAAGTTAAACTCAAGCCAAATCACAAAATGCAAACTCTCCAAGGATTTATGAAGAGAAAAATCAGGGTCTGGCAGATGAAGTCCAGGTTGCAGGAATTTGGGCTGCGAGTTGCAAAGCATATTCCTGAAAAGCAAAAATGCATATAAGCTCCAAACTGAGCACTTGTCCCATTTATCATAGACATTAGCACATCTTTTTAAAATTCATCTTGTCCTAATTCATGTTTTTTTCAAATACAAGGAACAGCCCAATCTGTGCTTGCATTAGTGAGCACTGACACCCAAAAGCAGCATCCCAATGAAGCAAAATATTGGTGCTGAGGGTCTCCAATGTGCCTCCCCAAAACCAAAACCATGGACATGACACTCCCAACCCGACCGAAAACACTCCTTGGAAAGCTGGAGGAATCCTGAAAGGTTCAGGCTGAGCAGATAGCGGCGTGGAATGGATTTACAGGCAGAAATTCCTGCAGTGAGGGAGCAGGATCTGGAGTTCTCCGGGTTAATCACCATCAGATGTTGAATGTGCTCATGGTCACCTCCTTTGGTGCTGTTCCATACAGCCACCACAGAGATTTCAGAGGGAGATTGTGCCTTCCAGATTTAAAAGGATGATTGTGCCTTCCAGATGGGAACGAAAACACAGCAACGCTCATGAGCAAACAGAGGAGCAAAAAAAAATAACGAAAAGCATATTTCCCAGAGAAAACAAGTTCTTGTTCTCCTGAGGAGCCTCCCTCAACTGCCATAGATACTTTAGGGATAGATTAAGGGAGCTTTTTTAAAAGATGGTTTGGGGGCATTTTTCTTGTTTTGCTCTTCCTAACACAGTCCCATGGCCTAATTAGTACAGACCAAACACAGGCAGGAGATGAACCCCACCTCCAATTCCTGATATCCCAGAACTTCCCAAGTTGGAGACACATTTACACAGCAGATTTAAGGCTGCAAAGTCACAGAGAGCATTTACAGAGGAGAGAACATTTATTTCACAGAGTCTGAGGGACATGCTGACAGTGCTGTGACTGCTGACATCTCCCTGGAATGCCTAGGTCCTTCTGGAAGCTGAGGATGTCCTCCTTCAGTGGAAGCTGAAGATATCCTCCTTCGGATATTCCAGAGAATATCTGGCTGCCCCATCCTGGAAGTGTTCTAGGGATGGACAGGGCTTGGAACAGCCTGGGATAGTGGGAGGTGTCCCTGACCATGGCAGGGGATGGCACTGGGTGATCTTTAAGGTCTCTTCCAACCCAAACCATTCCATGATTCGTGCTAGGAAACAGCTTTTCCATCCCACCCTCTGGAAAAAGCCCCCTCAGCACTTTTCCACCTCGATTGCAGTGTTTTCCATTGGGGCTCTGCTGAGACCATCGGGACAGAGTTTCAAACCGAGAAGCTGCAAACACTCTCACACCTTGGCTGTATTTTAACAGTTGAAGTTTTGAGGTTGGCTCAGCGCATCAAACCCAGAATCCAGAGGGAAATACAACAAGAGACACAAGTCCAGGTGCCCCACAAACCCATTTACCACTATTTTGCCAACTGCCACAGGAATGTTGTGGAATCTTTGCCTCTTTTTTGCCAAGGTCAGGATTAAATGTGTGAGATGGTATTTCTTGTAGGGACTCAGGTGTTTATCAGTTCTTATCTCTGTCACAGTCTCACAAACCCTGAGCAGCACTTCACTCTGACACACTAAAAATGGAGCCCCATCTCTCTCTCTACAAGGCCTTTCAAGGATAAACTGTCCAACTAAGAAATGACACCTCAATTATTTTCACTTTTAACCCAATAACCAACCACCCATGCACGCAATGATAACTTTTTATCCAATTACACAAAACCACCCAAACCCATGGAGAAGAAGGTGAAGAAGAAGGAGAAGGAGAAGGTAAAGAAGGAGAAGAAGGTGAAAAAGGAAAAGAAGGTGAGGGACAAGGACCAGCCTCTGCCCTAAACCCTCCATCTTGCTCTATATCTATTACTACATTCTAAACCCTTAAACTCTGAGTTTCCCAGCCTGTGATATCACACACTTCTATCCAAACTCCACACCCACAATCCCAGTTCCACCATTCCATTTTGGAAGCTTCTCCAGGGCCTCAGGTCAGTGCAGTGTTCTCCTGGGGGTGGCAGCACAGAAAGGCTGAAATTCCCAGCAGGCAGGGTTCCAACAGAACCCCTCCATGAGTGACCATGGTGGCTGAGCCCCAGATCTCTGCCACACCTTTACAACCCACGATGCTCCTCTCACTGCTCCCCGAGCCTCCCAGCTCCATCCTCCCCACTCCTAACACTTCAAACAGCTGAGAAGCTGCCAATTTTTTTTTTCTTTGAAGGCAACCTATTTCCAGAACTGTTTCTCTACCTCAAGATGTGTAATTTCTCCCAAAACACCCCTCTGGAGCAGAGCCCAGGACTGGCAATATGTTCCCCAGGAGCAGGGAAAGGTTTACGTTTCAATACCTATTGCACCTGTCACCATAATACCAGGCATTTTCCACCCACGGCGCAGGAGAGAATCCAAACTTCCTGTGGGATGTGCAAAACTCGCTCTCAGCCTTGGGAGCCATCCAGGCATGGTTATCAGGAAGAGAAAAGCTATTTCTGCTGGCTTGCAGGAATTGATGGCACCATTTAATGTCTTGTCTTTATATGCAAGTGTGTCTAACCCAGTTTCTCCACAGCTGCTGTGACGTAAATAAATTCAGTATTATCTCCATTTTACATTGTAGGGTGGAATATAAATAGTCCTGGAACTTGTGCTGGGCATAATTCAGTGTTTAAGACATTGAGGACAATTCACCCATGGAGCTGCCTAACACAACATAAAATATTTGACCTGCTTCAGGTACAGCAGGACAAAAATATTGTCTGTGATCTGTAGACATATCTCCCAAAGTAGGATGGTATTTCTGGGAAAAAAATATCGTTGTGTTGATCATTTTTTTATCATTGTAAAATGAGGCTTCAAAGGCTCCTTTAGAACAGTAAATCCCTACTGCAGTGATCAGGAAATATTAGTATATGTTATACACGAAGAAGCCCTAAAATATCACACTTGCTTTACAGAATTAGCTCCACTTGAATGGTAACTACGTGTAAAATCCTGATTTTTTTTTATTTTATTTCTGCACATCCTATTACCTAATCAGACAAAATCATTTGCTCCAGCTGAATTTACTAGAGGAAAATATCTCTTGGTACCTATAATTCTACCTCAGGCTCTCCGTCTTAAGGTAGCAGTGTTTCAGCTGCAGGCTGGAGTGAAACTCCATCATTGCCTGGAAAACCCAATCCACCCTTAGAAATACCTAACCCAGGAAAGGAGATCCAAATTGAGAGGGTTTTTTAACCATAAATACAGCTTTGGGCAGCAAAACACCTCCTATTTTGTTTCAGCAATAAATCACTTCCCTGACTTGAGTTAGTAATGAGATTTTTAATCATGTGGATTGAACATATCCTGGAGTTAATAAAAAAGTATGGCTTCCTCTTTATCTTTAATAAAAGATTTGTACACTGCTCAAATGATCAGTATTACGTTTTTAAAGAACCTGAGATTGATGTTTTCAATTCTCCTTCCTATTTTTCCAGGCTTTTATAATTCAAAGGTAATACAGGGAAGAGTTAATAATTCATGAGGTAATTTTAAGGCTTTTATTCAGAACCCTTTTGCCTATTGACTTAAGGATGTGCCATAAAATATCCAGGTATTACTATCCCAGCAATTTGCAGCTCTGCGCAGATGAAATCTCTGAATTTATGCAAGTCAGGATTTGTGTTTAAGAATCAGAGCACATCATTCCAGCCTTGGAAGGGTACAGGGGGAGGAAATAGCTTTCCAGCACTATTTAAACGAGAGTATTTCATGTCTTCGCACAGTTCTGCTTTTTCGCCCTTGTTTGCAGGTTTATTCTTGATGGAGTTATTTTTGCAGTTGCCAAGAGACAAAGGAGCTGGGGGAATATTTTTAAAAAGGTAAATTCTGCTGCACGAGTCCTGTGCTCCCACCTGCACGAGCTCCAAACCGAGCCCTCCGCTCTGGGAGAGCTCAGCTGGACAAAAAACAGAACAACAACAAAAATGGGCTTGTTTGAGTTGAAAACATCAAAACTGGCCCCCAGTTACTACAGTCCAGGAATATCCCATCAGTCACTAATGGATGCCAAGGTGGTGGTGCTGGGATGAGGCAGGGAGGGGCAGCAGTGTCCCCACGGCTCTCTTGTCACAGAGCAGCCACCTCCAAATGCCATTCCATGAGCTGGCTGCAGAATTCATCCAAAAATTCCTCAGAAAAGGGGAATTCTTGATTGTGCCTGTCACTAGTTTTCAGTGAAGAATGGGAGTGAAAATGGGGTTTGGGGCTCCAGTATTTGATTCTTGTAAATTAATTTCTTTTATTAAGAAAAACCAAAACTCAAACCTCACTTAAATTGTTCTTTAATCTTTTTCTCTCAGAGCTGCTCATCAGAGTGTGTGTGGTTACCTCTACAAAATACTGGATTAATAACAGCCAGGCTTCAATGCAGAATTTGATATTGGGAAGGAATTCTTCCCTGGCAGGGTGGGCAGGCCCTGGCACAGGTGCCCAGAGCAGCTGTGGCTGCCCCTGGATCCCTGGAATTGTCCAAGGCCAGTTTGGACAGGGCTTGGAGCAGCCTGGGACAGTGGGAGGTGTCCCTGCCCATGGCAGGGGTGGGATGGGATGGGCTTTAAGGTCCTTTCCAACCCAAACTTGTCCATGATTCCATGATATTTGTTAAGGCTTTTTTACCTGCTTTGAAAAACAAAGGTATTTTTGCCACTGTGTGTTCTACTTCCAGCTACTGCAAAGGAATCACCCATCTCCCACAAGGGTTCAGGGAATGCTAAGTAACAACAGTAGAGAGCAATGAAATTGATGCTAATTAATAATTCCACTCTAAGACAGAACACAGAGCTCAGGTGAGCACTGAGCCATCATTTACTGCCATGAGGAATCATCAGCCTCACCTTTGTCAGCATTTC
>NW_005054298.1:902830-906937 GCF_000277835.1 Geospiza fortis | reverse complement strand
AGGAAATCCTGTGCCTGTTCCTTTAAGTTTGCCAAATGGGACCCAAATTTTACCATCCCAAGGAAAACGATGTCTTTATGAATTTATAGTGACATCAGCTAGATTATATTTCATTTCAGGCCAGCTCTGTGCTCCAGTCTCTGTTCTCCATCCAGTTCCCATCTCTCTCTGAACTCCTTGGTTTGACCTCAGAGTCCCAAAAACTCCTGCCTAAAGTTTCCTGCGTCTCTTCTGCAGCTCCAAAAATGCAAATTGCTGTCAGGTTCTTCAGCTCCCTCTGAGAGACAGGCAGCATATGTCATGTGCATTATTCAGAGCTTTCCACGGCTGCTTTTCCAGGGAGGTTTAAAAAGGAACAGCAAAGCGTGTGTCAAACCCCAAGCCTTTGCCACAATCAAGATAATCATGAAGTGACATAAAGCCTAAAGCTGGGCTAGCACAGGGGTTTGTTTCTAATGTAGCAGGATAGCAATGCAATAAATTTAATGTTTTTTTAGCCAGACAGGACTGAGGGTGCACTTTACACAGCTGAGGTCTTTTGTAGATGAAACTTGGAGGAAATAGTTCAAGAGGAACGTGGAAAATGTAGTTTTTGTTGTCCTGAGGAGCAGGAAAACCATGGCAGTGAAGCACAATGAGAGCAGTTTCCTTTGTGCTCAGGTGAAAAATAAACACATTTTCCCTGTAATGAGTGGCCTTGAAAATCCTGAGAGCATCTCCCACTCGAGAGAGGAGCAGAGGAATTTCACAGCGGGCACACAAATCCTGGGAGCTACTGACATTATTCCCCTTGGTCACACAACCACATCTCTGCCCTCCAAAAAAAATATCCTGGGAAAACCCAGACTCACAGAAACACCCCAAGAAGACTCCTCCTTACAGGGCCCCCTGGAGATTCTGCCACCTGCATTTCCACAGCAAACAGAGATAAATAAACTGCTCAGAATCATGCAAAGCCATGGATATAATTCAGTACACAACAGCAAACAAGCTGTGTGAGTGGAAGTGTAAATTCTGTGATTCTTGTTCATGCTCCCAAAGATTCAGTTTCTGTGCATTTGTTGAGCATTATTCGAAACAGCCCAGCCAACAAAGCAAACCCCAAATCCTGCCCTAACTAAGGTTTAAAAAAAAAATCCCAAACCTTTGAGTGACTCCTAGCACTCAGCCTAGAAGTGCCTGCCAGGAAAAAAGGGAATTTTGGAGATGGCATCTCCTCAATTTTCTTCATTTGTGTCAGAAGTTGAGCAGCTGTCTCCTTACCAGACTGAAGTGGAGCCAAAAACCTTGTCAGGCAGCCGAAGAAAAAAGCACTTCAGAGGAGCTCATCTCCAAGACCCCAAAGGGTATCACATTTTGGAGCGGGCATGTGTTAATATTCCTACCCCGGTATCAATTGGCAGAGTTCTGCAGCAGGAGGGGGGAAAAAAGGCTGCTTTGTTTGTTTACACTGCCTGCTCAGGGAAAGCAGGATGCCACACATACTTGAACTGCCGAGTTTGTTTATTTATTTATTTACTTATGGCCAGCAAAAGGATTTTGGCTTTATCTTCCCCGAGCTGGGGAGGAAAGTGAAATAAGATGCAGCTCCATGGATGCACCTGGACTTTGTGAAAAGTCCAGAAAAAGGGAGGGGAAAGAAAGAGGGAAAAATTTTTCAGCACCAGTGTCTCTGCTAGCAAAAGGGAGGATAATTTCTGTGTTAACATTACAAAGCAAGCAGGGGTTTGGTTTTTAATTAGGCTTTATTTTAAATGTAATGCACTTTTTTTTCCCATTAGCTGTCACCGAGTTAATGTGTAGAAATAAATATATAAAAACTGAGCTCTCCACATTATGTACTTCTCACAATGGCAAACTCAATGGTTTCAACATTTCCTAAAAATTCTTTTAGGGGGCACAGCACACAGAGTGGCAAGCAGAGCTCTGTTGTTCAGGCACTGCAGGGATTTCAGTATGGAGTGAATAATCCCAGTGAAATCCAGTGCCTGAATCAGCTCCCAGCTCCAGCAGCCCGGGATGGTGAGAGACTGGGAAAGCCCAGCTCTAAATCTGTGCCTTCCTCAGCACGTGCTGGGCTGAGGCTCCTTCAGGGCAGCCCTCAGAGGAGCTCTGTGCTCCCCAGCAGGGCGGGTGAGCCGAAGGCAGCGATCAAATTCCAGCAGTTATTGCACCAGGAGCTCTGCCAAGCGGGATCCAGCAGGGGAAGGCACAGTTTGATCAAAGTGAGAGGAGTTATTGATCTTAATTCAACCCAGAGCACCAGCCAGGGAATTCACAGAATCACAGAATCACCAGATTGGAAGAGACCTTCCAGATCATCGAGTCCAACCCAGCCCCAACACCTCACCCAAACCCTGGCCCCCAGTGCCACATCCAGGCTTTGTTAACACACCCAGGGGTGGGGACTGCACCACCTCCCCAGAACTTTATTACCCTTTCTAGAAAAAGCTTTTTCTTAATATCCAACCGGTATTTCCCTTGGCACAGCTTGAGGCTGTGTGCTCTGGTTGTGTCAGTTCCTGGAGAAAGAGCCCAGCCCCAGGTGAGCACAGGCACCTTTCAGGAGCTGTGCAGAGTGATGAGGACACCCCTGAGCCTCCTTTTCTCCAGGCTGAACAGCAAAGGAGGTCCTGGCATCCTCCTTTTGTCATCAGAATCCCAAATGTCCACAGAGCACGGCAGATAGAGGGGTCTGACTTCTCCCAAGACATGTTTTTGTGATCCTGTTAACCTAAAAAGCCACGTTTTGTCCCCTTTGTGTGTGACAGTTCCCCTCCTGAGCAGATCCCACTCAGCAGGATCTGGGTGCCAGGAGGAGACAACAGCACTCTGGGATTTGCTGCTCTCTCCCTGTGGGATGGGGCTCCCTCAGACCACATTTCAGAGCAGGAGGAGTTTGCACCAACAGCCATGGCACCATATTGGCTAATCTGATTTTGATTGAATCGTTTGGGTTGGAAGGGGCCACAAATTTCATCCAGTCCCACCCCTGGACACTTCCACTACCCCAGGGTGCTCCAAGATCCAGCCTGGCCTTGGACACTTCCAGGGATCCAGGAGGATGAACCTGTCAATTTTCCACCACACAGATAGAGGTGCCACACACAAGGTCAGAATTAATGAGAATAAATCAAGGAATAAGCAGACATTCAGATCCTCCTTCACCAACCATCTTCTCTCAGCCAGCTTTTCCCCAAAATGTTTATTTACTACACAGCCAGGCTTTTGGCAGCCTTCCCACTGCAAAATGTGCTTCCCAGATATTACAAAGTGAACTCCAAACGAAAAAAGACTTTTTTGTTCTTAGGCCTCTCTTTCCTCCACACAGATATCACTTCAGAGCTGTGCCTTAAAGGCACAATTTTGCCCAGAATTTCTCAAATACTCAGTTAAAGAGAGATGAGTCCACAGACCACTGCTAAAAATGAGATTTCCTACGTGGTCTTCAGCAAACTACTTTAAACAGACCTCTATTTATCAAAGCAATGCTTCCTTACTTTTCACAGGCCCAGAAATACAAAGAAAAAAAAATAATGTACATGAGAAACCATTGCTGCTGTATTTCTAGCATGTTTAAATAATATTTTTAAAAATCAATTGAACAATAGATCAACAAGATTTTGGCATTCAGGTATTGCATGGTGGGAAATAGGAGCTGTGTAGAGCTAGACAAGAAAAAAGAAAGAATAGAAAATAATGGTGATTTGAGAGGATGTTCCCCTATTTCTGTATAGATTCATCAGGGAATCATGGAATGGTTTGGGTTGGAAGGGACCTAAAAGCTCATCTCATCCCAGGGCATGGGCAGGGACATTCTCCACTACTCCAGGTTGTCCATTCTGGCCTTGGACACTTCCAGGAATAGATAGATAGATGGATAGATAGATAGATAGATAGATAGATAGATAGATAGATAGATAGATAGATAGATAGATAGATAGATAGATAGATAGATAGATAGATAGATAGATAGATAGATAGATAGATAGATAGATAGATAGATAGATAGATAGATAGATAGATAGATAGATAGATAGATAGATAGATAGATAGATAGATAGATAGATAGATAGATAGATAGATAGATAGATAGATAGATAGATA